>NC_092871.1:32531687-32696965 GCF_032062135.1 Pyxicephalus adspersus
CTATCCAAAAAAAAAAGTTGAGCTCCAAGTCATCTAAGAAAATCTAGTTGCTATGAAATACTGTACTTCAATAAATATTTATGTTTTGGATGTTCTTAAAAAAATTCTGCAAATATGCTTTTATATTTATTAAATGAATGCTTTTTGTATCTTATGATTCATGTTATTTTTCTTCATTAAATAACTAATACATTCAAGCACATTCTCACAAAAAAAAACAGGTCACGACGTTTAAAAATTATATTGTTTGAAGAACAAATGGTTTTGACAATATAAACACGATGTAAGCATTCAGTTTGAAAATTATGCAGAATTATAGATTGTGTGACCTATAAAATATTACTTTGGTTTGAAAACCTTATTTGCCTTTTTACTGCCTCGCAGAACTGGGCGTAACTAAAATGTTCTTTCATATAGAATTTAAAAAGTTGGTAAAGCTTACACACCCCTCTTCCCATATTCCACAACTAATTTCTCCCTTTCTCTGGCCTTCAAGTGCTTAAAAGTAATGAACCTTCTTTATGCAAAATTTAATTTTTAAAGTAAAGCTATGCTTAGACTTCTAGCAAGGTTGCAGTTATTGCTTTTTTATGCCAGTGAACCACAGCTATAAGGAGATGCTACTACCTGAGGTAGCCTTATTAAGAATAAATTAGGGTGACAGTGAGCAATTTAGTACCTTTAATTGAAAAGGGTAAAACTAATTAAACATATTTAACCCATATAGCAACTGTACAACGGGATAGTCATTTTATATACTGACAAAGGAAAAAGAAAGTAAAGTGACCAGGAGATGAGTTTATTAACGTTCTGCTTTTGCTTTTACTGTCTTGTAAAAGGCTGGGGCAGTGTTTTGAGAAAATAGTGATAGTGTAAGTAGTGCATTGGAGAATATTGGACTGTTTATTTTCATATTGGTTTTTGGCTGAAGTTTTGCTTTAACATTGCAAAAATCAGTGTAGTAATATTTGTAATAGTACACTGGGCAGCCAAAACATTAAAACGTACCTAATACTGTTTAGGGTCCCATTGTGCAACAGAAGAGCTCTGACCCATCAAGGCATGAACTTCACATGGACCTCTGAAAATATCCTGTGGTATCTGATACCTAGATGTTAACAGCAAAACTTTCTGGTTACAATGTTTCTGCTGCCCTACCTTCTTTCTATAGTAAATCCTGCTGCCATATCTTCCTAGGCAAACCACACACAGCCAGGCAATCACATATTCTAAAAGAAAACATGATCTGCCCTCTTTTTTCATTGCTCCACGACTCAGTTCTGATGCTCACATGTGCATTGTAAGCATTTTTGGAAGTCAATGGAGGTCAGCATGAGAACTTACTTTTTGTGGTGGAACTTTAGGCTACGTACAAATGTCAGATGATTCTCGTCCAATAATCGCCTTTAGGGCTGATATCAGACAAGAATGTAGCTTTTGTACAGTGCTCGCTGTCCTTCCTGGCTGATCCACAAACAACAAATTCTTGTAATGAAAGTGAAGGGGAGAGAGCACAGGGGAGTGCTGCTCCGTCGTTGTCCCCCCCCCCCCCCATAGAGCAGAACGGCACTGTATGCACAGCTCCTCGTACTCGTTCGTGCATCGTGCAGTCTTTTGTCGTTGGAAAGGATTGTGAAAGATCCTTTCCAACGACACTTATCACACGTATGTACCCAGCCTAACTTTCTGTGGTTATGCAGATCCATACGTAGCAAGCATGTGTACTACACAACAACTTTCTATTATGGCCAGGAAGCTTTTTAGAAATTTGTGCTACTGTTCTTCTTTGCAACAATTACCCTTGAGTGCCTGAGACCCTTTGCAGGCTCACCAGTTATTCTACTTCTGACCACTTTTATTAGGTACTAACCACTAGATGTTAGGAAGACCCTACAGACCTGCTGCTTTAGAAAGGCTCTGACCTCTTGTCTTACCTAGATAATTCGACTTTTGTCAAGGTAATTCAGATTGTGATGCGTCCCCATTTTCCTGCTTTTAAAGCATCACCTTTATGAACCTGAATGTTCTCTAGCTAGCTAAAATATCCCACTCTGTGACAGGTGCCATTGTAATGGAATATTCAGCGATATGCACTTCTGCATTGTTTAAACGTTTTAGCTAAGTGAATGTGTTTTAGCATGAAACATTTTATCAACCTGCCATCCAATACTTTCTGTAAAAGAGGAATACTTCTTACAAAAAAATAAAATAAAAATTGAATTTCATTTTCCTCTTAGCCACAGTCTGATCCAGAAATTGCATGTTTAAAATAAGAATCTAGACCACTTTTTTAATCTTTTGGCTGTTTAGTGTATGTGTGGAGCATGTTTAGGAATTGTGTACAACTACAAATTTGGTCTGTAGGCCAAGGAAACATGAGAACAGTGCTGATAGCCATGCACTAGTAATAGTTTAATGAGTTTTAAACAGATATAGCAAAACTGTTCTAGTGGTATATTTTATATTCCAGACTAAAAAAGATGTTCTGTGTTAGGATTTACATTGCTAACCAATTGCACTTGGCCTTAGTTTAATAAATAGGCTATCCAAGTTGGAACTTTCCTCTACAATACATGTATGCCCTTTTATAAATGTATGCCCTTGGGACTTTATCAACATTTTTGTCCCTGAACTTCTTCAGCCTAGTGCTGCTGCTATAAGAATGTTCCGATGTTGCTGCTGGATTTATAAATGTACTTAAATACTGATAACACCAGGGAACGCGTTTATTGTTGAGTTAGATCTTAAACTTGTTTTTTTTATTAATTTTTGGATGGTGAATCTAGAAATGACCCCAGTTTTTTGCTATCACATCCAGTTTTTACAATACAGGGTATACTCCATTTTTGTAAAAAAAAAACATACAATTTATTAAAATAATAACTTGAATGTACTGTTTATTTAAATTTATTTAGTTCATACAAAGGATTTATTGTTACTCTGTGACCTTTTTTTTACAGTAAAACATTTGAAAATTAATCGGTTAAGCGGTTAAGTTAAGCATTTACGCTTATAGCTTTTCCTGGAGTGTTCAGTTACTTAGGCATCATATGTACATCCAATCTACCCTGATACCTTCCTTCCATGACCTTCAAATCTTGGTGGATTCGTTCACCTTGCTCATCACTGACTGCACCAAGGTTTTCCAGGAAGTTAGAAAGATGGCTATGCAGAAAATGCACCTTGATGCTCATATTGCAACCAAGCATTTTGTAGCTTTCTGAGAGATTCTGGACAATTTCTGTGTATTTATTTGCTTGTATGTTTCCAAGAAAGTCCTTGACAATGGTTTTGAATGATAACCAAGCATTCTTTTCGACTTCTGACATTGTCCTGATGAAATGTTCAACTTTGATGAGCTGCCGAATCTGTGGACCATCAAACACACCGGCCTTTATTTTTTTAAATGACAGGCTAGGAAATGCCAAAATGAGGTACTGGAAACAGTCTCCTTCAGTTGGCAAAGCTGAAGGAGAACTGCTTCATCAGACCCAGTTTCATGTGCAGAGGCGGGAATATAATATTCTTTCTATCAACAAGTGGCTCATGTAGAATGTTTGGATCACCTGGTTTTAGGGCAGATCTTGGAGCCCAATTTCTTTCCACCCAATGCCTCTCATGAGCTCTACTGTCCCATATGCACAATTAACAGGGATACTTGGTGTAACCACATTGCTGACCAAGAAGGAAGCATACCATTTTAAGGTCAACACAGATGACCCAATTGTGTTGGTGATATTGCAACAACTGAATGACTCTCTTTATGTCTGCATATTCTACACAAAGAGAAACTGAATAGCCAAATGGGACTGACCCAAATATATTTCCATTTTGAAGGTAGACACACTTTAACCTCCCCAGCGGGGAGAGTGGTAACCCCATGTCACACTCGGGGTAGCTAAAACAGCTAGTTATAATATTAAATTGAGCCTTACCCGATCCGCCGGCATCCTTCTCTCTGAACCCCGTCTTCTTGCTTCCTCTGGCCAGCGTCCTCTGCATCCGATGAGTCGCAGGTGAGTTCCCGGTGACGTTGGTGCGTGCAGACGTTCCGTTCGGAGCTTGCGGGAATTTCAAATCTATTTGTATTGCATTGTACTGTATATTTCAACATGGCTAACGTAAATGGTGTTTATGGCCCATGGCTTCCTTACTATTTTGTTGACCCACCATTTTTGTTTGTTCTCCCCCACACACACTGTTTTTTGTTTGGTCTATGATTGTTTTGATGTTTTCCTCTTTGTACATTATATGAAATATTTGTATAACCTTTTTTTGAAACAGAAAAGCATATTTAATTTTGTAAAGAACATAAGAAGACCTTTTTGGAGGTTCCAAGTGATGTAACAACCACACAGATCCCCATCATCCACTGTCACATTGTCCACAACATCCACTTTAATATAAGTTCTAAAGCTGTAAAGGTCACCTTTACTAAGATGAATATGAAGGCATCCATTGCTTGGTTTCAGTACTTTCAGAGACACTGACATAGGGCAAACTTGTGAAAACCAAAGTCTAAATTAGAGTTCCCAATCTACTTACTTGTTCCAAATCAGAAACCAAAAAGCACTGAAGCTACTTCAGTTTGAGTACTTTTAGTAATATGATTCTCTCAGTGGAAAAATGATTCAAGCTTAATGAGAAAGTGGAATAATATTATATAATGTGGTGTTCAGAAAATAAATAAAAAAAAAACAGACCTACTTGGAAAATACTAGAGTGGATAATTACCGGTCTGCTCTGCCAATGTGTTTTAGTAATAGGAAGTCCTCCAAAATTAGAAAATCAAAATTTCTGGGAGTGGCAATCCACTTGTTCCTCTACAGTACTGTATGATCCTTCCCACCAACTTATACATCACTCCTTTGTCTTGTAGTAACACAGATCAGCAGATGAAACCTGAGAACTGCAGGGACCAAGAAGATAGATGTCTGGATATATTTGCAAATGCAGCAAGTTTCTGACTTCTGCCTGTATTGAATTTAGAAAATATATCATAAGACCATTATTTTTCTAAGAAAAGGTTTCTAAGAAATTTCCAGTTTCTGCATCAGACCGGCAAACTTATGATTTAGGAGGAGAAGTTAATACATGTTTTAGTTTTATCATCTTTTTAATATACCTGGAAGAATAACAACCACATAAACTCTTGTTTCTTCATGAAAAAAGTTTTTCTTCCACAGTTGCTTCGAACTTATGTTATTTCGCAGTTCAAATGAAATATTTAAAATTAATCAGAATGGTTGTTCACATTTACCCAGTCATTTTATCTTTTGTTCATTGTGGAGTAAATGTATCTTTCTCCTGCTCCTTTGGACTTGTGTGATACCTGGCCATTTGTGTATAAAATGATTAGTAAATTACAGTTGTGTTCAGAATAAAAGTGTGTTTTAAAAAAGTGAATAAATCCATACATGCAAATGCATTGGGAACACTGCACATTCTGTTCCAAATCAAAACATTAAGAAAAATGTATCAAATTTGTGTTATATCTTTATAGAATGTGAAGAAAAGTGAATATTAGTCTGTTCAAAAAATAGCTGTCTGCTTTCTTTACAAACTCAAACATTCACTGTATGAAATGAAACAAATGTTTCAGGACTTTGCTTTCCTTTGAATCACTGAACTAATATTTAGTTGTATAACCACTGTTTTTGAGAACTGCTGCACATCAGTGTTGCTTGGAGTCGACCAACTTCTGGCACCTGTGAACAGGTATTCCAGCCTAGGAGGATTGAACTACGTTCCACAATTCATCTGCATTTGTTGGTTTTGCCTCCGACATTTTTGGTGTCACCTCACAATTTTCTATTGGGTTAAGGTCTGGGGATTAGGCTGGTCACTCCATAACATCCATCTTGTTAGTCTCGAACAAAGATGTTGCTCATTTACTGGTGTGTTTGGGGTCGTTGTCCTGTTGAAACACCCATTTCAGGGGCATTTCCTATTCAGCATAAGACAACAAGACCTCTTGAAGAATTTTGTTGCGTTCAAACTGATCCATGATCCTTGGTATGCAATAAATAGATCCAAAACCATAGTATGAGAAACATCCCATATCATGATGCTTGTGCCACCATGCTTCCCTGTCTTCACAATGTATTCAGTGTTTAGGGGTCATCTGACAAACTCTCTGCAGCCCCTAGGCCCAAAAAGAACAGCCTCTTCATGCCAGTTAATGTGTCTTTTTTTCACGTCTTTTTTCCAACATTGGGACTTTGTGGGGGACTCTTGCCAATAGATTGGCTTCACATAGACTTCTAATATAGTCTTCTAATTGTAACAGTACTCACAGGTAACTTTGGACCTTCTTTGATCTTCCTGGAACTGATCATAAAGTCTTTGCCATTTTGCCTATTTTTCTATCCATTTAAGTGGTAGTTTACCTTTTTGCACATCATTCAGAGTTTGGTTGCCATTTAAAAAAAAAAAAAATTGAGATCATTTTAGATGAGCAGCTTATCATTTTCTGCACTTCTTTATGTTTTCCCCTCTGCAATCAACTTTTTTTTAATGTACGCTGTTTTAAACAATTAATGGAACAAGCTTTATTCATAAAGAAATGCACTATAACCAGCATGTACAACATGTGTTGACTTTTTTCCTTAAGAAGGGTTGTAACTGACATCTTTTTTTCTTACAGAATTAATGGTCACACTAATTGAACTCCACACTGCTATTATTTTGAACAGCCTAATGTTCCCTTTTATTTTCTTTCTGTAAAGGAATAACACAAATGTTTTACATTTTTCTTCATGTAGTGATTTGTGAATGTGCAGTTTTGCCAATACAGTTATGTGTACGGAAATAAAAGCTGATAAGGATTTTGAGCTTTATTCCCTTTTTAATTCACTGCTAGTATTCTGAACACATTTGTAATTGAATTTATTTAAAATATGTGGAAATTATTGAAGTTTAGTCCTGTCATTGCCCCTTTATAAGAACAGTGATAGGTATATGATCAAACTATAAATGCAATAATCTCGTCATTTTCTACACTTCCAGCAATGCTTGAAGACCTTTTAAATATCTTTGAGCTTCAAATCTATAGACGCCCTGCAGCTAGATGACACACAAAGCAGCCTACATCTGGCCACATACAGTTTTTTCTTTCATGATGACTTTTAATATAAGTCAGCAGAGGTGTGGTAGCTTTAAAAATTGATCATGTGGAGACCTACATCAAGCTTATCCTCATTTTCCTAAGATCTGTGCCAGTTATATAACTGTGTGATTAATAGGGCAAATATCCCCAGAGCCCTCTCTGCTACAGTTAACCCGACCTTGCTGTTTTGCTGTCTGCAATCAAATATAGTATTTTATTTATCTTATTTACTGTCTTATTGTAAGCAAAACAATTCAAAATGCAAATGGATTTTTATTTATAACAAAAATTGTAAATGTATTTGTCCATGAAATTGTATCACTTGGAAAATTAATTTGAACAGTCTTTCATTAAAGTTAAATTCAGCTAAAACATTTTACTTTGGTATACAATAGCTTTTAATACAGTCTGTTTGCCCATGAAGGAAAAATTACCTCCTCCTGTTCAAAAAGGAAGTAAAGAGAAATCTCTCCAAAAGACACAGATAGCATTAAAACCTAGACCTTAGAATCAAATTTAAGCTCCTGTGCTTTGCCTTCAAATCCCTACACAGTTATTGTCCCACTTACATTTCTGACATGGTTAAAAAATACTCCCCCAGCCCCTCTCTCCGCTCCTCCAATGACCTACTACTGACTTCCTCACTCATAACCTCATCACACGCACGGATACAAGACTTCTCTAGAGCTGCCCCAACTCTCTGGAATGGTCTTCCTCATCCTATTTGGCTTGCTCCTACTTTTTGCTCATTTAAAAGAGCACTCAAAACCCATTTTTTCAAACTTGCCTACCCGTCTTCTTCTGTCAATTGAAACTACCACTACTTCCCACCACTACATATTTCCCATCCTATTGTGTGTGAAATTCCCTCACCTACTAGATAGTAAGCTCTTCGGGGTAGGGTCCTCTCCTCCTGTATCACTGTCTGTATTAGTCTGTCATTTGCAATCCCTATTTATTGTACAGCGCTGCGTAATATGTTGGCGCTATATAAATCCTGTTTAATAATAATAATAATAATAATATAGTTTCTAATCCTTCTACTGTCAAGTAAGTTATTCATTTAAAGAGTTCCTCTAGCTTTCTTGCCTGCCAACTACATTGTAAATGTAAAATAAACCAATACAATACAGGTAGTCTCCAGGTTATATACGAGATAGGGACTGTTCTTAAGTTGAATTTGTATGTAAGTCAGAACAGGTACATTATTTTAGTAAGTGCAATTAGGACAGATGTTTGTCTCAACATATTATTAGGCAGCGTGGGGTCAGTTACTGTATAAAATCCTCACTGTTAGTTAATCACAAACAAAGCAAAAAAAAACAAAAACTTTATGGAGCCTAGACATTTATTAACTTCTGGAGCAAGCTGTGCTTTAATATGCGAAAAGAAACAACTGCAGAGTTTATCTTGGTCATTAACGAGTTACAAGATGTTGAAGAAAAGCTCAGTTTCAGCTGTGTTTAGCAAAATATTTCTTCTGTAAGTCATTGGAACCACCCACCATCAATCCTCTGTCCTGCACATGAACTAGCAGGTAAGCCTGTTTGTATCTAGGAGTCGTCCATATGTCGGATGTCCTTAACTCTGGATATAAAAGAGGCTTCTGAATGCATTGGTTGCTGTTTCTGTCTTCAGGTAAAATCCAACAAGGGATTCTTCAGTCTATCCAGAACAAAAATGTTTTTTTTCCTGTATTTTTAGCTAAATTACTGTTTTGGAGAGTTTAAGTATCGGATACTGGCAGATTCACATTAAATCTTTTGAATGGCAGCTGAAAACATTTAAGTTGTGTTGTATGTCCATTCTAAATGCTAATGATGCTTTTAGTATAGTTTACACTAATTGAATAAAACTAGATTTGTACTTTTTATGTAATGCATATTACTCATCATTCCTGCTCCAGGAAATTTTAATTAAAACAGGCAATGAAAGGTAAGTGTGCTGTGTTTAATTAATTTTCAATACACCTACCTGTATTATACTTCCCAAGTTATCACTGTCTAAAAACTGCCCTGAGTGTAGTATTGCTGCTTTGGAATTACTTGCTGAAAATTACAATTGCTACAATTAGTTGTATTTTCTGAATTACAGGCACAAAAGGAAGAGAGCACAGACATCAGAAACATTGTAGTCAGCAGAGATAGTCCATGAGATACAGGAAATGTTGCAGATCACAGGTAACTTTCATGCATTTTGCACTAACCTGAAACTGAGTCAGGTATAGTGTTAGAATGGCCCAGTTTGAAGTTTGTGCAATTTGTGTTAAATTTGCATGTGATTTGTATAAATGCTGTAGGTTGTGCATTTCATTGACTATCTGTGCTTAGCAGTACTGCAAACCCATCTACTTTTTACAGTGATTGTTTTTTTGCTGTAATTTATCTTATCATGTAGCATTTATTGTATTTTTAATTTTTAATGTTGAACTCAAGCCTTAACAGTCTTGTTAAGTTGTACAGGCTTCTCTTTTGTCCTGAAATTGCTTACTCTGTTTTAATTACTCACCATCAGCTTCCCACAACGTGCCTGCAGCAAGTCAAAGTCTATCTTTTTTCCTGGCTGGAAGGCAGAATCCCCTACTATCTCTGCCTGCCCCTTTCTAGTTTTGGTTTAATTTTGTCCAAAACCCCGTGCACTAACAACTGGTGCACTAAACATGTATGGAGAAACCGCAAGCAAATTGATGATTGAAGGGCTGGAAGGCCTACAAAGATTTGTTCCAATGTATTACACATGTATTGGGGGGCTCTATAAAACCAATGTGTAGAGAACTTTATTATGGCAACTCATAAGTTTTATGTTTTTTTGTTAATGTTTTATTGTAAATAAATAAAAATTGTATTTTATTAAGCAATTGTCCTGATACAGATCCCTTTTTTTCAAGCATCAATTTGCTTGCTGTTTCCCTATATTTGTTTTTTCAATCACAGAGGCTCAGCATCACATTTGGACTTCTTTAGGTTGGGTGCTGTGATGCTTTCGGGAAGCTATGTGCATCACCTGCAAGTCCCTTCCACTAGTCATGAATCCTTGTGTAATATAGTATTCAGTTTAATATAAAAAATATTGTCGTGTTGATGACAAAAAGGAAGGAGAGGCAAAATATTAGCATAATAAACTTTATCTTTAATGTTAATTTTTATATTTGATTGCAAAAAATATTTTGTTTCGTAAATGACTGAGGAATAGAGCAATTATTTCTATGTACTGCAAATATCGGTAAAAAAGCTTTATCTTAGTCACTGTTTATTTTTTCAATGAGAAGAAGAACGCATTGATTTTTGTTGAGGAGGGAACGAAGGGCTAATGTATGTTCCAGCTTCCCACAGACTGTGCTTCTGAAGTTAAGTAAGTTGTGACGTAGCATTGTAAGCAGAGGACAGCCTTTAATGTTACGTGGTATTTAGAAAGTAGGTTACTAGGTCAGGTACAGCTAGTCCTGAATGCCTGCCAGCCTCTGCTTCTTACACACTGATAATAATTGAGTGACCTGCCATGATAAAATAAGCTGTGTGCAACCAGTGCTTTCAGTATGGATTTACATGAACTTTGATTATTCATAATAGATGGATGGATTTATTTCGACTCTGATAAGCAAATAAAGAATTAAAAAAGACTAACGAAGAACATGAATATATAAAGAGCAAAAACTCTGCTGTAAATCAGGCCTAATTGTATTCAGTTGCCTAGGATGGACATGTTATACTTTTTCTTTACTATATGAATTTAGGGATAAAGGGTCAGATAACTGAAAACTAATCTGTCAATGTATGATAGATGCAGAAGATCCAAAGCAATAATCATCTTTCACAGGTTTCAGCAATAAAAAGAGAAATTATTATCTAAAGGGATCAATTTTGTTATTATTATTCATTTTCATACATAGGGAGACTTGTATTTAGTAAAAGCAACAACAGCGCACAGATACCTTTGCTTCACCTAATAATAAGCTTTATGATTAAACAAAAAGCATGCAAGTTATTTGTCTGCTGTTGCGTATTTTACTTTATATGTGTTCTAGTGTTTAGGCTTTGATCATGGACTCCAACACCTTTCTGTACATGGATTTTTATGGTTGGCAATACTAAGGAGTGAACATGGGCAGATAGGAACATCAACCAGTTCCTCTGTGTCCGCAGTTTTAAATTAAATACTTAATATTTAGCAACATTTGTGTTAAATAATGATTTGAATGTCAGTTTATATTTTTTTATTATTAATATTATTTTTAGGGAATAACACTATATTGGGTTTTGGTTTGTCATACTATCATATTTATTACATCTCAGATCAGATTTTTTAAACTGGTAAAATAATTCTCAAGTATCCATTTATTTTTCAACAAGGCTTAATAAAGGAAATTCTGTTTAGGTGTGTTGGGAGTTTTTCAATGTTATTTATTGGCTCGGTTCTAAGAATGCAGCAAGAAAACTTGGAGAGAGAATAGAAAAAAGAGAAAGGAAAGCAATAACATTGTACACAACAAACAACCTTTCCATTTTTTGTTATGGTAAACTACCAATCTTTCATATCAGTCTTGACAACAAGAGAGAGGTACCCCAGGTCTTTTAGAACTGTAGCAATGCCCCTAAGACAACTCAGTTATATAGCTAATTAAAAATATTGGGATGGCCATTGGCTAGCACCACCTGCGTCTGCAGTACTGGATCTTAGGCTCAGATCTCAAATATACAACCCAGCTTTACTATCTGCAGGATGCTACCTATTAGGAGTTTGCATGTTTTCCTGTGTTCACGTTGTTTCTTTTAAGCACTGTGGTTTCCCCATACCTCCTTAAGCATGTAGTTAGGTTAATTGGCTCCCCCAGTAACAGTCTTTGGTACATACGAGTATAACCTGCATTAGAATAATACTAAATAATAATAGAACAGCACCGGGGTGTATAAATTAAATAATAATGTTATGTTATGACAAAATAAATGTTATGGTGCTTCTAATGGAATGATGATACTAGTTTATATGGAACTTATAATAATAAAATACATTATAGCAAATAGGTCAAGGAATGAAATGGATCTTCTTTTGTATTTCCAGCAGCTAGTAAATACATTATAAGTGGCATTTGATAGATGCTATCCTTCATTTTCATTTTGTATTTTGCCATTTTATTAAATGTTTATTGAATGTCCTGAACATTGATTCAAGGTTAAAAAAGCAACAAAAAGTCAGGAACAATGATGTGTGAAATTAGTTTACTCATTGCCCTTGGATCCTGCCATACACTCTGAGCTTCAGATTAGAAGTGAAATGCACTTGTCAGATTGGTTCTTGTGTTTATATGCTGCAATACATTCTATAGCTGACACATCATTGCAGTCTTTCCTTTTAAAAAATGTAAAACAGTGACTAACATGCAAGAAAGATAATTCCACAACTATTGATTTCATAAAAATATAGTGTAAAATATGGATTATATATGATCTAATAAAGACGCCAAGAAGGAAACAATATTTTATCTTTGGAGACCATGATTTGTTTTACTAAAAATTTAGGTATGTTTCTTTTTATTTCTCAAAAGAATTTTTACAATTGAGTGTCATGCTTCTACTACTATGTCCTTCATCCTTGATATGGAATTCCACATTTCTTTCAATTTTTAATGGTTGTGGTCCTCCAAGGCTACACTGTTCTATACCATACTACCTTGGCTTTTTTATTCATTTGCTACACCTTCTTGTTTTACGAGTCATAGATTAGAGCATGTGACCTTGATGTATTGGAAGAAGGAAGGTAATTCACATCTCTACAGCATGTGTCCCTGGACAAGGCCTTCTTTATAGGCCCATGTTGCTGCAAACACATGTCTACAAGTTTGACACAATTGATACATCAGGGGACTCAACATTTATGGTGTGCAGAATTGCCTATAACAGGTGCAGATTGCCTATCCATCCCTTGTGGAAGTCATTTAAGCCAATGGATGTCACGGACCACTAAATTTACGGGCTCCGGACCGTGAATGTGACGTCCTGATGTAACACGCCCACTGTGATGCATACGAGAGAAATGGTCCGCGGCTCTGGCCGGTGCTCCCTCCCAAGCGGAGTCCTTCTCCTGGGGCGTCCACCGACCAGAGCCGCGGACCACCAGCAGTCCGCAGACCACAGGTAGGAAACTGCTGATTTAAGTGATGGACAAATTAAATGATAGACCAGTTATTTTTAATGAGTGTTCATTTATACTAGAATAGAAGTGCAGTATTATTAAAAGTACACCATATCACTATAGTAATTTTATCATTTGTAACTTGCAAGTCTAGGACTCTATCACAAGCCCAGGAAAATGTTTTTCACATATATGCTTCATTTGAAAGAAATGATTTTGCTTGCCACAGTCCTTGACTGTCGCTGTCACTACTGACTAACCATACAATTATAAACAATTTATTATTTATGATGCATAATATTGAAAAGCCTAATTATTTCTTAGCAGCTGGAATACATTTTCCTCAAGTTTCAATGTAAAACATTTATTTATTGATTCAAGAAATATAACACATTCGGGCACCTAGAATTGTCTGAACATATCTTTAGAATCTTTTAATCTCCCCAGTCTGCATGAATGCTAGGACAATCTGAACAAGCAAAGCTCTGACATTTTATTGGCAGTTTGGCCAATTAGTAAACTATTAGTGGATCCAGAAATTCATAATTTAGGAATGTTTATTGCTGTGCATATCACTGGAATGCATAGCTATTCACAGCCATCTGCATGTGTTGTGATCCTGACATCCTAGCCTATGGCTGCATTCATGCTTGTAAGAATGCAGGGCACTGCGTCACATATAGTGAGGATGTTAGACATTGTTTTAAATGTCTGATGTGCTTGTAAATTGCACACTATGTGAGACGCAGTTTACATCACAGAACCATGAATAAAGTCCTAGGCGGCAGAAGTCATCTGTTACTCCTTTATATCAAAATTTTCACTGTCCACACACCTTGCATGATGCTAAAGTGGAAGGACCAGATGAAGTTCAAATAGGTATAGAAAAACCTTAAAAGAGGATAGAATACCAATGGGAAACAAAGGTTTTAAAACACTTGGGGCTGTATTTATATATTTTTCACCCATCAGTTATTTTGTATTTTCATGCACAGCCTTTCAAATCTCTACGTTTTGCTAATTTCAATGCATAATAAAACTAGGGTTCATTCTGCCACTTAGTGGCCTATTATCAAAAGAGCACTGCTGTTGCAAGAGTAAAATGCTGTATCTTAAACTGACCAGTCGGGTTTACAGAGGAATATTTTATAAATGCACACCTTGGAAATGTTGCATTTCTGAAATCTTGCACCCTATTATTCTTACAGTTCTTATAAAATAGATTGGTTGAAAGGAGGGGGGCAATAACAAGCAGAATACAATCATATATTAATTACTTGTTTAAAACCTAACTCCAGCAAAAGATTGTGTTTGGATCAAAAAAGCACCTTTGACCCTGTTAGGTGGTGCATCCCTCACAGTAATTCATTTTGATCACTGGGTTATCGGACTGATTGTGGTTGAGTGTGGTTGTGGTTTTTCAACTGGACTGTGTAACAACATAGTAACAGTTTAATTCCAAGGAAGTATCCGGGGGGGGGGAAACATTTCCTGAGGTATGCAGCTGCAAACTTTAAATTGTACAATGTATCATTTGGGGATCAGATAGGGCCTTGTTCAATGTAAAATTTAAATTTGTTAAAGGATGCAAAGGAAGAGGCCATAAACACTGGTTTGACATTCATACAATACATAGCCACCTACTTTAGAGATGAAATTGACAAATCAGACATGATGTCGCTGCTCGCCGAGCCACTACAACCATAGCCACCCCTTCCACCTGTAAATCATCACTGGCCTCCCTCAGCCCTTCTCTTACCATTTCAGTCTACTATATGTCTGCTTGACCCAATTCCCTCTGATCTACTCCGTGCCCATTCCTCCACCCTTGCCCCTGCCCTAACCAAACTATTCAACCTTTCCCTTTCTACTGGTATCTACCTCTCCGCTTTCAAACATGCCATAATTCTCCTTATTCTGAAGAAACCCTCACTAGACCCTTCCCTATATTCTAGCTACTGTCCTATCTCCTTTTTCCCATATGTTTCCAAACTTCTTTGTCTACAAAAGACTCACCGATTACCTGAGCTCCAACTCTCTCCTTGACCTTCTCCAGTCTGGCTTTTGAGCTGCAGGGTCAGTATATGTCTGTCATTTGCAACCCCTTTTTAATGTACAGTGCTGAGTAATATGTTGGCGCTATGTAAATCCTTTTTATTAATAATAATAATAATAATAATAATAATAATAAATTATTATAGATTGTCTACTTTCTAACCCAGAAACTATTGAATGGCAGTAGATTATAGCTGTCCATGGTGCTGAAATGCAATGGACTGTATATATACTCTCCATGGTGCTGAAATCCTATTGTAAGTCACAAATTTTATTTTCCATACATATTCATAGAAATCTGTTTTAATGTATGATATACAGTATATTTTTTCTTCCATATTTTGGGATTTTGTGGTCAATATGTTTTTGTTGAGCAATGTTATCTTTGTTTTTGCACTTTCACAGGCACTTTAGTGGGTAAACCATTTTATGATTAGGTCTTTTGCTTTTTATCTTTTATGACCTTCATATTATTACATAAGCTCTGTAATTTAATTTACCGGTAAGTGTCCATGAAAAGCTATTCTTCTCCAATTTAAGATATAGTGCATTGACAGTATAAATTGTTGGACTCCTTTGGGAGTTGTCTTTGGTGTGCTTTTATAACCAGCATTTGAATTATGCCAAAGGATCTCAATAGTGATTACCCTCATTTTCAGAAGCTGTCCAAAAGGCTAATTGCACCCCAAAAATAAACGGTATAAAGACATTAAAGACATAATTTTTTTTTTCTAAACTGGTGGGCTGTTTGGAATAGATCCCTAGCATCTATTGCATATATTGCAGAATGCCAGCTCATTCACTCCCTCTAAAGTATAAAAAATATTATATATTTTGATCTTGATTTTGAAAATGAACACACTGAACATTACTTCCATGGTGAGTCATTATCATTATTTAAAGAAAAAAATATATATATACCGGTATATATATAAATATATATATATATATATATATATATATATATATATATATATACATACACAGTATATTGCAGAGTATATTGCAGAATACCACTCTATAGATATGGAGGCTGCATTAGTTTTCACCTTTAAAGCTGAGTTTATTTTCTACAAGTACAGAAATGTAATGTAATGTTCTTGCCATAAATAGAAGGGAGATCTTTCAGGGGCAACACTTTTCCAACGACAACTGTCAAAGAGGGGATTTAATTTAACTTGTATTTTCTCCAATTCCCATTGTCTCTACCACACAAGTGAAAGAATCCCCTTCCCATAATATATTGATGGAAAAAATGCTTAGACTTAGTTCTCTATTCAAAATGGAGAAAAGGTAGTTGGCTTCATGCATACTTTGAAGTACAAATTTGCCTTTTTTCCCCTGTCCTACTTTCCATTTATATTTGTAAAAATTATTATAACTTTTCACACCCTGAAAAAAAAATATAAAACTGCATGCGGGCAGTGTGAAGCTAGACTGCACCTGTGTCCGACCTAACTCTGAAAAACATTTAGTTCCCTATTTAAGTGGAATTTTCATTTGAACAAAGTAGGACATTTTCAATGTCATTGACGAGATTATTTCATCTGTACCAAAAGCAAAAACATTTTTTTTATACAAAATATATTTTTTTACTTATGATTATAAAGTTTCAACTTACTGATTTTTTTCACTAAACAAATAAAATTAATCAACGCTAGCCAACAGGAAGCATCCAATTTGTTCATCCCTGATGGATCTTCATTACATATACTTTTCTTCACAATAACACTGTTTAAAATTCCAGATCGGTTATGCTAACTGTTCATGTTTAAAACATTGGCTGACTTCTGCCATGAAATAAAATGGGTACTCTTCATATTTATGTTTTTCAGTCTTTTATAATTAATGGCAATGATTGAAATTATCTTCATTAAGGAACATGGTCTTAGGGTATACTTGTATTCTGAAAAAGCTATTATTTTTCATAAGCTGTAGTTCTGCTCTGAATAAGTTTGATTTTATGATTTGAAAGCTAATTGAGATCTTTAACTTATTACACCTCACACATTTCTACATTTTTGGTTATTAGTTAGAGCTAACATTTATTCTGCTTACATTTTTGTGTTCCCTGCCCCCCACCCCATGGTTTATTATTTTATTATTATATATTATTATTATATTTTATTATTATTATTATATTTTATTTATTAACATGCTTATGAAATGTTTAAAGAAAACGTTTGTTTTTATTTTATTTAGACCCATTAAAGTAAGCTGTTCTTCTTGGGATGAGATATAATACAATGGGTGGTTTCAGTCAAGGGGACAGGACATTCCTGAACAGGTTCCATTTGTATACAGGCTGCACCATGCTGGACTGGCTTACTGGAGGATGCTGTGGTGGGCCCTGTTACTCGAACTGGATGGTGCTGATCCCCACTGGGCCATACTGTCGTCCACATTTTCCACTGTAAGCATTGCAGGTATCCCTGCACCTCATGCTCCAGCATGTAATCAGAAAATGATGTGCACAGGTGCCATGTAACAACATGCATATACATCCATTGCCTTCACCCCACACGCATTGACTACCACCTTCATTTTTTCAATATAAAATAACTTGCCATGCATGACCTAGTAGACTTTTAAGTGTTATTCAACCAGCCTGTCCTAAGTTAAATCATTTGCTTAAGCAGCACTATCTTCCTACTTTTTCTTGGCTTTTTTGTCTAGAACATTTGACTTTTTTACAGAAGTTAGGAAACTTATTTACAACCAAGGAACTGACTGAACTGCAGCTAGTATGCACTGACCACAAATGACAACATGTGTAGATTTATTTTTGTTATTGAGGCCATACTATTGTGGGGCTTATCATTGCCTACGTACACCAATGTGGGGCCTATTACCATTGCCTCAGGACAGCAACATGAAGCTTGTTATCACTTCCTTTTGTTGGGGTTAATATCACAGAGTGGGATTAAATTTTTTCGGTTTATTTTATTTCAACTACTGACAACACCAATGTGGGGTCTAATTATTGCAATGGTAGTAACGGTGTATAACGATTGCTGTATTTGTTTTGATGTAAAGATTGTTGGCTATTTAACAATCTAAATTTTGCCTAAATGTACTAATTGTACTAATTAGTACTAAATGTACTAATGTAATTTGCTATATATTTGCATCATGATACTCAAAATTGATAATACTCAAAATTGTCATGTTTTGGCATCAGCAATAAGGGCAATGATGTTGGATGAAAAGCTATATTTTGTGAAAACATTTGATTGGTAAAACCGTTGGATCTCAAACCATTGCACAGGCGGGCCCCATATCATTGGACTGGTAGGTCCCAAGCTTAAATTTCCCTAAAGTGTCCCAATCAGTGCTCTCAGAAAAGCCCACATACGATGCTGAGTCTTCATGAATATACCAAAAGAGAACCAATCACCCAGGTTTCCAGGCTTCCTCTACTTTCTGTCATTTTGCTGAACAATTTTCATCACTTAAAGGGACCACTGGCCAAGCCCAACAGGGACCTGAATTCGGAAAGGGGCACTATGCCACAGATAGCAACTTCTGAGCAGGGACTACTACGATACAATATCATAACGTAATGACAAGTCAAGCCAGAGGATTTTTAAAAAAATGGGGTCTAATTCAACAACCTAACTCCCCTTACCCTTATGTCTACCTTGATTACAATAACTTGATTACAATAACTAGCATTTCCTTAGAATTTGTTTTATAGACATGAAAAATACTTTTTTCCATCATGATAAATAAAAAATACATGCTGTAAAAATGTTATATAAAAGAGGTATTTATGTACAAGTTATCGGTGCTGTGAATGTTTGGTGATTAAATTGCAAAAAGTGATGTAGTCCCCTGAATAGAAACTTTCCCTCTAGCAACATATTTTTTTTTCATTAGACAGATGGAGCTAGCTTTCTATGAGCTTTCCTTAATTGACATATTTGTGTTTATTTCTTGTGACATCAGAACTAAGCCGTAGATCAAGGTAAGCTCCCTAAATAAGGAAGATAAGCTAATACATGGATGGCTGTCTCGCACAGAGCAGAAAATAGATACTGGAACAGTGATAAGACAATGCTGGTAGTCACTACTACTAAACTTTAGGACTATACAAAAGACTGTATGCACAATGTACTATTCAGGAAATAAAAGCTTGGACACTTATAACTAGGACCTAAGGACACTCTGTTATCCTGCTGCAGTTTCTCTCTTTGTACTTTTCATATTCAAATATAATACTAAAATTCCAACAGCTTAAGTATTACTGAAAGACCCTCCAATGAATCCAGTATAAAAAAAAAATAAACATCAAATTACTATATAAATATGCAAAACATGTCTGTTGCTGTATCTTAGATCAGGTGCTCACATCTTAGCAGATTTCCCTCCATTTTATTCATCAGTCCCAAAAAAAAAAATGATAGCACACCTTAACAACAAACAATAGATTCCCCTTGGTGTTTATTTAACAAAAATGAGGCCAAAATGGATGTCATGTGTGAAAAAAGTCATGTGTGAAAAATAAAATACATCCCACGATTAAATAACTCAAAAACCCAAATCATCACTCATTTGGTCTCATGTCCAAATGTCATTGTTCTAAGTCTTTGTAACTTTGCAAATCTAAGCCGTGTTGTCATCTTCTCCTGTCTCTTGTTGTCGGAGGTTTTCTCCTAAGGACCCCTGGATGAAACAAATTTGCAAGAACAAGGAAGTTCAAAGAAAGCAGGATATTCAAGGGCTTTTTTAAGTTAAAATCACATCGAAAACATTTTATTTGAAACATCAATACATTACACAATGATAAAACTAAAAGGCGTCAATTCAATAGGGTAGATAGATCTCAATGTTATGCTTAATATATTTGATAGTATGTAAATATCACCCCTCCAGAGGTAAGTTCATATGGACTAATTTCAAAGTGAAAGGGGGAAATTATTTCATTCGGTGCATTTTGCAGCAATTTAGCTGCTTCTTCAGGAATGGATAGCAGAGATCACCGTTTTCAACTGAGCTGGGCTCCTCTATTTACCTGGGTCACTCAGTGGATGGTTATCAAGGGATGGGATATTTATGCATTTTTTAACTAATGGATTATTCAATAAGTTCAAGGCCTCCCATCTTATTTCAGCCAAATAGTGTCCTGTATGTGCCTTTGCTGCCGGCATCAGTCCTTTTAGCAGTGTGTGTGCCTGAAACTCAACTATATCTTCCATTCTGTAGTACAGTCTATATCTATGCTATTTAGATGTGATCTCTGCTATCCATCCCTGAAGAAGTGGCTAAATTGATACAAAACGCGTCAAAAGAAATAAATTCCCCCTCCATTGTGAAATTAGTCTATAGGAACTTACCTCTGGAAGGGTGATATGTACATACGATTAGATATATTTAGCATAAAATTGAGATCTATTTACCCGATTGGATTGAGGCCTCTTGATTTTATCATTGTGTATTGTATTGATATATTTTAATAAAATGTTTATGATGTAAATTTAACTTTCTTTGAACTTTCTTGTTCTCTCAGATGTGTTTCACCCATGGCATTCTTCAGGTTGTGCTTTTATTTTTGTGAATTAATTATGAACACTAGGGGCCTTTAAATTTAAATGTATTTGTTCCTAAGAAAACCTGCTATACTTTCTCAGACTATTGTTCTGTCCTGAACATTACCTTTTAGCATGCTCAACGAGACCTGTAGAGTCTGAGATGTAGCCCTTGGGTTTTTTGCAATATCCACAGGCATTACATTATTATTATTAGCCAGTATTTTATAGCGCTAACATATTACGCAGTACTTTACAAAGTTTATTGTTCACAATCGAATGTCCCTACCATAGTTATATATCATTAATGTAGTCTAATGTAGTCTTGACGGAAAGTCGATTAATCAAGGGAAATGTATTTTGGAATGTGGGAAGACACCGAAATGCCTGCAGAAAACCCACGCAAACCCAGGGAGAACCCATCGCCCTGGCCAGGATTCGAACCTAGTGCTGTAAAGATCAGAGTGCTAACCTTTGAGTCAACCGTGCAGCCCATTACTGATGTTGGGATGAATTTGCTGGGATATTATTGCACCCTGGGGAGTTCACCAGAGACTATACCTTGTATTTTTTTTAATTGATGTGTTTGATAATATTATACTAACATGTTCCTATTATCCTGTGGCCCTCATTTTGGTTTGATAAACTGGTGCTTTTGTTTGTATAACAGCTAAAGACATGAAGCTGGAACTGCCTTATTTTTTTTCCTATCATTTGGTAGAATGGATTGTATTTTTTATTATGCCTAAGCCATCTTATGCCCATGAGCTTTCCCTTTAACTTCTTCTGTAGAACCAACCTTCAGCTAAGCTGTTTATGTAGGGAGCAAAGCACTTTGTACTCTGGCTGTCCTACCGATGAAAATGTTTATAATACCATAGATAATGGAGCTTTTAGCCATGTATTTATACAGCGAATGTAAAAGGTCAACATAAGTGTCAATATAAGTGTCTGTGGTTCAGGGTAAGAACATGAAGCCAAAGAACACAGATATTTTTTTCCTGTTCTTTTCTCACCAGACTGTGGCAAAGCTTTAATATACAAACCTTACTACTCATTGATGCCGTAATTATTTTGTCCATTTTACTATTTTCCAGCAGATTTATTGTTCCTTTCATTGTAACTTAGGCTCTCAGTGTAATCTGCATGAGTGAGGTGAAGGACATAATTGTGTTAATATCATCGGGGTGCTCTTTAATAAGGCAGAGCTATTGAATCCCATTACTTTTTCTTGCCTATGGCTCCTATAAATACATCTCTGATCCTACTCCACACCTTGTATCCGCTGTGAACATCAACTGTTCCATATAGGTTGCAGAAAGAGAAAAAAAAAATAAAAGCCTCATTACAATATCAGCCTGTTGCCATAATCATTCATTATAATGACTGACAATTTTTACTGATGAATTGTATTTTTCTATTTCCTGTGGCATGAAAGGCTTTTTATATTACAGCAGAATGACACACAATCCTTTTAGGTAAAATGTGACTACAAAAAAGTAGATTATTATTTAAACTAGTAGTTAATTTATTAAAGAAAAAAACGAAGGAAAGTTGCATATTTGAGCAAATAGAGTATAGCCGAAAATCAAGGACAATAAAACATTTCAATTTAAGCAATTCTGTATTAAAAGAATACTGAAGGAATAAAATTGCACTCACATAAGAAGGTGTGAATCTCTGCAATACAATACATGCATCCAATCACATGTCTCTTCTCCTGACATTTTGGGAGCAAATACACCCATTTCAGATTATGGAATTACACTGCTTAGCTTTCATTTGACTGCAATTTAATTGTGTTTTAATGATAGGACATTATTTTAAGATTTATTTTATGCTTTTGTTTTCTTGGTCACATGCTTACAAGTTCTGGTATGGCAATGTAAGTGCAAAAAGAACTTCTTTATTTAAAAGAATTGATGGAATCTGAAGATATGTATGCAATTGAGGAACACAGTGGTGTACTAGTATTTTAATTCTTGAATTTAGGCAGCTTTCATGTGGATGGACTTTAAGTACTTGTCCGACTAATACCACAGGTCAACATATCATTTTCTTCAGATATAATTTTATGTGGACTGTGTAGTATTTTTGATGCAGATTTCAAATGTGTTCAGTTTTTGTCTAGCATGTCTAGTTTTTGTGATGCAGCTAATAATACATTGTGTGAAATTTGTTATAAATAGCCTTAACATATTACAACATTTAACAACAGTTTTCTTTTTTTAAGGTTAGAGACTGCACTAACTGCGATTGATTTCATTTGTCATCATGCTTAGAAATTGCCTTAACCTCCCAGCAGTCTAATTCTGTACAAATTTCCATGCAAAAAGCGGCACAATTTTTTGCATGGAAATGTACTTTTCATTGTAGGCTTTAATTCCTAGGCATAACTCGCTGATATTAATAAATCATACATTTAATAATAAACTTTAAATAACAAAACACAAAACTCTGTTAAAAAAAAAATAAAATAAATATTTAAACATGTAAAGAAAGTGTACAGTAGCATGTATAATATATATAATATAACTATATATATATATTATATGAATATTTCTTTGTATTGGACTCAATACAGCTATTTTGTATTGAATCCATTACAAAACGATTTGAATTTCCTGCCCATCCGCCCGCCGGGCATGACGCATGCACCGATGTCACCAGGAAACCCCGGAGACGTCTCTGCATTACATGTCCTCAGGACCTGCGGGGACCAGCAGGATGACGGGGGACAACAACGGAGCAAGGTAAGTGGGTTTTTTTTAGTTTAAAGCTACCCAGAGTGTGACTCTGGAATACTGCTTTTTGCAGGTAAAATCCACCCCGAGTCACACTCGGGAATACCGCTAGGGGGGGTTAACGATCCAGACAGTTTCGGTTACGTGTGGTTCACGATGAAAGCACGACGTCGCCAAATTACCACAGAACTTAAAAAGATATACAAAATATATTTCGGCTATCCACTTAGTGACCAAGATAAATCTTGGGCTCCACATGTCATCTGTACCAGTTGTTCCAACAGACTGCGTGACTGGCTAAATCAGCGTAAAGCAGCAATGCCATTTTCAATCCCAATGATGTGGAGAGAACCATTGAGATTATCAAATTTATCGACTGCTATTGTTGCCGCGTCAACAAAAGTGGATTCTCAGGTAAAACGAAGCACAAAATTGTATATCCCAGCCTTGATTCTGCAATTAGGCCTGTTCCCCATGATGATTCATTGCCAGTTCTCGATGGACTTGCTTCTGTAGACGGTGATGAGGAATGTGCAGCCAGTTACAACCCCGAATGCTCCTGACTACTTGGCCGATGAAAATTCAGAACCAGAGACCTTCACACAAGCAGAGCTGAATGATCTCGTTCATGATCCAAATCTCTCCAAAGACAAAGCAGAACTTCTTGCTTTCAAGGCTTAAACAAAAGCACATGCTTGCAAAGGATTTAACTGTAACGCACTACAGAAAATGAAATCATAACTTGACAACATTCTTCACTAGTGATGGCTCACTGTGCTACTGTCATGATATAAATGCACTCTTTAGGAGTTTGTCACAAGAGCATGTTCCATCTGAATGGTGTATCTTCACTGATTCCTCTAAAAGAAGCTTGAAAGCAGTCTTACTGCATAATGGTAATTCCAAACCAAGTTTACCGATTGCCCATTCCATTAACCCACAGCAGTCCTATGACAACATGAAGTTACTACTTGAAGCAATCCAGTATAAAATACACCAGTGGAACAACTGTGGGGATCTAAAGATCATTGGCTTGCTGATGGGAATGCAAGGAGAATTCACAAAATATTGCTGTTTTCTATGCCTGTGGGATCCGCCTGCCGGCACTGACGCATGCATCAATGTCACCGGGAAACAAAGGAGATCGTCTCTGCATTGCGTGACTGGGGATCAAAGAGGAAGGACCTGTCCTCAGGACCTGCGGGGACCAGCAGGATGACGGGGGACGACAATGGAGCAAGGTACGATCGTGATTGCCTACCAAGAGATACCTATAAGCTCGGAACAAGCAGTGTCAAGTTTCTGCTTCTGGTTGATCTGCCTCTGGTATAATTTAAATAAATAATAAATCTTAATAGTTCTTTTTCACATGGCAGTCATGTATTATAGTTTATCAGCTATTTGCAGATACCCAATTAGGAACATGTTGTCACATCTGTTTGTCATATTTCAAATACCTTCTTCCCTCAATGATAACCTAATGCAAAGTCATTATACAGGGCACACTTTTGGTCTATCTTGTTTAGATTGGGTCTGTGATTTGCTTTCCCAATAATAAAACTTTGCCTTAAGCTGCGTACACACGTCCAATTTTTATCGTTGGAAATGAACGACGAACGAACGACGAACGACCGATTGGCCAAAAATCGTTCGTAAAAAAAATAACCAACGACGCCGATGAACGAGGATAGTCGTTGGAAATGAACGACCAGACCGGCGGATCGGATTGGACGACGATCGTTCACCATCTATCGTGTGTACGGTCGTTCAGTGATCGTGCATGTTCTGAGCATGCGCGATGAACGAACATTCGATACTGGCTATATGAGTGTGTGTGTATATATATATACATATATATATATATATGAATATGAATATATAAGATAGAGTATATATAAATATATATATATATGTATATATATATACACACACACACATCTTTGAACGATCGTGTCATTGTCTGTATGTACAGGGTCGGTGCTATACGATCGTTTGCAGATATCGTGCAGGATCGTTCGTCGTTCGTTTACAAACGATAATAATTGGAAGTGTGTATGCAGCTTTACTCTCTCATTTGCCCTAATAGCTCTATTTTGGGAAAAAGCAAATACAATTTTAAATGGAAGAGATAGCTCCAACTCAAAATAGACATAACAATGTTGGCAACACTCATGTAGCAGCATCCTATGATATGCATGGCATAGTATTTTCTAAACTTAACCCATTTAAACCCAGTGTATTACCTTTTAGTAATAAACTTTACAGAAAAACATTGTGTAGATGTACAACCATTGTGCCTTTACATTTTCTGTTGTGAGTGAGGTCCAACAGAGTGAGGTCCAACAATTACTTTCCAATTACACCTTGTGGCTATAAGTGATCCTGCCCTTCCTCATGTAGACATAACATTCACTGAAATATAAGAATGTTTGGAAATTTAATACAAGCTACTGTTCTTTTTCTATTTTAGGAGTTTGTGGTAACATCTGATTTCATAGATAAGAGATATGATAGGCAATGTGCACATTTAGCCCATAAACAGGTATTTTATTCACCAATTTACTTCTATTCACTGTATTCAATTAACTTAACTGTTTTTAAAATATGTTTAGTATAAGTTTGGCTTTAGTTGGGCATTAGCTTCTTTGTTGATTTGGGGAGGTTCAACGCTGTTGTAAATAAATATGTTCACTTCTTTTACATCATTTTACTTTATTTTACTTTGCTTTACTCCCTGAAAACCCAGATGCACATGCATACTCCAGTGAGGAACAACAACCTTGCAAGTGTCCCAATTTCTTACTTTTCTAATATGTGTGTGTCCATGGGTGATGCATGGCATTCAGCCTTGATTTCTCCTTTATTTCAAAATTTTGAATGTTGAGAAAAACAGCCACCCATCTTGACAGCCTTCATCAATTTTGGCATGGCTGGTAAAAGTAGTCAAATTGAGTTTTAAAATGAGTCCTTGGTGAGGTTTTATAAATTCCATAAAAAACGCAAACTGGTCAATGTGCTTTCACCCTGCCCTGGATATGTTAAGGCCCCGTTTAGCTCCTATTGTGAAAATCTGCCCTGGGGCAAATCTCACCCTCATGTATATTTTGCAGTGAACCTCATACCACATTAGCACAGCCCTTGCATCAGTGTACGAATTCCATGAAATCAGTAATTGCCAGGTCTTAATAGGATTACTAAACATGTCAGATGTATTATTTCATGCTATGAGTCCATAGAACTGATCCGCAATCAAAGAATATATTGGCCACTTGTAGATTATACGAATATATATGGCATAGCATATGACAAATTAAAACGGTGTTTTTCATTCACACCTGGCTCCCTGATATGGCTAAATCTGGGATCAGGGATGCCTCAAATCAAGAAGGATATGCAACAGTAACAAAAATGCATCTAAAAATTAAATTGTCTACAGCAAACATATCCTTCTTGTCCATATTTTACAGGTGATATAGTTTTTTTAAAAATATTATTTGCCTCAATTTGCACCGCCTACGCTGGAAGTCAAGCATGCCTGCACCAAGGCTGTAGTCTTTGTCTATTACTAAAGCTTGTACTGGAACCAGCAATAAAAGAAGGTGTTGGAGATCACAGCTGTGAATTTGATTGTCTTCCTGACCTATATATTTCATAACTCTTGTCAAATTTGCTAGTCATGAACAACAAATACAAGTACCCTCTTGTATTTTTACTGATTAGCTGTGGGTGTGAAGCATGTCTATGTATGTTATTAGCCCATCGAGAATTCAGGATGATTCACTACACATAATAACTGCAGCATCCATTATGTGTTTTATTCATGCCTGAAAAATAACATTCACAACAAATGGATAGACAGCCCTTTCAAAGAGCTGTGGCTGAAAGCTGCTACAAGTTATTACCTCATATAGCTCACATTGTATCTGGAATATAGTTAGAATTATAGAGGGTTAAGATAACACGCAAAAGCAAACTCTGAAAAAAGTCTGATCCACTGGAAAAGTTTTTTTATAACACGGTGAAAGGGAATTACATTCTGGAGCTTTGGTATGATCTCAGAAGAGACACTACGGTAGCCAAATGCACCAAAATGGCATGAAATCCATGAAAAGTAGCCAAGACATATGTTCTATTTGAGAAAATAAAGGGGGAGTTTTAAGCAGCTTTAAAGGCAGTATAGGAAAAATGCTTTTCTTTCTATTTACAGGTCTCTGGGGCCCTAAACCCTGCTCCTTATGGTATGGGATAACAAAGGGTCATTTATGTATATATAGTTGTACCTCTCATTAGGCATAAGTACCCATAAATTAGAGCTTTAGCCTTCTGGATTTGTTGAATAAAAGGTACCTTGTGGCACCCCATTTGCATGACATTGTATAGCACAAATGGCTTCCTTAGTAACCAAAATCGGATTATAAACTCTTGTGTATGGAGTGAATGGGTAAAATTACCCAAAGTATCAACGTTGTGCAAAAGGAGAGGGTCTTTCTAGCAAAATATTAGATGTCCCAAAACCTTTATATAGGGGTTTTCCTAGAACATTAGTTAGGTCCTAGTTAGGTCACCCCTTCATACGTTTCACTGTATGTTCAGCAAAATAAACACAAACACACTTGAAAAATCATAATAAAATAAACTATTTAATAGTTAAATCAGTATACATATCAGATAAAAAAAAGATAATATATATAGTATATATTTCGAACCTCACACACTTTAAGCTCCCATTTGAGCTATCGTTGAATAGTCACCATTCAGTTGAGTTATAGATTGGAATTCCCAATTCCTCCAATAAACCAGGTATGTTATGGCAATACACAAAGCCACTGTCAGTTCTAAAGTACTGCAGAAATGCAATTTTTCTAGTTCGAAGGTACGATACCTTTGTTCCTTTTTCAAGTAAGTTTTTCTCACGCAGTCTTGATGCTAGGAGATCTGTAGCCTTCTTCAATAGTCCCAAATCACGTGCCAAATGACTTACTCATGCTGATCAAATTCCTTACGAACAGAGTCCTCTTCAATTTTAAACTCTTCATTATTGGTGTCCCTTAGTTCATCACCATAATCATGTTCTTCAAGAGAGGGTAGTGTAACGAAAACCGGCACTGGGATTTCATCTGATTGAGCCACTGGGCGTATAGCTGATGGTAGACTAGGATACTCTATCTTACATTTTTTTTTCTTGTTATATCCTGAAGGCCCACCGCCTTAAACCTGCGATTCTATACGGGGGACATGGTCCGAGGCTCTGGCCGGTGCACCCCCCCAGTAGGGTCCTTCTCCTGACCCCCCCGGTGGGGCACACCAGCCCGATCTGCAGACCACCAGTGGTCCGTGGACCACCGGTTGGCGACTGCTGGCCTAACACTATGTTGGATTGCATGTACTGTGTGCTGCAACAAAGCTTAATTACCATGACAGAAGCTCCCACTTTTATGGATCTATTTATAAAACAGTAAATCTGCATTCTGAATCTGAATCAATTACTGCCATTAAAACACATGAACCTGGAATGTCAGATTTACAGCTTTATAAATAGACCCCTTAGACTGATATCTGCTTTTCAAGGTATTGTGAGAAAATAATATAGAGATCGATCACTTGTTACGGGACAAAATAATTCAGAATTGAACATAAGAGTGTTAGGTTTTCATTTTTAACAAAACTGCTTGCATAGAATACTCATCTAAGGTTGTAAATGTGAGCACCATATTCATTTATGGGTGATCACATACTGGAATAAATATGTACACTGCTTTGTCCAGTCAAGAATTATACAGCTCTGAGAGATGCCCAGTAAATCCTAATTGAAAAGTTAAGGAACAGCATTGGACTGATGAGGTGATCTCTATTTTATCTCCACCTATTGGCATGTTCTTTGTCATCACATGGGTAGGACCGAAAAACCCGAATGGCACAGAGTAGCAGAGATCTCAGTACAGGTCACTCACACTCATACATTATGAATTTTTGAAAATTTCAGGGCAATATATTTTATTTTTGCTTTTTAGGAGTGGTTTACCCAATAATAAATATCTTTACTGAGAAAAAAAAATATGCAAATTTAAAAGGGAAAATAATCCAGATGACTGACAAGAAATAACAGCAGGTTTCTCCTCCCTAAAATGTTAATGGTTGAGGAATCCTATTATTTACAGTTGTTATGATGACTAGAGCAGCAGTATCTCTTGAAAAGCATGGCATGGTTACCTTACATGAACTTTTTACATTTACCTCTTTTGCATTCCACAGTCACACATACTAATGAATGACACTCCCGGATGGCCCAACCCTTCCATAAAATGAGCATAACCAAATTTCCTGCAATACTAGTTTGATATGTAATTATTATTGTAAACAGAAGATGTTTATACAACTCCTTATTATTATCCGACATAGATTTCTGTCTTTATAGAGAGAAAAAATAAAACACAAAAAAAACCTCAAAGGTATTTAAGCAAGGTGTTTGAAGTTTGCAGAATATTTAGCAACAAATAAGGCACTATAGTAAGTATTCAATGTAGAATATGCTAACATAGGGTCTTCTTTCAGGAAATTGATGTCTTGTTAGGTGCTGCCTATGTGTTACTTCATCATACTTCTTGTTTTCTTAGTAAAATATTTGGACAACATTGCATCGTTTGTTTAAAAAATACAAGAATAAATTTATACAGAATAAAAAATGTGCAAAATCTGAACAGTAGTTAAAGATGCAGAAAGATTTTCACCATGGGTTTGTTACGGCATGGTTGTGTTTTCAACTTACCGGAACGAAATATAAGTACCAGTGCTTGGTAAGTGAAAAATAATATCTGATTGCTTGGAAAGGGAAGTTTCTCAGTCCAAGTCCTAATGATGAGTCCCACACAAATGAAACAAGAGATGGCTTGTGCTAAACATAAAGTGTATGAAAAAAAACAAAAAATTGTTTTCAATCTTGGTGGGGTTTATCGGGGCCAGGAACATTTAAGCCTAAATGTAAGAAAAGATAAAACATTTTCAGTTGTCACAAAAACATGATCACTTATTCCAATGAAGTGGGGATTTTGTCTTCCTCAATATATTCCCTCTATGTTGTGTCTACAGGGCTGGAAGTAGAGGAAGATTTATGTAAAGGGACCAATGGGCACACGAACCTGCGTCTAACTCCCTTCAACATGATGGAAAAACCCACACACATTAGGATAATTTTTCAGTTATATAGATGATCAAACTTTGTACAAAAATGATGCAAAATCGCTAAGTCTTATTGACGGGGACTTCATTTGTTTATTTCGGAGCACGTGAATATTTTTTGATTGCTCTGCATTATACTTTCTGCAAAACTTTTACCCTTTTGGAACACTGGCCTATAGATAACTTTAAATTATACATTTTAAGATGCATATTATATACATATATTATTAAATAATAATGGAGGATGTCACAAACGTACAAAGGAATGGTTTTGTTTGCTTAACTGGGAGTGTCTCTAAATGGGTTTACGTTACTGACATATGACACAGCATATGTAATGATTATCGTATCACCCACAAGGAGGTGGCACAAAATAAGTGATTAACTTTGTTTTTGTTTGCTGTATTAGATGGAGTTTATTTCCTTGTGAAAAGTATTCAATCTGCAAAAGCAGCATTATGGTTGTGTATTGTTTTAATAACTAATTAGCTGACCTGATGAAATACAGAAATTTACCATTTTACCATATACCATTATACCAATACCATTATACGCTAATATGTTCTAATGAGGAATATAAAGTTATGTAAGGAGCTGGTTTAATGGCTGTTGATATTTGAGGAGGATTAACACATAAATAATAAATAATTAAATGCCCTTGCTATTTATACCAATTAATAAAACATTTGTGCAGTGAGATCGGAACTTTTTTCTTGGTTACCTTTTCAGGAGGTGATCTTGTGCCTGTGACCGGCTCTGCGCCAGAAAGAATAAGGAAGACAAGGCAGTGCGGGATCAGCGGCTTTACACCTATAAAGGTAAGTGTTATTTTTTTTTAAATTTAAATTTCCGATTTAGGTTATTTTATTGTTTACATTTTATTTACCTTTCCATTTCATGTTTTAGCCAGCCTTGATTTTTGAAATCTGCAAAAAATGTTGATTCTCCTTTACAACCCAAATTTCCATCCTTCCGCCCTAATAGTTGCTAGACTTTTTTTTTCTAATGCAAAGAGCCTAAAGTTAGTTAAAATTCATTTTTTTTTTTTGGTAACACAATTTATAAGACATATAAAGGGAGGACTGAGGCTGGAGATGTTCTAAAAACAACTTTAATTGTTTTTAATTAGGTTTCCCAAGGGATCTTTTGGGAAAGATCCCTTTGGGAAACCTAGATTTCCTGTGCAAATGTATCAGAATTTATGCAAAGGGTACAAATAATACCAAAATGTGCAAAATGGTATGTTCTGATATTTTAGGTGTTTTTTATAGAGAGAATACCCGAAGACCATTAGATCATCAGAGAAAATAACACTTACTCAGAACAAAGAATATTTAAAAAATGAAATTTTGCCCCATTTGACAGCCACAGCTTGATTCATTGGGCCTGATTTAATAAAGCTCTCCAAGGCTGGAGAGGATACACTTTAAAGCTGGGTAATCCAGCAAACCTAGAATGGAGCCGATCCTGGATCTGATCCAGGACTGAAAACATTTGCTAACAAATAGCAAATTACTTTTAAGAAATCCATTTGCTGGATCACCCAGCTTTACTGATGAAAGTGTATTTTGAGCTTTACTAAATCAGGCCTATTGTGTGAAACATTCCAAGAGCTCAGCTACACAATGCTGTCTTGATGGTTCAGAGTAATGGAAAATTTGCTTTTTTCTCCACTATTTCCAATCTTTTTTGGAGATAGGGTATGCTGTTATATGTGTCTTATACGTGTTTTAAAACTTAGTAGCACTCTGTTCATACAATGAAGTCAAGTGACCCTGCTTGTTTTTCACATTCTCACTCAAGTCATAATAAATTTTGTTACTCAAACACCTTGTAAATGCCACTTCGTACCTTACCATGTACTTCATGTACCTTCCCCCCTGTACAGCTGCGGCTCTCAATGGTAAAAGAGATCGAATGAATGGAAGATCCCACTTCCAGCATCAAATGTACCTGGGCTAACTTTAGTGGTATATGGTTTTATTGACTGGAGTGTCTGGATTTTCCATAGTATAGACACCACCTGGACATGGTAATACAGTTCTTAATCAACCCCCAGTAAATAAATGAAGCTAGATACATGTTCCCTAATGTAGTAATGGAAGAAGAAAAAAAATCAGGATTTTTAAATCATAAGTGACAATGGTGGATACAAATTCTACTTTTGTTGCTTATTCTTCCTTCAAGGTTAAACAAATGTGAACCAAATTGTGGATTTCTCATATTTTTTTAGGAAATCTGGCACTTTCATTTTCTTCATTTGGTTTTGTTATTGTGTTTTCTTGATCTCTGCTGTATGTAAGAATAATTTTCAGTGTTCAACTTTTTCCTGAGAACATTTTTTTAATTTTATTAACCTCCCTTGAGGTAACCCCAAGTGTGACTCGGGGTAGAAAAAAATTTGCTAAAAGCAGTAACCCCGAGGCACACTCGAGGTAGGTAATCATATGGGAAGGTTAGTAAATACAGCGCTTACACGATCCGCCGGCGTCCCGCGCCGTCCATCGCCGCCATCTCCGTCTTCTTTCTTCTTCCTCCGGCCGGCTTCTGCACCCGATGAGTCACCGGGGAGTTCCATTCAAAATCCATTTGTATTGCATTCAGAACAAAATAACTGTATTGAATGCAATAAATTGGATTTATATGTGTAAAAGCAGTACATTGTTTTCAAGAACATTTATTTTACAGTATATATAATAGTATGAGTATATGTATTTTTAAAAACAAATTGAAACAAAATTAACATTTTTTTTTTAAATATATAGATTTTTTAATTTATTCAATTTATTGTTTTTACATGATTTTGTGTTTCAAACTTTATTATACTCATACTATTATAATATACTGTAAAATAAATGTTCATGAAAAACAATGTACAGCTTTTAGACGTATAAAACCAGAAAGAAATGAACCGCTAGGGAGGTTAAACAACACTATTTAAAGTTTAAAATTACCAAACAATTCCTTTTGAGAATGTTCCTGACGTTGGATGCATCCATGTGATGCACAGCAGACTCTTGAACGGTCCCAAATGGTAGCTTGGAGTTTGGGATATTGTCTTTTAATATGGAATTTAGACAAAAAAAGCAAATATTGCTCATGTAAGATGTGTGACAGTAATTATATTCTATTTTAATAATATGAATATATTTTATTTAGGCTGTAGCTATTCAAGAGTTCTAATTTATTTATTACATTTGTTTAAGGAAAACTGATACATTTGCAATAATCCCTTCCCAAATAATAAAAAAGCTTGGGTTAGTCTTTTCTGTTACTGATACTGACAATCTGTCACTTCCTAAATTCTAAGCTGTGTTACCCAAGAATTACACAAGTAAATAATCTTTACAGTGTCACCTAGGAGCAGCATATGGTGACATGTGGTTTAGCATGACCTGGTGACACACTTCCATGTTTCCAGTTTTCTACAATTATATAACAGAACACTAGAGGGAGCTGTGATTTGGCATAGAAGAAGTTATCACATCTGTGTATTACATTTTTGTGATTTGGTTCCAGATTACCAGAAATGTGTTTAAACTATTTCCTACAAAAAAAGGGAAAACTGTAGGAACCAAATATTTGATACTGACTATGTCATTTTTTACAAGTCCGCTCTACAAGAATGACCTAATAATACTTAAAGTAAAAATATAAAAGTTAGCACCTGTTAGAAATGTAGGGCTTTCTGTATTCAGAAGCCCAGTAGGAAGTTTTTACTGGAAGGACCAGAAACTCATTATTTTGCATGCTCTCTATATATTACCATGGAAAACATAGTAGAAGGGGCTTGTGTATTCTGTAAACATGTATAGGTTATTAGTAATGAGATCCTGCTTCTTAGTGAAGTTTCAGCAGGGGATTATCCCACTCCACCATGGGAGAAATTCATTCTTTGTATTCATTAACTAAGACTTGTGATTTGGGAAGTAAACAATATGCCAAATTTGGGAAACTAGAAAGGAGAACTATTGTATAAATAAAAAACAAAAAAAAATTGGTTTAGCAATACAGGTTCATAGCAGTTAAGGACTGTAGGTTTGTTCTTAAGTTGAATTTGTATGTAAGTCGGAAAAGGTACATTATTTTAATAAATGCAATTAGGACAGATGTTTTTCTCAACATATTATTAGCCAGAGTGGTCATTTACTGTATAAAATCCTCACTGTGATTTAATTACAAACAAAGCAAAAAAACATTATGGAGCTTAGACATTCATTTATTTCTGGGGCAAGCTGTGCTTTGATATGCAAGAGTTCAGAGCTTCAGACTTCAGAGTTTGTCTTGGTCATTAAAGAGATACAAGAGTTGCAGAACAGAAAAAGACTTCTTCTGCAATCCATGCCAACCGCCCCCTCCCCCCCATCAAGCCTCTGTCCTGCACACGAATGAGCAGGGAAGCCCCGTTCGTATCTAGGAGTCATCCATATGTTGGGCGTCCTTAACTTGGGGACTACCTGTAATGCATAGATGACTTTTTTTACCCTCAAATCCTTGTGAAACTGTAGAATGAAATTAAAGCCTGCTTTGTGTGGAAGGCACAATGCTTCTGCATCCTTTTGCAGTTGCCCGTTTCCACCATATGTATTGAGTGGTTTTTTGAAACCCGAGCACGATTCAATGCCGTGATATGCTGTAAATCATGGGCTCAGTACAGCAGAAGCCTAACGTATCCCTCCCAGTAATGCTCACCAACAATGATGTATTGGATGTTAGCTGAGCACAGCTACTCCCTGTCCATTCTCCATGGTGAACAATATTCACTTAATATTTTAACAAGCAAAACAGAAAATCTTATGTGATACCAAGACCGAAAAGGGAGGTGCTGCACCCTCTTTTATGTAAAGTAAGCCATTTTAAGGTAGGACGAGGTAGTAGATGTTCTTTAATAATGTGATATCAAATAGTATAAAGATACCAAGGAATGACACAGAAACCTATAGAAGTTGGCTACAAATCTTGTTTTTATTCAATTCTCAATGATGATTTCTGCGGCTGCAAAACACCACATATGGACTCCTGTATGTAAGTGTTGAGGGGTGATAGGACTGTTTCCTGAAAAGTAATAATAAAAAATATGCCTATCATCAAATATATGAACCCTGTAAATATGACTCTTTTATTATATTCACAATGTGTTTGTTGTAAAAAGAAAACAGCAATGTTCCACTGAGTGCCAAAGACACCCACTGGGTTTTCCAATTTGTATTTTTGATTGAAATGGATTGCAACTGTTTATTCACATGCTTTGCAAAGTAATTACACATGAACATCATGGACCTGGGAGAAGCCATATCTGCTTGTTCTGAATTATAAAGGTAAACTGAATGCACAACCTGTTTTTTTTTAGAACAGTTTTATTTCTTGACATTCTTTACACTGTAACACTAATATTAAGATCCACTATGTAAAAAGGCTCTGACACCATGGGGAAGGGGGGGAGGTATAAAGTACACTCTGCAGGTATGAATGTGTATAGATACATGAGACAACTTTTTTGGCCAAATCCCAGGCTATAATGTTGACCCACCCATTCCTGCAGGTTGGTAATTATCAGTGAGGCTTTGCACAGGTCAATAGACATGTATGGGCCGGGGCTTGGCAGCAAGCTCTGACACAACATGTAGCTTTGCCTATCACAGTAGGGTTACCTTAGGTTATCCCAGGAGAAAGTGAAACAAATTTAGGTTTGTCATAGCCTGCAACAAAACAGACTGGTGCCACCTAAACTTCTTGTACTTCAATCTGTCAATCCTCACCCACCACAATTAGCTAAAAGCGAAACATTCGGACTTGCAAACTTAGCGAAAAGATAATAGGGTCCTGTAAAAAGACGTTTTAGTGCCTATAAATTAATAAGCAGTTGTAGTCATTACATGGCAGTTGTTCCCAATTTCATCACTGCCAACTCCCCATGCCAATCCTTTGTTTTTGCCATTTCACAGAGCATTGTGGGAAGTACATATTATCTATTGGTAGAAGTGGTTTCTTTGATAAAACCAGTTTTTTTCCAAAGCAGTTTGTTTGTAGTTGTTTGGGAGCTACAATGAAAATTTTTGTGCAGATCTGAGATCTTTTCTGTTCACTTTTTATATCAGAGAATGTTTCTTATAGGCAAACAACAAATTAATGCTTTTGTAGTGTTTTAGGGACACTGCAATTATTTATTATGTCACTAGCTCATATCGACCACAAAATGTTTTATTCAATGTTTTTTAAATCTGAACTTCTCTGCTATGCTAAATAGATAGACAATGCCTACAAAGTTTTCCTTTGACTTCAGAAATGCGGAACTAGAAATTTCCATAGGTGTCCATTTACAGATAAAAAACTTTAAGAGTTAATTCTAAATACAGCAGAAATGCCATGCTAACAATCCAACTTCCTTCTTTACTTTGGCAAATTACAGTAAAGTAAGAACTATTGCACGAATTGTCTTACCTTCAGCTCAATGGAAGGAGGTGAAACAATGAATTGTTATAATTTTATGAGGCTTTTTAATGGCAGCTAAATTCCTGAAAAATGTTTAATGTTTAAATAAATGGTTATTATACTCTAAACTGCCTCAGACTTGTAAAAGTATATCGGAGTCCAGCAAACAACGCATAAGTCAGACTAGTATTATTATATCTGTAAAGTAACTAAACAGACACTTTGAGGACAGGGTCATGGTATAAAAACAAAATCTTTGTATATGGGGGCTATTATTGTGAAACCACCAAATTACATGTTTGGAAACTTATTTATTAAAGCTCATCAAGGCTGGAGAGTATACACTTTCCACAGTGAAGCTGGGTGATTCAGCATGTACCATGTATTGGTTTTTGTTAGCAAAAGGTTTTTAATCCTGGACCCGATTCATTCCAGGTTTGCTGGATCACCCAGCTTCACTGATGAAAGTATATCCTCTCTAGCCTTGGAGATCTTTAATAAATCAGGCCTATTGACTGTGAGCTCCCTCTCAATGACAACAACTTCTTCCAGGTTTGGTTTCTTGATTGGCCACTCAGAGATAAATAAGACCCCACACATACAAGAGTTCATTCATTGCACACTAGGCTGCAAATGTGAAATGTGTGAATTATTAGGTAGATTCTGAAGAACAGATGAGAGTCATCTGTTGAAGTATAGATACACTGTATTGCTGGAAGTCAGGGTAATAAAATTCTGCTTTGAATATATAAATGTGTCAGACACTGTATTTTACCTGACTGTGCTACACCTTTGCTTTGTTTTACGTCACCTTCTTACAATGCAAGTTTAAAGCTACATACACACTAGATAAAAAAACATACATGATTTAGTACAGCTTTAATACAATAATAAAATATTATAGAACAAGGTTACTTTAAGGCTGGGTACACATGTGCAATAATTGTCATTGGAAAGGATCTTGCACAATCCTTTCAAACGACTAAGGACTGCACGATGCATGAACGAGTGTTGTACATACAGCGCCATTCTGCTCTATGCAGAGGGGAAGGGGAGAACGACGGAGTGGCACCCCACTGCACGCTCTCCCCCTTTGCTTCCATTACGATCGTTTATCGTCCATCGTGGATCATTCAGACAATGGTCGACAGGCACTGTACACACGCCAGATTCTCGTCCAATATCAGCCCTGAGCCGAGTATCGGACAAGAAGCATTGCAAGTGTGTACATAGCCTTATGATAAAAGGTATTCACTGTTTTCTTATTTATCCCCAGCCTTTGCATATTTTTTTTTTTCAGAAGTGAAATTATCACAATGAACACTGCAATAGAATTTGAAAGAGCGGCATCATACAAAAAAAACTCAATACCTTCCCTTTAAAAGGTGCTGTATCCCCAAGTTAATCCATTCTTATGTACATAGGGATAGAACCTGTTGCTTTATCTATACCTTTTAAATCCAGGAAGTAGATTGTCACAAGATTTGGCCCACATTTATTCTATAAGTGCACAGGGTTAATAACTCTTTACCACTCTTTCAATAACATCTTGGCGCTTTGGAAAAGCCTTAAGAATTTTTACACAGAATCGACAGGAGAGCAAGAAACAGATGAATCATTCATCTGTCATGCATTTCAGTCTGATCCAGTCCGCCCTGTCCTTAATAAGGTCATAAACTACTTAGCCAGGAGAGCTCTGACCTAGTTTGTGCAAGAGGTTTAGAAGTTAGTTCTCAGTATTCAGTATTATGGACTTACAGAAACACCACAGACCACTGGCTGCAGGAGTCATCAGTTCAACAGACATATATGTCATAGTTATTGGTCTGCATGCAAGTTGTTGGGCACATACTGTAGTAATTCCTGATGTACCATTGTCTGTGGACAGTGTGTCAGTCCTTCCATGCCAGCTGAATCGTTTTCCTTCCTCCGACCAGGATTCCTTATATTCAGTAAACCTGGCTCTAACTTATTCATTAGAGGCCGTGTAGAATATGCTTCTGTTTGATTCCTGGGTATTTCAACCAAGCAAGTAAGAATGTTCAGGATTTAGAAGATATCAAATCTAAATCCCATTGCAGTTATTGGGGTCATTTTTTTCAGGGGGGGGCTTCTAGGGAGCAATTACAGCAAGCAAATAACATGAGAAGCTTAACACTTGTGACTTTCATAACTACTGAACCATTCCCTGGTGGGGAATCTTCTTGGTCCGAGTGTTTCAATAGTAGTAATGGTTTTGCCACCAGTGAATGTTAGATATACTGCTTTATAAATAGACCCCTATATGCCAATATTTTTTAATACCTTTGGTGGCCAACATCAGCATCTTGCCAAAAACATTTTTAAAGAAGTGTAGATAAAATTTATACTAAGTCTCATCTAAGGTCAGTTTGACCTTGCGCTGGTAAGCCTCCCAAAAAAACGTAGTGTGCAAAAAGTTATTTTCTAAGTAGTTGTGGGAAGAATAGCTAGCTAAAAAGAAATGAACTTCACACCACCTAAGAAAAGATTATGCTTCTAATTCTATCAATATATGCTCTGTCTCAGACAAGGAGACTCTGATGCATGAATAGCTAATCAGTGGAAGGTTCTAGTAGGTGTGGAAGGCATTACATAGCATGATGATGAACCATATTATAAGGCTATACAGTAGACCTGAAGCTAGAATTTGCCGTAGGGCTGCATGACAGGGGGGAGGGAAGACACAGAGGCAAAGGTTAAGTAAAAAAAAAAATAGATAAGGGCAAAGTGTGGGAAAATGATATGGTGTAATGGGTGGTCTTAACAATTGGCGAAGGGGTTAAGGGGAAGGTCATAAAAAGGGGGGCTGAGAGGAAGGGGCCAGCAGGTAATTTTTGAAATCGAGCAGTTCCCACCCTCCCTCCCTGTTATTTGGAGGATTGTAGGGTGGTATAGTCATGGCAGCAGGGTGGGCGTGTTTTCTAGGTCCATGAAAGTTAAAGTTGGGGAAGCGAAAATAAAGGGGGGTGGGACCCATCAGAGTATGGGTCTTTCCGGTAAGGGTTGCCCTGCATGACACTTGGTTGTTGTGTTGGCTAGATGTGAGAGGTGGATATCTGCTATCTGTCCCCGAGGTGGTGTACGAGCGGCTGGGGGCCTGGCTGGTGAGCGGAGATATTTTGGTAGAAGAAGGACAATATGGTGTGACTTTAATGGACCTAAAAGAGGGTGAACTATTTCTGTTATACTTGAAGTTGTTGTTATATGGTATTCTGGTTTGTACAAATATAAATATGATGTTATATTATGTTAATAAAAGGGGCTGCTATGGCCAATTTTTCCTAATATATGGTGTGTTGTTTTTATTTTATTGAATGGTTATAGGGGGGTAAGGGGAATATTTGGTTGTGAGTTAGCAGCGATGGCTTCCTCTGCTGTACCCTGGTCATGTTCAAACAACCCTGATACAATGTATGCTGCACTTGCAAATGTATTAGAATAAATCCAACAACAAACAGCAACATTGATTAGGAACAAAAGTAATTTAGGACTATATAATGCACGTAAGCAGAACTGTTGCTTACATCTGGTCTAACATACATCATTGCAATTACTGAATTGAATATGCAATATTTGGGAAGTCATTTAACATTTGCCTGAACATGAAGATCAACGCTATTATTAAGGCTGTCACTTAGTCACCATCAAACTTTTACCTTAGTCAGAGGTTTGGGAGTAAATTATTTTTACAGAATCCAAGTTCAGAGGCAGCACATTTCCAGGAAGTACACCAGAACCGGTAGACATTTCTAGGAACATAAGGAACAACTAATCTCGGACAGTGGCTGGGGAGCTATGTGCTGTTCATTGAATAATGGCAGTATAAACTGGTTAGGGTTACACCTAAAACATCATTCCAGTATTTAGTTTTTTGTATAACGCATTAGGAGAAGGGATCAAAGTCATCCCAAAAGCTGATATCTTATGTAGAGATAGTAAAATTATAGTCAAAAATGTAAAATAAATATGTAATTTAACATGGGAAATAAAATACTTCTGTTATTGTATTATTTTCTCACTCTTCCTTCAAAGCCCACTAAATGCCTGGTGATTCTACCGGTCCAGTTAGATATATATTACTTCCTCTTGTCCACCATGGCCTGGAATGATGACACCATTGTCATATTAAATTTGCTAATTACAAAGTGTGTACATAATCCAATGTCCGTGATGTTCATAAAAAAGATGGTTTTTGTTGACCTGCAGTCTTAATGGACCAAGTAAGTCGTTCTAATTTTACAAATATCATTCAAATTTTATAATACATTCAAATGTTCTTGCAGTGCACTAAGTCCTAAGTTCTTTTAGGTTAGTTTAGTTTGCTGACTGGATAAAATTTTGGGTTTTTGATTTACAACATCTTAAAAATAGATATGACCTCCATCAAGTACGTGTCATTCTCATCCTCTACCAGCCACCTCGTGCCCCACTTAATTTCTATAGTATTAATGTTGGCTTTAAAGACGCATTAATTTATGCAAATATCACAGTTGTAAAATGGGGTATTGGGAAATGTAGCTTCAGCACCCCTGTATTCTTTATTTACAGTATTACAGTAGATTTACAGTTTGGAAAGGATTTATAGTATTACTCCTACAAATTAGTCAAGGAGAGGAAAGAGTAGGAAAAATGGCAAGTGACCCCAATGCTACACGTTATTATATGAACTGCAGAGAGTGTAGAGAAGGATAATTAATAAACAGAGGGCTCTACAATAGGAAACTTTTTTGTATTTCCTATGAGAAAAGTTTAAGGTGGAATTGGATTTTCTTGTATAAATAGTCCAAATAGTAGACTTGACGCAAGACTGTTAACTGTACTGTAATTCCAAATGGCAAAGGAACATTGTTTTTAAGACTGGAGGTTTTGTATAACCTTATAGAAAAAGGTTTCTTTGCAATATGAACTGTAAAAATGTGTAAAAGACTAACCCGTTTTGTAGAGCGCTTACAAAAGGCTAGATTTGGTCCTAATTTCACAAGATTTTATTTATAACAAACTAAACTGCAAGCTGTTGATCCAGGAAAGATTTGGATTACCTTAATGTATCAGAAAGGAATGTATCCTTGTCTGAGAAAATAGAACAATGCTTTAAAAGGGTTTTTTCTTTGAATTTATTGTCTATGTGGAGCTCTGAGGATGTGGACTTTTTTAATTTTTGTTTTTTTGGTTAATGTCTGTTTAGTCTTGATTCTAATTGTTATTCTATTGAGTCTTTTTTTTCACCATGAATAACCATACAGTGTATATCTAATAATCATGTTTCTCTATATACTTCAGATTCTGTCTGCATGCTTCGTGACTTAATGACTGCCGACAGCGCCATTTGGACATTAGGGTCAAGCTGGTAAAGGACCGAAGAATGCATTTATTGCTGTGTGAAAACCTTCTTCCTAGGTGCTCCTTAGCAAATCATATCATGGTATGTCACGAAGCATTTAATGGGGCATAACGGTTCTCCAATATGCAGAAATGCTGTTTCTCACTTTACAAAATTATAATGGCATGAACCAGAGTACTGTAACATGTGCGCCCCCAGGGTGTACCTTTCAGATTAAATTCACAATGACAGTTTATTGATTTAGCAACTGGTATATCATACGCAAATGCAAACCAATACCTATTTTTTCCATTATTGAGACAGTAAGAAATCTTGCAGTCATACAAACAAAACAAACACATACTAATATATTATATTATATTTTATTTTAAATAAGACCTAAAAAGACAGATATTATCATTTACACACAAGTAGCTAGGAAATGAATACCAGCAAACCTTCTCTTATGGGAGTTTGGATCAGCCAAACTTTTTTAATAGCATGGTAGTTCAATCTAGGAAAGGCAGGGACAGGAATTATTTGAAAGGGGCAAATACTACCCCTACAGAAATCTTTATTACTTTTGGTGCATGCAGGCAGGGGGTTATAGTCTATGGAAAGGAGAAAGAGGAGAAAAGAACAGCAGTTTGTCTGCAGGCGTTGACTCCAAGGCACCGAGTACATAAAAGTGACTGGACATGGTTGCTGGTGAAGTAACCATCTTTGGTTTATTCTGAAGAAAGCTATAAAAAATATGACATTTACTGTTGTACTAGTGACATTTAAACAATTGTTTTACCCTCCAACTGTGTAATTGACAAAAACTATAAAACAATTGCAACTTTTAAAGTTTATTAAACGCCCCCCCAACTAGCCCCGCGTTTTAATATACACACAAATAAACTTGTCAAAATAAATTCAGGTCCCCACCCAGAAAGATACTGCTAATCAAGCTCTGCCCAACCTGGCCCATCCTCAACAGGTCCCTTGCCCTGACTTTACTGATGTAGACCCATCTTATGGATCTCGAGAGGACTCCACCACAGGGCAGCCCAAAGGGATTGTCTAAATTAGGAAGACAGTGACATGGGTATCTGAAGAAGGAACCCATCTCTTGTAAATATCAGAAGATAGAAGACTTAGGACTGGAGTATCAAATAATCATGGCTTCAGGTTAGTAATTTAGATTTTTTTGTATGCCAAGGTTCAGTTATAGGAGGGTGGTAATATCTGCCTGCAGATCAGCTTTAAATCTTTTTAAGATGTTAATGAGTACAAAAAAATAAAATATGCCTGTACAAGTTACAAATTTTAGAGTAGCTGGCCAAACTAGCAGCACTGTGTAGTCTTCAAATGAGCCCCATACCCTGGGATCACAGGAGTCTGGTGTATTTTCCGTCGGTGGGCCCGTTTCACTTGAAACACTACTTTAATGCTTACAACACTTTTTTTCCCCTAGAAAGCTTTAGCACTGTCAGTCACAGTGAGATGTGGTTTGGGTAATAAAAATATCTTCAACTCCCAGATGTGCTGATCAATGTTTGGTCTACATTCTTCCAATTCAGATGACCTTTTTCTACTGAGATATATATACTAGATATACTCTATCACTTTTGTTTTCTAGATGTTTTTATTAGGTTGGCTTCTGGCATTTCTTTTCTGTAAATTTCTACTGTGATCTACTATGTATATCCCGCAAACATCCCTAAGGGAACAAAACTGAAACATAAGGCATTTGGGTAAATGAAGTTACCCCTGGGACAAGTTATAGCAGGATAAAATAGCAGAAAAGAAGCATGAAGTTTAGTAGATAGTGTGAATTGCTAAAATACACATAACATGCCCAACTCAATACACCGAGCCAAAAGCTCTGTAGTATAAAGCTAAACAGAGAGGAGTAATGAGGCCTATTTAGTGTTAATGATTATTGAGTATCTAAATGTTTGTTGCAAAATGGTTATATGGCTCAAAAACAGTTGGCACAATTTTTAGTTCCTGATGACCTTTGTCAGGCTCTGCCATGCGGGGTTATATGCCCTGCCAACATCACTCTGCCTGTCAACTTTTTCCTACAAGAAGTGAAGCAAGGCATGCAGGTTTACATAGATAGGATGAAGGTTTTCATGCCTTGCCATCCTCCTTCTGCCTGCCAAGAAGCTCATACATCCTTATCTCAGTGCCCATTCTTTATGCACTTATCCTTTATGCAAAAGTCCATTATCCTTTTTATATGCAGTAATTTATTGTTTTTGAAGTCTTACCCTTGTCATTTGGCACACTAAGGTAGGTCACACTAAAAGTATTTATTAATAACTTATACTAATACAGTATTGCCATATCAACACTGATTAACTGTCCATCTTGCCTTACTGCCTTATTGCCCTTGCCTTACCTGCCTACAACTGCTTTTTTAGAGTTTTATGTCTAAATTTATTTATTTATTTGTTATTAAAGAATCATTTAAAATATATTTTTTTACATATATAATTATAAGCCACTCTTCCCGGCCAATGCTTAGCCCCATAGCTAGCTATGAGTTATAATGCAGTTATTGTAAGTCATTAGGAAAATATAAAAGCATGTTGTGATACAAATCCAGAGCTCTTTTATCTTTTCATTCGAGAGAACTCCAGTCGGTTGACACATAATGGATTCACATGTATTATGTAGACATAAGTAGTGTGATTTCTTTTCTTCATCTCTCTATCATGACACTGGGTATTAATGAAGGTTATACTATTTTGCAGCTTAATCTCACAAATATCTGTTCATTACACAATTAGGAAACTAGACTGTGAGTTTAACAAAACCATCTGGATTTTTAATGACCACATCTTTTGCTGTCTGGTGAATGTATCTTCCAATTGTTTTTTTGGAGTTCTGCTTTATAGGAGACTTTTATTAAGGTTATAGTGACCAAGTTACCCATCCACTTGTACTTGCACTTCCCGGTCTCTTCCTAGCTCTATCCAAGCTGCCACAAAATTCCTTGTATGAAGAAGCATGTGATTTTTACTAATGCAAAGGTCCTATGGTAGACTGAACACTGGTATTTGAAAAGGAGGACATCGTCAACTATGTGTAAACTTCAATACCATCCCATCAGAACCACTTATGATGTTTCAGGGTTAGGTCAGCAGAAGTTGGGGTGCTTTGGAAACATGATTATAACTGGGCAGGTGATGGCCTTTAAAAAAACTTGGCAATCTGTTTTTTTATACAGTATTCTTAAAAAAATAATGTATTTGTTTTTGACTATTGGTAAAAATATAGGAACATTTGGCAGCAAATAAGTGGCAAGTAATACAGTGATATAAACTAATAAATGGCAATAATACTTTGTCAACTGGCCAACTTATGACTATACACCTTTATTCCGTCCCATTGCGGCTGAGCTCTGCTCCAGTCCGGTTACATCCACTAAATACCATATTTATAGTATTGCCATGATCTTCTACTGTGTTCATCAGGTATTGATATATCACTATTGTACCACAAATGGTCTGTGCACTCAGGAAAGGTGTGCTTCCTTTTAGTTCTCTTACATACATCCCCTAAATGTGCCATCCACAAAGACAATAAATAATGCTTACAAAAACAAGTCTCTGCTTACTTATAACTTCCTTATAAATTTTGGCTGGAGTCCTACAGAATGTTGAAACAGGCCATTAAGTATGTTAGAGTAAAAGACTGTAAAATTATATTTTGAACGTGTTCCATTGTAATTTATTACAGTTATTGTAATTACTCATCTATCTTCTAGGTTGACTTTTTATGATGGTGTTGCTTGATTACCACAATAAATTCCTAATGAATTTACCGGATTTCATTTATATTTGTTTGTGATGTTTTATGCTTATATATTTATATATACCAGATAAAAATGTGGCAACATTATAAAATGACTGTTTACTTTTTAAACCGATCATATTTAAATATTACATTGTATTTTGCATTCGTCTTTGGGTTTCTAATCACGTAGACCAAAACTTTTTTCTTAACAATAGGTGGTTGCAAGAGATGGTTAATGAGATGCAAAAAAAAAAGCATTAACATTGCACTGGCTTGAAAATGGGCCAATAAACTACAGCAGTGTTTCTCAACCAGGGTTCCTCCAATGTTTGCTAGGAGTTCCTTAAGCAATGAAAACTTTAATGTTCTCAGGTCAGATTTACAGATTCGAATGATCTTTTTGGGGGGAGCCTGGCCAGCAGTATAGGGCACATTCTTCCTACTGACTACCATACATGTTCTGTGAGTTTTTGATATGGAAAGGGTCCCCTAAGGACATGAAAGTTATTGCAATGGGTCCTCCCATGTTAAAAAGGTCAAGAAACACTGAAATAAATCATTAAGCATCTCTAGTGACTCCTTTTGAACTAAAATATATTTTGTCGACAATAATACCCATGATGCAGTGGGTTTTCCTTCAGTTGTGTTAATGCTATGTTTTATTCCATACAATATCTTGGTAGTTGATGACACATATATATTGTTTGTTAGGGAACTTTACATTGAATCTGATGCTCATTGCAAATTAATGTAAGTGGACTTACTAAATACTGAATACTAAAGGTATTACTATGATTTTTTAAATATGTACATGTTGACAAGAATGTTCTATCTCTGGATAACAGCTGCTTTTTTAATCTCTAATGTTTGTGATTCTGATGAACAATTGGAGGCAGGATTTATATGTGACATAGGCACTGATGGGCTGCAACTGTTTTGGGGAATGCAAATGCAAATGGGATGGAAAGTTGAACTTGTATAGTGGGTTTAAAGCCCAGCTTTGTTCTTCTCAACATCCAACAAGATTGGTTCAAAAAGTAAACATATGTCCAATCTTTTCATTGGTTCCCCAGCCCAAACCAAAAACTGATATTCCTAGCAGGAGCTGCAAAGTAAGACCATACCACTTCAGACCTGATTTATTAAAGCTCTCAAAGACTTGAAAAGATAGACTATCATGGGATAATGTGGGTGATTCAGCAAACCTGGAATGAATCTGAACATTTTTGCCAAATAATAGCAAATGATTTTTAAGAAATCCCTCCCTGGATTGCTGGGTCACCCAGGTTTTCCCATATCATGTCTAGGTGATAAATAAGGTGTGTGAAAAGCACAACCACCCCATAACCCCTCTATATTGACACCTTTGCAGCACTGCTGATTGTAGTAATGACTGACCAGGTCAGTGGTCATTGTGCACTGCTGGGAATAGGTTTGTAAGTGCTGGGGAATTAATATAATAATAATATACAGTAGATAAAGCACTAATTTTTTGCGCCAATCCCACTGGATTTCTGTGGATTTTGAGGAATTACAATTGGGCTTTGAGCCCACTTGACTTTAGCGGCTCCGCATTTGATAAAAGAATTGCTGAAGAGGGACTCTTCACTTTTACAGATTTACTGGTCTTAAAGGATTTTACAGAAATTTGATTTCTAAATACTGTACACTGTACTTACAAAAATTGTTTTAGAATCCCATCCCACTTTCCAATCTATTAGCTTCAGTAAATACAATGAAGTATAAATCCTTCTTTGATTTAGCTGCATAGAATAACATTTTCTCCCACATAACTGTTCTTCTTATTTTTGCTTTTCTGAAATATTTTCTTATTTGTCTCTTATTGTCTATAAAAATCCTTACTTTCAGTTTGGAGTTTGTGTGCTAAAAAGTCACTGACAGGTTTTCCACACTGTTTTTATTCTGTGGTCTGTAAACACTTTAGCAAGGCTACATTTTAAAGGTCACTGTGCAATGGTAATATGAAAGTAATAAAGAAAATGGAGTTTACCTATAATGCATATATAGTTTAAAACTGAAATCTTGCAGATTTTGTAACCAGGAATATATACCTGGATATAAAATTAAAATGTGAGCAGTGTAATTACTTGAATTTGACACGGGTATCAGGGCATATATGAAAGACAAACCACAAGGAGCCAATAAGGTATTGTGCTGACAATGAGCATGTTGGTAAAAAGGAGAAAGCAGAGTGACATGACTAGGGTAGTTTGGATCTCCCGTCCCCACCCCCTAACCCCAACAAAAGCTTTCCCAGCAAAAACCTTTCCCACACACCAACTCTTTTCTGCTGAACTTTTCCCGCACTTTCCGCCACTATTGCCTACCAGCCTCTACTCCCTGAAAAACACACTGACACCTTCCTTGGATTTAAATTGGCTGGCAAGCAGCCGATTTATTAACAAAACAACTTAAATAACAATAAATACCCATTAACTAATTACAACATATAAATATTAACTCAATTAACATAACTTAACATATACAAGAATATAGAACATTTATATACTCTTTATATATACTTTACAATCCTTTCTAATAGAAAACTTTTCTCCGCCCAATCAAACTGTAAACACAATCCCATTTTCTCACTGTGCCCAATTGCACTATAACCAAAAACCAACTCCAATTTACTCCACCAGGCTGCAGGTATAGAAAGAGGTTAAGTCCGCTCCAACCAAAATTGTTTAAAACACATACTGGCCCCTAGCTGCCCAGCACCGCCTCAGGGGCCACACCATAACACCTTTTAAATGGGCACCCTACCAATGGGTTGCTCTTCCTAAATGATCAACAGGACTCTTACCCTCCTAAACCCCAACCGCCACGGCGCCACAGATACCTCATGCCTGAGCGCCCCTCCACACCTGAAGAGCTCTCTTTACTCCATCCTGCAATCCCAGGAACCACATATCAATTCCTACCGCATTTAAATTTACCCTATCCTGAGGTAAGAACTTGCTGGTGTCCTCCAACTCTCTATTGCGAACCCCCACCCCTCCATTCCGGGCCACAAACCTGCCCACCTCCTTATTATTCTTTATCCTCGCCTTATTCACCCTGTCAACTGAGCGTGCCCTCGACATGTGGTCCTGGCCACCATATCTGACCATACAATACCTAGCCCTGGGAACTCCACCTGTAACCTGAGATAATCAAGCTTAATATTCCAAATTAGCTCCCACATGGACCTGCGGCCCAAATCATTACCCCCGGCATGAATACCTACCATATCCGGGGGGCAGTCCCACAACGCAAATCTCCACAACATCCCGGTAGCCACTTCTCTGAAGAACCGCAGCTACCATCCTTCTGGCCAAACTTCCGCCCGCTTGGTTCCCCACCAGACAAAAGAATGTCCCAATATCCAAACCAAACACGGACGTGCACCTATACCATAAAACAACCATTAAACAACCACCAACCTTAGCCCCCAGATTAGGCCCCCCTCTTTCTCACAGCACGTGAGGCCGTATATATAACTGAATACACCTCGATTCCCAACGGTCAATCTGCCGAATTATCCTTTCCCCCAATCCACATCTAGCTGCTTCCATGGCTTCCCCAATCCGAAAGAAGTGAGATGAGTAAACCCAAGGGTCTATCACCATGAACCCAACATTTTCTAAAAAATGCTCTAAACTGAAAACAGGACAAGCAGGCCCCGTCCTCATGTATCAACACCGGCCCTCCCACCTGTGGCCTTTTTCAGGGAAAATCCCCCACTACTGTGACCGGGCAGACAGAGGACCCCTCCATCTTGAAAAGCCGCACTCTAAAACCTTTACCCAACTGATCGGTTTTGGATTTCCGGATGACTATACTCACCTCATCCGGTGTCCATGTCACATGCTGAAACAGCACGCCCCCAGCCTTGTGCCTGGTCGGGCTGACCAACTCCCCAATTCTCCCCAAAAAAGGCCAAAACAAAAGCCACCCTAAACAGCAATCTCTCATACCCACCCATGCACCCCCTTCCCAAAACAGTCAACAAACCCCATAACAGCTCCAACGACACCGGTCTTCTAAGATCGTCCGTCTGCTTCCCCTTCCTGTAACCTTTAACCGCCTGCCGTACCACAAATGCTTTTGTAAAACCCTGCCCCCCTTTTAACTTACAATAAAAGGCCATCCCAGCTAATTTCTTATTAATAGACGCAACAGACACCTCTTTAGTAAAATCCTGAGTCAACCAAAAAAACAGCAAATGTACAAGCTCCACCCAATCCTCCAACCCCCCAACAGCTCACATAACTGCTCCCACTCTAACCAAACTGCTGCATAAGCCCCCAAGCTCTCTCACTCACCGACCTCCGAATGATATTACCAATCAATCCAGTGCAAGCTTCCACAACACCTCCAAACAAGGCTCCCCGTGCTGCTCTGCTTCCGGCGCCAACATGCGAAACCTGTCCCACTAGAAACGAGATAAGGCATCAGCTTTGACATTGCTCACCCCAGGAATATGATCTGCAAACAAATAAATATTATACTGCAGACATTTCAGCACCAAACGCTGCAACAGCCGCACCGCTGGTGCTGACGAAACAGACAGGTTATTAATAGCCTGCACTACACCCAGGTTATCGCAATGAAACCTCACCTTCTTGTCTGCCAGCGCCTCTCCCCACAATTCAACGGACATCACAATAGGAAACAGTTCCAACACCACTAAGTTCTTAACCAACTCTGCCTCTACCCACTCCTGCGGCCACGCTCACACGCAGCATCTACCCTGAACATAAGCTCCAAATCCCGTAGAACCGCCGCATCTGTAAACAGCTCCAAATCCATAGTCAACACCGGCCCTTCCACACCTGCAAGTCAGCCCTCATGTCTTTTGACAAGCCCACAAAATGTCCTGGCAAACGAACTCCTACCATGGCAGCTGCCAACCTTCTGCAAAAAATTCTACCCATCCTAACCACTCTACATGCAAAATTTAACTTACCCAACAAAGACTGCACCTCCCTTAACCTCATCTTCCTGCGCCCACAAACGGACACCACCTCCTCCCGTGGTGCTACCTGTTTGTCCTGAAGCAACCTACTTTCCATTGCTTGAAAATCCAATTCTATCCCCAAAAAGGTAATGGTAGACCCTGGTCCCTCTGTTTTGTCCTCCGCTAGCGGCACTCCAAATCTCCCAGGCACATGCTGCAACGTCCCCAACAAAACCCTGCAAACTGAACTACCCACCGGCCCAATCAACAAAAAGTCATCCAAATAGTGAATGACCAAATCCACACCCGCTACCGTCCTAACCACCCACTCCAAGAACGTACTAAACATCTCAAATAATTAGCGGGAAATAGAACATCCTATGGGCAAGCATCTGTCCACAAAATACTCACCCTGCCACTTACAACCTAAAAAACGAATGTCTGCCAGATGCACCAGCAACAAGCAAAAGACGGCTTTAATGTCCGCTTTGGCCATTAATGCCCCCTTTCCATAGCGCCGCACTCACTTTATCGCAGCATCCAAAGACGTGTATGCCACTAAGCATAGGTCAGGATTGATGCCATCATTCACCGATCCCCCCCAGCGGGAATGATAAATGGTGTACCGATTATCAAACGGTATCTGCGCTGTTCGGTCTTTTTCTTGCGCCCTTCCCCCAATGGTCTATCCACGTTAAACCGCTCTAAAGGTAACAGGGAGAAAACGTTTACGTATTCCCCCTTTAAAATGCGCTCACGCACTGCTTCGGTCCCTCGAAGCAGACATAGACCTCTCCTCTAGCCAGATCTCCCACGACGTCCAGGCCCCCTGCAGTCCCACCTCCATCCCCCGCCCCCCCTACTGAACACACAGACCCCCCTTGCATCCCCTCTGCACTCAAATCCTGCCTCCCACATACTGAACCCACCTCTTTAGTAACACTCCCCCCCTTGCTGTAAAGACCGCACGACCTCCCGCAGCCCCTCTAACACCTCCTGCACCCCACCCCCAGCAGAGACCCTTCTATTCTCCTCCCCTCTACTCCCTACCGGACCTCTAGTTAATCCTACCCCTTAACTTCTTTCCTCACATTAACTCATGCTGAACCTGCAAAAAAGAGGGGAGGGGCTGCCCAAACACCCAGTCATGCCAACCCTACACTTAGTCCCTTGCTGCAGGCTTCCCTGAACGACGAGAAAGCAAAAAAAAATAATTTTTTTTTTAAATATTGAGTTGAAGCTGCTTTTAAAGTATACACATTACAATAATCAGTATGATGCACATCAGCCTATCAATTTTCTTTTTTTAATTGAAGAAAACATCTTAAACGAATGTGACTATTCTTTCATGAGAATCAAATAAAATAACATTCTTTGTTTGCGCTGGGTATACTTACCAGTCCCGCCCGCCATCCCACTCAACCAATAACCAAGCCTGGGCATTTTCACCTGAAGTGACTGCTTTGCACAAGTTTACACTTTCAGAAACTGTTTGCATGGGAATACCATACTGTACTGTTACGTTTATTAATTATTTGTGCCTGATATGTTAAAACAGTCAGATTTTGTCAAAAGTACCATCACACTACTAAGCAGAAAGCAAAGTTGGGAGACTCTGTATGTATGTATAATATATATATATATATAATTTACAAACTATAAATAGACACAGATTGTTTACATCATTAACATAAATTATTAGGATCAATTTAGTTAGACATATCTCTTTCACAGTATACACAATATATGTGAATAATTATAAAAAGGAACTATCATCCAACAATATTGATTACTGCTAAGCACATGAATGCTAAGCAATGTGTAAACATACCATTATTATCAGGATATAATATATAATTCAAATACATCATATTATTTAATATATTATCCAGGGCCAGCATTTACTTCCCCTGACCCCTGTACTCCATGCATTACATGTTTGTGATCTCTGCACTCAGTACATTATATACACTTGACCCCTGCACTTAATATGTTACATACACCTGACTCCTGCGCTAAGTATGTTATATAGTCCTGACCTATTTGCTCAGTACAGTACATATTGCTGAACTCTGTGCTTAGTATTTTAAATATTTTAAACACTTAGATTGGCCCTGATTTAATAAAACTCTTCAAGACTGATGAGAATACACTTTAACTGGTGAAGCTGGGTGATCCAGCGTACCTGAAATAGATCTGGTCCACGATTGAAAACACTTGATAACAAACAGCTAATGACTTTTGGGAAATCCATCCAGGTTTGCTGGATTACCCAGCTTCACTGAAGAAAGTGTATCCTGTCCAGCCTTGGAGAGCTTTAATAAATCAGGTCCAATGTATCCTCTATCCTCCCTTGCCATTGTTTGTATCTGTCTGTCAATTGTAGGTGGCCTAAGATTAATACTCTTCAGACAGACCCAGAACAAAAAAAGCTCAGGTTTTATTTTTGCTATACCTCTTTAAGCCCATTGCACAGCCCAGACACACCTACCATTTTCCTTGATGTATGGCTGTGCTGATCATTGCTCACCTAAGGGTGCCAACATTTACAATCTTAACCACACCCTTGAGGGAGTTCTTCTATGATTTTATTTAGAGGGTGGTGAGTGAGGGCATTGTTTTTTAAATACTTCTGCCAAAGGAAACTTCCAGCACCGAACCAAGGATGAGTCTTGAACAGAACTGAATTGTTGGGAGGGTAATGAGAACTTGAAAATATGTTGTTTTACCACAAGAAAAGCACCAAAATAAAACAACTGCACTTTATATACTCTGTGTATATCACATTTTTTTATTATTATATTCCCAACTTCTAGATCACCCTCATGTACCCTGACCTGTAGACATTATTTTGGTTCAGTTAGATCTGAACATTATTTTAAAGGTTCCTTTAAGGCAGGGGTGTCAAACTCTGGTCCCACAACGGCCTTTTTTTGGCTCCCAAAGGAATCCTATCCACATCTAAAGACCAGCGGGCTCTGTGCCTATGCGTGGCCCCGCATTGGACTGTTTTATAGATGCAAATAATGCCGGAGTTTTAGTAGCGGCGCTATTTCAAAGAAGAGGGAGTTTCAGCGGCGGGCCACGCAAAAGATTTAGCTCCGCATTGGCCACGTCTGGCATTTCCAGCACTCCCCCTCAGCTGTACTTTTCCTGGCTTCTCCAAGGCATGGACTTGAATAGTTGGATTTTCATCGAAGAATATTGTTATTATTATTGTTAGCCTGTGCAAAAAGGTTACCATTGAAATTTAAATCAGAAGGCTACAAATAGAGAAGGCGGCATAGGATTTTTCTTAAATAACATTAAAACCTCTTTGTTCCCATATTAAAGGGTTTATATTTAATGAGAAATGTCCTTCCTTTTTTTAAATAAATTTCAAGGTTGGCCCGCGACTTTGTCCAAGGTTTTAATTTTGGCCCTCTGTGTATTTGAGTTGCTTTATGGTAACAAGGTTGCAGAAGCCTGATCCAAGGGATTCCCTATAAAGACCTAATAGATGAGTGGCATTTGTACACACACAGCACATCAGATGTGTACACCTAGAACTTGTAGGGTGAGCTGTGAGAAGAGGGCACAGTGCAAAGAAGGAGGCAGCAGTGTGGCAGCATTTCCCAGCTCTGTAACTGCTCACTAATGATGTTGTTAGGCTGCTACTGGGTGACCTAGTTTCTGCAGTAGTTGTGCTGCCTCTCTCTCTCCAGCACACTCACTCATTGCACTCCCTCTTTCCCACTCCACATACACAGGAGGAGGAGCAGGCTCATCACAGTTACACAAGCACCAGGCAGCACTGTCCTATTCAAGTGTGCCCACACCAGAACTGCCATCCTCTGCCATCCTGACACTTGGTACAGGTGACCCAGGCTTCCCTCCCCTCTGCCTTCACCAGGGTTCCAGCCCCCTTCACTGCACTGGAATTACTCTGATCACTGTGGATTCTGTTTGTTGGATACTTTTTTTGGGTTACCCAGTCATGATGACATGTTGAGATATCTGGCTTCCTGGGTATTGGATGTAATCATCCGGATCAGTACTGTCCTGGGGTCCTGGCATGGCACACACTGAGCACTTCTGTTAAATTAAGGTATGTACATATAGGAACTGTGCTAAAATGTATCAATGTCAAGAATGTTTTACTTACACTATTTCCTAAGGTTGCATTCATGTGTATATAATAATATTTTGTATATATATAGATATAATGTATATTGAGTACTTATATCACATTACTGAGAGAGAAGAGTAGAAAGAAATGACAAACCCAGCAAATGCAGTAATATTGTTTCATCAGTTATACTCAAATGTCAAATATTTCTAACACTGCTTTGATCTTTGAAATTATTGTGGAAAGTTTGGCATTCCACAATTCTTTTTTTTTTTTTAAAGCGCTTGGCAACCATGTATGCAGCAAATAATACTAGTAAAGGGAATAGCCTTCTGCAGCTAAATTGGTGCAGGAGTTGTTCCCTGCAAAACTAAAAGTTGGCATGGGAAGTTTTCAGAAAAGCAAAGTTGATTGGAAGGTGTCTTTGCTCTCTAGCTGATACATATTGCAATACAAGGAAGTTTCATTATTTTTGATTATTCTGTGAATGTTTATTGGAAATTTTCCATTGAACTCCAGTACATATGAGTACTTTTTATGATGTTTTATTTCTTGGGATACACACCTCTTTGCGGACTTCATTCCCGTATACTGGCATTGGTTTAGATATTGCTTTAATTAGTGGAGTTAGTTCCAGTTTATTATTAGGCGAGTCTTTGTAAAAAGATGTGAAGAGATTGCTTTGTTGGTGTTGTGAAATAATACTGTTCCACTTGGCTTTGTACCTGATTTTAATTGCAGTGCCAGCTAGTCAAATCGCATAACCTGAAAACAAAGTGCATACAGGAAAAAAGGTTATTGTGTTACTCTGTGCACACTTTCATTTTGTCTCTAGAGAGAAATCCATCTATCTATCTATCTATCTATCTATCCATCTATCTTGCTATCTATCTATCCATCTATCTATTATCTATCTATCTATCTATCTATCCATCTATCTATCCCAGATAAGCCGGGGTACTAAAATGTTAATCACCTTAAAAGAAACATTTCCTGAATGAAACACAGAAGTTACTTATGCCAATTTGTCAGCTGCCTGCCGGGCATGCTAATCTTCTTGCTTCAATACTTGACCCAGAACAAGTGTGCAAATAAGGATATTTGACATTACTCCGATTTAACATTTTGCATATCAATTCAAGGTCAATGACCTGGTGTTGATGCTTGGGGACCAGCATGACAGCCAGGCAACGAGCATTTTTACAAGGTTGTCAGGAATAGCAGCCACTATGGTTTTCTTGGTTTACTTTCCGATATTAAGGACCATATGCTTGCATTTGCATCTATATGAAAATCTTGCAGGCTTTTGTTAAGTGTCATTGGCTATCTGGGTTGTTGTATTCCTACAGCTATGGACAAGAACTTGTAAATGTCAATAATAATTTATTATACGTTGACATATTTGCTATTACCATTACAACTGAAAACTAAGAATATTAATATTTGAATGATTTTGTCCCTTTTGGAGTATGTAGTTATTTGTCAATGCTTTGGTCTTCTTGAATTAGGACAGAGAGGACACTCAGTAATCTATTCATTTGTTCATTTACTGTTCCTACATACTGTAATAACTTCCAAAACTGCTTGTTCTTGTTACACAGCAATGAGATATAGAATATCAATACATGATATTGAGATATACAGAATAAAATATTTCTGCAGAGCATCTGGAATAGCCATCAGATTGTGTTGCTTTGATTTAGCAGTTCAACATCTTCTAGGATCTCTGCTTTTATCTAGAAATGTATAAATGTTCTCCTGTAGTTTGGTTATTATACCAGCTTAGGGGTTCAGTCGTGATGTATAACAGAAAGAATCCAATCCAGTTTATTGAAGTTTGATCAGTAATATATGAATAAACTGTAATATGGAAGACTACTTTGTGTCCAGTTTACAGGTTCTCTTCAGGAACTTCTTGTGTAACTTCTGCATCCATTAGTGTAAATATTGACATTGATTTCTCATAATTGCTCATATTGTTCTATTGATTTATTTTTAAAGTTGTTTTTAATTCATATTTGAGAAGTAATAAGTAATAAAAATAACAAACATTGTTCAAAAAGATTATTTTTTTCTTTGAATAATTAAAGGAGAAATATTTGTTGTCTTGCATGTTTTTTAGATCGCTAACTTCAGTTCTTCTTTAGTCAGCAACCAAGAACAAGCAAACCACAATTGCAGTTAAAGCTTCTGCCGATATTTAGTGGATTAGTGGGTCAAACATTGTATGCAATGCAAATAATTAAAAAAAAAAACACTAGTTACCATCTATATGCTTTTTAGTCAAAGTTTAGCTTTGAGCAATGGTCACCACTTCTTCAACAGAGGGCTAGGAATAGGGGCTGTAAATGATGCTTGCAGCTTCTGGTGACATCAAAGATCCCAGAAAACCTTTAGCTCCTTGGAAAAAGCAAATAATGAGGCTTGGGCTATAAATGGGGATATGCAGAGGCTGCTTTTGCTTAAATTGTAAAGGGTCATACTGAGGTGTGGCAGATATTTGGGCCTACAGAAATGCACGCATCATGTCCTGCAGCTCTCGATTCAGAAGATGAGTCACAAACTAAACATATTAGAATGAATCTTCCACATCTGGCGTGGTCAGTAACAAGCAGTAAGGGGTGATCTGCTAAGGAGACTGGCCAAGGTCACCAAGTTTTGTGTGACTTTTAAAGAACTGTAGGGCCATGCAGAGCTTCTGCTGAGAATCAAGTTTACTAATTTAAGGTAACATAAAAGTATCCCCTTAAACAAGCATGATAGTCAGGCAACTGCCATTATCATAAGAGAAAGTAAGTAATTGCAGCACGATCTTTCTAAAAAAGGTTTGTTATACCATTGCAATTCAAATTCATTTGTATTTAAACTCCTATTGGTTGTTTTATATACGTTAAATTAGTAGATGTGCTAAAGTATAAAAAGTTCCAATGGGGAAATCTTCCAATGAAACCCATGTTCTGTTGACAGATACTGTAGATAAGATTGAATACATTTTAATAAAGTTTCCTTATGTGTCTGTTTAACAAGGAAAAGTTCAAAAAAGGCCACTGAGCCTAAACTACCGGGTTTTTGGTCTGTAGCTTTTCAGTCAATACTCGATCACATATTGCCCTGCTCTTTGCTCTGGCTCAGTTGGGAAGATATAGAAAGTTTGTGTCTGCGAGGCTTGTACTATACTTGTATCAGTAACTGGATTTGGTACTTGTACTATAATAGGCAGAACACTAAATGTTTCCTTTTTTTTTAATTTGATGAGCCATTTAAGGTAAATGGAAGCTGACTTTGGTTTTTGCAAATACATATGTTGGATAAATTCTATGTACACTACTTTTATCTCAAGTAAATTCACTTCCTTTTTGTCAATGGTATTACCTTTACCATAAGTTAGATCAGACAGGATCACTACCGATAGTTGTAATAATCCAAGTGCATAGTTTTAGCTACATCCATACTTGCTGATGGACTGATAATAATTTGTTGGCTGCAAATTGAGTTTATCTCAATTGGCGTATTTACAAATTACTGATGGAGTTGGATTTTATCACTAGCAACTGTAAATTACTGGTAGAAGTGATTTGCAGTAGCAGTGTCACGAAAAGCCGAGAGGCCTGTTCGCGACATTGCACCACGCTCTGCTGCACTCTGCTTGTAAGTGCAATCCAAAACAAAAGACTCTGGAAGGCATTATCCTATCCTCACCCCAGAACACTGTACGTATGGTTGAATGGACCTATACATTAAAAGGAAAATTCCAGCATATATCTTTAAAATGTGAAGTTAAGCATGAGCACTCTTTTTGCAACACCTGCAGCAGAAATCTTATCCTCGTCTACACATCTGTTCCTATGATTATGACTATTTTGTTGCTCTTGTATATGCTTCTCACTACTGACCGTAAAGCTTATTTACTAAACACATCCCTGAGGAAGCCAAAATGTGGCGAAACGCGTCGGAGGTTATACGGCACTATATGGTCATTTTTGAATTTTATGTATATGTAGAAGTACCTATGTATAGTATGAATAACCTATGTCCCGTGAATTGTGAACAGGACAGAGGTACAATATAATTTATTGTAATTATATATTGAACTACTATGCAAAAATACATAATTAAGCTTTTATATTAGGAAGTGAGCCTCAAACCTCTTTCTTTTCTCCAATTTACACATGTTCTAACAATTCATATAGAGCTGGCTCCCCAACTTAACTAGAGTGAGTTGAAGAATTTTTCTCCTATTTAGTTGACACTATTTCTGATGTCAGCTCACTGACTTGCCCAGACATGCCCAGCCGCTGCTGGAACATGCATGCCACAAGGGGGCGTGATTCAGCTGAGGCGGCAGCAGGCATAGCGGTAGCTGCAACTGTTGAAATGTTCCCATGTAAAAATACATTACCCAATTACCGACTATTTGAACAGCTATAGCACGCCTATAACTTAAAATCTGTACGTGATAGGCAAATTCAGATTTGGAATCAGCACATTCGATATCATGTAAATCACATATGTTATTCCCAGTAGCAAACTCATTGTCATGCAGTGTAATATACAAAAACGATGGCCCTTATGATTCCGTGTTAGCCAGTCCTGTGATTAAATATTGAACCATTGGTCATGTGATTTCTGTTAAAGAAAAAGATTTGCCAATCAGTGACTGTTTTGGAGGGATACCGGAGCCATGTCATCTATAAAAAATTTTTTGATGTTCTTGGGTATATCAGAATGAAGAGGGTAGGAAGGAAGATGAGATGATTTTGGAGTTAGAGGTCTGCTTTATTACATCATATATATATATATATATATATATATATAAGCTTGTGTTGTTGAATTACCATTTTTTATACTATATGTGGGGGTATTCTTTTTGCTTTATTTTTCTTAGAGGTCTATTTATTAATGTTTTCACCCAAAATTGAAATTGGATGTAATTAGAATATGTATGACAGACAGCTAACATCTGCAGAATAAGTCTTCTGATGCATGTTTTCACAGGAAAGGTTTTCTTTAATAAAAAATACCCAAACCACAAACTGTTCCCTGCTCATTAATTGGCAATAATGGCATGAATTTACAAAGCTACTTTTTTTTTTACTTTGTTTCATCCTGATCACGTAAATTAAAATCACAACACTGGGATCTTATATTACCTGCATCAGATTCACTTTAAAGCAGTTGTATCTTCAAGATTCTCCTGCCTTTCTTATATACATACAACTGTAATGAATGAGTTATTCAATGAGTTATTTTTATTACTCTTCATGTCTTGGACTGTCGATTTTACTGAGCTGCAGAATACTCCTTCAAGTTAAGTGAGTTGGTATTAATAATAGACTGGAAGCAATGGGCATGCCGTGTAGGTATGCATCCTCTCTGCCCATAGCTTGGCATGACACAGCAGGGTGTAACAGGCCATTCCTAAGGTGTGCTCACCTTACCTCAAATAAAATAAATGCCAGCTTATTCCTTTTGTTAGGCAAACAATAAATAGACACTTTTGTACTGTCATTTCCATACTGTTGTCTGTGAGCTCTAGTTCCGTTTTGAAGAAGGAAAGTACTTTCAATATGGCGCAAGCTAAATGATTAAATGCATTATTTTATTTGAACATTTGGAATGCCCTTTGTGCATTTTTATGCCTATGCTAGTTTTAACCTTATTCCTTGAACACTATTGATGTTTTGGCCATCATGTTTTCTGATCTCCCATTCAGCTTCATTCTGACCATTGATTATTTGTTTTTTATTATAAATTGTATAATACTTGCTGAATGCTTTCACCAAAAATAAAAGTGACAAATCTTGACTTCTTTTATTCTAAATACCAGGTATAATAGTTTTCTTTTACACAGTGATTAATGTAAAATATAACTCTATTGTATACGTTTGACATCTCTCTAGACTTAAACCTGTGAAATACATTTTTACCAAACATGTTCCTTATAATTGTCATACTATATGAAACTGTAGGCCTTGGGTTTTCTGTGATGGCTATTGGAAGACCCAGAGCTATACAAGGAACAAGTTTTGTGAGGGGGGATATTGTATCTTAAAAAAGCTTACATATTTTGAGACGATGCAATATAAAGTTTATGTAGGGAAGCCAGAGTTACTTCTCTGTTTAATTCTTAATCTGTTTACTGCTTTTCTGAGCTGAATGAGCAGTGTATTAAACTAACTTTAGTCAAAAAACTACAAAAACTTACTAGCAAAGTATACAAAGAGGGAGCACTTTGTCTTCTGTTGCTGCCATATACCATTCTGATGGATGATGTGTTGGGGAGGCAGAGTTGGACCTTTGCTAACCTTTTTGGTAGTTCAATATTTTTGGTATTATTATTATTAATAATATTAATAAACAGGATTTATATAGCGCCAACATATTACGCAGCGCTGTGCATTAAATAGGAAAATGTTTAATATAAAGCTGATAAAGCTGTGAAAAAATACTTTATCAATCAAGAACCGTGTGAAATTTGACCTTAGCTAGACATAGCTCAAATGGGTAAAAGTAGATTTCAGTCATCATCATCTCATATAAATAAAAATCCTTTTGCTTTGTCATGTGAATTTAATCAAAAGGATTAGGGAAAGATGAAAGATTGCTAAAACATCACATTACATTTAATTATTCACAAAGAATTACAACAAGATTTGTTCATATGAGTCCAACAGACAGCAGTGTTAGGCCAAAGACTTTACCAGGGTAGGGGTACGTTCCAGTCCCAGTCTATAGAACTACCAACAACCAAACTGCCACCCCCTTATCCCCTAAATTTGTTATAGGATGAAATGCTGTTATGTTATCTGGATAAAATTATTTCTATTGCATTAAATTATTGTCTCTAAAATTGACAATTAACAAAAAATGTGGCCTGGTGGAAAATATAGGTAAACAAGACCAAATCAATCTGTTCTTGTTTGCGTGGACTTTCTTTTTCAAGCAAAAGGTCATTTGAGTTAAACAAAGTTATGACTAATAATTATGTACAAGCTTGTTACTGGTGTGTCAGGTTTTTATTTCTGTCCCGGTGTCCTTTTGTGACACTTTGGGCCTGTATTAAAGCACCCAAGGCTGGAAAAGATACACTTTAATCAGGCAACCTGGGTGATCCAGCAAACCTAGAATGGATCTGGTCCAGTATTAAAAAAAATTGCTAACAAATACAAATGCCTTTTTAAAAAAAAACAATCCAGATTTGCTGGATCACCCAGGTTCATGGACAAAAGTGTATCTTCTCCAGCCTTGGAGAGCTTTCAAAAATCAGGCCCTTAGCCTCACTTCCTGACATTCCCTCATGGTTGTTACTGGTACAGGGTGTAGGGGGAAGTTTCCCTTGCAGAGAGCTTCCCTTAAACTATGAATAAATCATGATGGGTAAAGGAAAATATGACTGATTTATTCTTTTTGAGACAAATGTAGTTGAAACTACAGGATCCTGCCCTTCAATATCCATTTCTGACACACGCTTTTGGATTCTCTGTCCAAGCTTTAGCATGGACAGAGCATTAAATTGTTGTAAATTCTTCTTCTAGGCTAATGGCTGACAGTACTGAAGAAACCAGGTCAGTATTAATCTGATGCAGTTTAACAATACCAGGCTTCATACCCTAATGGCACACCCCAGGATGCATGATGCTTTGACCAGATAGGTCATGGGGACAACTGCCTCCGTCACGTTTAGCCTTTTTGACCCACCAAGACTGTGTAAGTCTTGGTATTAGCTGCCATTAGCTTTGACATTACCAGGTTTAGGAGTTCAAAAAACAATGCAATTGATATAATAATGTTCCAGTATTAAATATGTACTGGGTTACTAGGTAGAAACAACAACTGTCCTTGGAATACCAGTATGTAGACGTACTTTTGACAAGCAGATGTACTTATAGGAATTACTGCTTAGTCAAACTACTACCTGTAGCAAACATTAGTTTGTGTGTCTGCCTTAAGTTTAAATTGAGGACCAGGTATTAACCTTCCTAGCGGTAACCCCGATTGTGACTCGGGGTAGAAAAACATTGCTGAAAGAGGTAACCCCGAGTCACACTCAGGGTAGGTAATCCTATGGGAAGCAATAGTAAATACAGCCTTACCTGATCCACCGGCGTCCCGCAATCTCTGTCCTATTCCTTCTTCCTCCGGCCGGCTTCTGCACCCGATGAGTCACCGGGGGAGTTCCCGGTGACGCCGATGCGTGTGTACGTTGCGGGAAATTTAAAATACATTTGTATTGCATTCAATACAAAATAACTGTATTGAATGCAATACATTGGATTTATATGTGTAAAAGCAGTACATTGTTTTCAAGAACATTTATTTTACAGTATAATATAATAGTATGAGTATTATATGTATTTTTTTTAAGATTAAAATATTTATGTAAATTATTCAATTTATTATTTTTACATGATTTGTGTTTCAAAATTTATTATACTCATACTATTATAATATACTGTAAAAAAAAAGTTTTTCATGAAAAACAATGTACCACTTTTAGACATATAAATCTGCAAAGGAATGAACCGCTAGGGAGGTGAAAGGTATGGTTGGGATGCCCCTTAAGCAAGCATTTAAAAAATTCTAAACTGAAAAGTTTAGAAAATGGCTGTTATATCACGACATGTCCTTGAGCACATGGACAAGCACTGTAAAAGGAACGTAACTCCAGCCAACACACTAGATTTCTGTACTGGCAGTAGTGGAAGTAGGAGTGCTGGAGTGGGGTAGCACTGGAAATGTGAGTATACCTGAAGCAGGAATGCCTTATACATTTACTCTTTGCAATGCATTATCAAACTGTTGGGACATATTGATAAGTTGGATACTTTGGTCATAAGTATGTAGTATATGACAAAATGTATAAACTGCAGTAGCCAGGAATATTTAATGAATGGAGTGCAGCAGCAAGGACTATGTCTTTATCAAAGTACAGTGTTCAAGCCTATGTAGTGTAAAGAGTGTGGCATTCAGGACTATTTAATGTACACCATAGTGTATAGAGTGCAACAGTCATGACTAGTGCCGAAAGTAAGGAACATTTGTGTATAGTGTGACCATTCTCAAGCAGTGTTCCTTTTTTTACCTTCTATTTTTTGGTATCTGCATAGTTCTTAAGCCAATACCAGGGCTCAGGGGTTAGCACTCTTGCCTTTGCAGTGCTAGGTCCCAGATTCAAATCCCAGCTAGGATACTATCTGCATGGAGTTTGCAGGTTCTCCCTGTGTCTGCGTGGGTTTCCTCCCACATTCCAAAAACATGCAGTTAGGTTAGTTGGCTTCCTCCCAAAAATTGACCTTAGACTACATATGACTACAGTAGGGACATTAGATTGTGAGCTCCTTTGAGGAACAGCTAATGACATGACTATGGACTTTGTACAGCGCTGCGTATTATGATGGTGCTATATAAACACTGTGTAATAATAATAATTGTATTTAGTTTTAGGGTGGCATTCAAACTAGGGGAAAATTCTTCTAGCTAACACTCAAGTCAAGTAGTTTTATTTTTTAGGGTTTCTACAAGACTTGGTATAGAGGCCAGTATAGAATTTCAGCACAGAAGTACCATAGAAAATACAATGATCAGGAATATGAATTGTACAATATAGTGTATAGAGTGCAGAAGTTAGAGCTATATAATGCACAGCACCGCTTGCAAAGTGCACTTTATTAGTGGTCAGTAGGGTGGTAATTCCTTCTGTTGGTGGTAAGTTAAAAAAAATATGTGTAGTTAGCTGAGAAAGCTGCAGGTCCGGAACTACTTCCTCCCAGATCTCTGTAGATAGATATTGAGCTGGATAACACTCTACCTGGTGCTGTCTACATATTATAGAGCAAGTCACTCTTCTGTAGTGTTTGTCAACCTTTTTAATATGGAGGAACTCTTGAGGTCTTCAGGCACATGCAGCCAATGCTCCAGAGATGCTATCAGGCAATCTAAGCATTAATCCTCCCAAACTTCATACATTTGTGCTAACATGTATTGTTAACACTCAAATGTTATTATTGAAGTAACACTGTTAAAAATACATGATCATTACTGAGTTGTTCATCTAAAGACACACCTCAAGCTATATTGTTGCCGGTAAACTTTTCTGGTTGGCTTCATTTTAAATTAAAACGTGACAGTCATGTGAACTGCAATATTTAAAAAGCTAAATGGAACTGCTATGGGCATTTTAGTTTATGTTCTCTGGGTCAACAAATGTAATTGTATAATGTGTACAGGAACAACAGTAAATTATAGGCTTAAACTTGAATGCATAGATTGTGTATTGATAATGTCTTGTGCTTTTCCCATAAATACTAAACTGTCAACTCAGAGGTCATTTGGAGTTTAGTGACTGTAACATATATGTTGATATAATGGGCCCCTCCAAGACTGGGGAGGATAGACTAACATGGGAGAACAAGGGGTCCAGGATTGAAAACATTTGCCAAATGTTAGCAAACGATTATTTGAAATCCAGTACAGGTTTGCTGGATCACCAAGGTTTCCCCATGATAGTCTATCCTCTCCAGTATTGGAAAGCATTATTAAATCAGTCTCAGTATATTGTGTAAAGTTTATGCAGGGATGGTGGGCAATGTAGTCTGGTATCTGTATTCAATGTCACATGACCCCATCTGATTGAACCTCCCAGCCGTCAGGAGTCAATAGACCTCTTTAAAAGAAAAGTCTACTTTTGTTAAAAAACATATTTATCTCCGATACAAGCCCTATTGTTACCAAGTATTATACTGGATATTATTGGAGTGGGTTGTATTAGCAGGTTTAGGTTAGGTGTGTACATATTCTGGATGAGATGCACCAGTAGTGACAATCTATATCCTTTTCACATAAACTTTTTGGCAATGGGAGCTACCAGGGGAAAGTAACACAAGTGAATTAATCTGCAGGATTTTGAACTGCTTTAGTTCAAATTCATTAAAATGTAATATTATAAAGAAAACTATTCACAAAAGTGATTACCTTTTTGAGCTATTCAGCCCAGTGGTATTATACGGGTAAAACTAACCCAGCCTGATGCATTGGAAGGCAAAGATATTGGTAATCTTGCCAGGGAGACAATTATGGCTGGCGTCATAGATAGAGTGAATTTAAAGGTCACCAACCAAGGAACAAACAGGTATTATGTTTGCATTTTCACTTCTATGAATAGGTAATTGGTATTACAATATTGTTTCAGTGTTAAGACACAGTTTAACTCATTTTGTGAGCAGTAAGCATTGATGTGAACTGTTTAGAGCCCGTTTAGTTTTTGTAGCTTTTTCTGATTGACATGTAAAGTGCCATTTTTGGGGAGTTTTTAATGCTATGAATTGAATTATAAAGATAAGACTGTAGCATTGTAAAGGACATCTTGACCTGCTTTCATGCTGGTTACACAACAGCTTAAAGATAAATTGATGACCTTATGCAGCTAGGTTGTGCTGAATAGAATATGTGTTAATTTAAAATGTCATAACTTACATTTAACTCTGCCACATGACAAAAGCTTGTAATGTCAAGGATGGTACAAGCATTGATTGTGAAACAAGGCTTTTGAGGATAAAGAATTCTATTTGGCACAATTTACATCTAAGCCGGCCATATAACATAACAACAACACTATTAAAAAAAAAAATCAACATCATTTCCAAAAAAAACCTGATTTACAAGGATTCAACGGGCATACATGTATCATGCAGATGTTGATTAACTAAAAATAGGTTCATTTAACCATAACTTTCCTTCTACGGCTGCAAACAAGTTTGCTTTAAAATGCATGTTGTGATAAAGGTAAATAGCTTACCTTCAAGTCACTTAAAATTGTAATAAGATGTTATTCTTTCTCCATTTAGTCCTATAAAAAGTTTGTACTTTCCACATGAATAAGAACTGAGAAGAAAACTGAAAAAGAACTTGGATTATTTCTAAACACAGCAGGAGTTGCTAAATCAAATACATTCAGTTATACAAATGTAAAGCTGAACTCTGTCCCAACTCCTTGTGCACTTTACTAATGGGCAGCAGTATAGTGGTGGAGGTCTGTTTGTTCGGAGAAATGGGGTGTCAACGTTTTATTTTGGAGATAAACATATATATATATAAATCATTATACTTTAAAACATATAAACTAGAAAGATACACCAGGCTCATAATTTAAGAATATATATATATATATATATATTCATTTTTACTGACAATAACCTCTGCTTATGCAATCTTATCATATAGTCAGCTTATTTTGCCTGGATTAATTGCAGGTTTACTCTGTAGAGTAGAAATTTAAATTTTGATCACATGAAAAAGATCAATTTCATAGTATAATAGAAAGCATGGTTTTCTCTTATAAATGATTTCAAGCTGACATTTATTAGTCTGTAAAAATAATGCAAAATCACTTAAAGACGTTTATGGAAACATTATTTTCTCCATTCATTTCATCCTTTTTGGAGAAAGATCAAGTTCTATCTATTTTTATTCTTACTGAAAGTCTTAAAATTAATTGGAAATGATAATATGATAAACATGCAAATAAAAAAATTATTTGAATAGTTTCAATTATTACAGAATTGTTTTGCATTGCAACATGATGGAAGAGTGTAGTCTTTGGTACAAAAAAAGAACAATGAAAAAGAACTCTACCCTATGCAGAAGTGTTTTATAATTTATATTATTATGGATTGGAATAATAAATTCAAACATTGACAGGTATATTTTGTGTCTTTATCCACCTTACATTAGGTTAAAAAAACAGGTAAAAATGCATGTTAAATGGGGAAATATTAGAACCCCATTAAGGTTTTTACTGTTGTCTAAGTCCACGTTGGAGAATTCTACCCACTCTTTTTTCTTCTAGCGACATTTTGTTGAAAACTGTATTGTTATCATCTGTTTCCCCATTAAGATGTTCTCCTTACCTTCTGTTACATGACCACACAGAGAGTAAGAGAAAACTTTAGTTGGAAAACAACCAGTTACAGTCTAAGAAACAATAATGACGTATGAGCCAGTGGATGGAACCATGGCTCTCAAATAAGAACCAATTACTTGGGAAAGTACTTGTATACTGTAAATTTTCAAAAAACGGAATTAGCATTTATTTTAAAATTTGCATCGGAATACACAGGGAGGTAATAAGCAAGGCCAATGTGTGTGTGTGTATATATAAATATATATATATATATATATATATATATATATATATATATATATCACAGGGAGGTAATAAGCAAGGCCAATGTGTGTGTGTGTATATATAAATATATATATATATATATATATATATATATATATATATATATATATATTTATTTATTTAAGGCAATTTACTGCGCAGGGCTGGAAGTGGAATATTGGTCCCCTGCTAATGGAAATAACAAGGGACATGGACAGTGACTAACAGGGCTTGTTTTCACTAGTATGTTGCATTGACATACACTCTTCTATATGGTACCACATAGTTAAAACAAGTCTAAAGTAACAGCTGTTTGATAAATTTGATCACATTTTGGTCTGTTAATAATTAGTGCTAATTCAGTTGGTGCTTTCTTTTTACAAAGAGAAAAGCATAAATATACATTTGTATTAACCTAGAAATACTTTAGACTAACATGGTATTGTTGGATGACCCCAACACTGCTTGTAACCCTATTGGTTGCATAAATGCATGCCCTCCAACCCAATAAACAGTGCATAAATTACTTTTTTGTTTTTCTACATTATTCCACAGATGCTTTAAAATAGTTCACTAACAGATAACAATGAGTAAATCTGTCCAGGTTCAATTAACTTTAAGGGTGTTTGTTAATTGTGGCTGTTTTAGGTCTAATAGGCAAACTACAAATTAAACATGGAGATTGTTAACAGGGCACTACCATGGGGTAAATAAATGCTTTGTATCAGGAAAATCTATTATTCTAATATTTTTTTTCCAAATCTTGTTAGTATATGCTATCTTGTACCCTTACTGACACTTCTTCTGGAAGTGACAAATCAATGCTTGCTATTGAATGGTTGTAGTTTTGAACTTTGTTGACATAGCTCTAGGACTCTTGAAAACCTCACCAAGCCAGTTTTAGGTGCCAATATTACTTATTTTTTTTTTATTATTACAGCAGTGGGCAATTTACCCAGACTGCAGTGCACCACAACACCACACATTGGCGACCCATTCCAAATTGAATCAGGTGCATTAATGCCTAGTATAAAAGGGGACTTAAAAGGGGGCCAGGGGGTAACATGTTTATACATACATCACTATAGTATTTACATAACCATATACACATATGAGCATTACACATTAACATACACATGTCCTGTAGTATAAAGTTTCTCCGTAAAATAAGGAAAGTTGTGAAAAACCTGGTGCTGTTTTCTTATTTTTGCTAGAGCCAAGGCTTCAGAGCCTCAGAGATGTGGGTGTACGGGGACGGAAGGAGCAAGTTAAGAATGTGAGGACCTTGGGAAAATGCCCCTCCCCAGTGTGGCCCTGGTCATTACACCAACTCAATAGGCGCAGTATATATAGCGATCAGTGCATGACTATTACAACTATATATTTCATTCCCATGGCAAAGAGCATACATTGCTGTTAGGATACATTCAGTTTGTAACTGTTGTTAATTAGCTAAAAGGTGTGGTCTAGGAAAATAATTAGCTAAAAGGTGTGGTTAGAAAAATTCTGTATAACTTGTAATTATGTATGCTGTATGACTAAGAGCTTTGAATGATGCAATACCTGGGACTGCTGCACGTATTCTACGTGGATGGTGGCAGGCTCAAGCTTTTCACAGAGAGGATTTTAACTGTACATTTTACTAAAGTCTTCTTAATGTTTTAATCCAATTTTAAGATTTGACTTAAGAGGGAAAGGGTCTGTGAGTCAAAACTGACATAAACCCAACCCGTTGTTGTCTGCAGGGAGAATTCCCCAAAACTGCAGGAGCTGCTGTGATAGCAAGGCTTAATTTGGGATATAATGGGGAAAGGTTAGATCCCTCCGGTTACAGGTAATGGTGGTGTAACTACTCTTCCTGGAAAAATATGGGTAATGAAAAGGTTGAGCCAGGTGAATTTAGTTTACAAATGCCAGTTCATTGCAGGCACCAGATGTTCTAGCACAAATATTGCTGTCCCATTAATATATTTAAGGATCCACCATGGCAGATCATTAAATGACTGACTGCTGAATTGGGCTTTTTGTAATTCCTTCCCTTTAAATACAATATAACAGGCTGGTTGGAAGCCAAAAGTGATTGATAACAATATGCAAGACCATGGACAAGAATTAGGAGATCAAGCTTGGTCAGATTTGAAAAAAAAACATGGTAGGGGTTAAGCCATGGTTGGCAGTTTGGTTCTGGATGGGGGCTGACTGTGTTTTGTCCTGTGAATATAAAGTGAATCTAGCCCCAGATTATAAAAGACAGATACTTACATATAGTATCACCAGGTTCCTACATGTGCATTCCATCAGTGTGCGGCTTCCCATTGTAGTGATGAGCAGTAGTAGAACAGGATATGTGGAAGGAAGCAGGTCAAAACCTAGTTTTATGCTCTTTAAGATGATCTACAAGATATTAGAAAAGGAATGCATTACTCAAGATGCCAACCCACAAATTCAGAACTGAGATCACTTCCCTTCATTGATCTCTGTTAGCTGTGGAATTTTCTGTCATAGCACAAGCTTTCAGTATTTTAAAATGGGTCGAGTGAGACTTCCATTTTGGGTCATAGTACATAGGTGAATCTTAAAAATGATAAAGCTGGGTCCCTGTTTCTGATTTGTTTCTTTGGTGAGAACTGATCCTTACTAATTGTAGTGCGTTGCCAGAAATAGTAAAATCATTTTTGGTGCATTGTTCATTATGCAGCCAATTCCATTGCAGTGACATGTTGCATTACATGCATAGCAGTGGAGTGAATAGACCATAAAGGATTGGGCTACATGTTTGCAAAAATCACTGTTTTTAGTTTTATGTTGTATTATTTAGGCAATAAATGGGATAATTTGTTTGGGGTTATTATTGTTATTATTGTATATATTGTTGTTATTGAGAGATGCAAACACACACCAAAAGAGCTTGGCACAATATGCAAATACGAGCAGCACACTTACACGTTATGAACTTACCTATGAGTTTGGCCTCCTTCAGCAATAATAGATCTTTGCTCCAAATTGGATCCCTGTCACCTCCGCCATCTCCTTAAAGTCCTCTTTCTTAGACATTGGATTGCCATTGATGATAAACCTCCAGCACATTATTTTTTTTCTTATGAAAGCTCCATGAATCGTTTGGGGATCGGTATGCCATCATTCAAAGGGCATAGATGGAGTGGGGTATTGCCATGCGCTGACATGTTGTGTGAAGTAGGGCTATCACTAATCGTAATTGTCGTATATCCAACTTCGTTCCTCCATTTTTCACACATTTAGAATACTGCAGCAAATGTAAAAGACACAAAGCCACCTAGTAATATTATGAAAGATGTTTAATAAACATTGTTGACAAAGTCATAATTAAGAGTTCCAGAAAGTTAGGAACAAGTTCTAGAATTTTTGCTAAACCTAACAAAGTTTCTGAAAAGTTCATAGTAGTAGTAGGTACCGAACAGTATATCCTTTTGATACCATGGGCCATTGATACCTAGATGTCCTAGCCCTATTTGTCAGTTATCCTAGGAGTGGCTAGTATTCTTAACCAAATAATTACTATAACGATTTTATTCAGTGCACAGTTTTAAAACCACTTCTTGATTTCGCTTTTAATTATAAGCTGGTGAATTAATTATTATTATTTTTAATATTATTAAACAGTATTTATATAGCGCCAACATATTACGCAGCGCTGCACATTAAATAGGGGTTGCAAATGACAGACAGACAGAGATAGTGACACCGAAGGGAAAAAAACCCTGCCCAGCTTACATAAAAACATAGAAATGTTTAAAAATGCATGTCTTTTATTACAAAAATATCCAAGGTTTTTACATGTATTTGAATTTGATGTTTTACAAACTTTATGTTGGAATTATTTTCTTTTATTCTATGTGTAAACATCATTTTCTTATTGACTGATTACCTTTTTTAAAATAAGGGGCTTTTCAGTGCAGAGTTTCCCATTCAAGTCCTGTGTGTTATAATCAGTGATTTATCCATATACTCCAGTCCAGGTAGGGAAATGGAGAATAAAGTTTTGTTAGTAGATGGCAATACATTGATCATTATTTTATTTAAACCCACAGTTTAGACTTAAATAATCACATAAACATTTCAGAAAACTTTGGTGATTTATTGTAAAACCTTTTACATTTTTTTCATTGCAAAGAACTCATAAGCAACAAATGAAACCAGTTTGTTAGTTACTATTGCATTACAGCAGTTTGTACTTATGCCTGAAATATATGCAGTGCAACATCCTCTCCATTCCCTTCCACTTGTCCGGTTTATTCATTTTTTTTACTAATTTATACATAATAATAGGATTATAATTAATATTATAATTAATCAATAATTATAACTAATATACGTATATAACGTTTCATTATATCACCATTTCTTAATTAGACAATAATTACACTTTTTCTTTACAGACAGATACCTACAGAATGTAAGTAATAAGTGGAGTTACAAGTTCATTTGTCAATATGGAAAGGGTGTGTAAATCACAAAACTGACTAAAAAGAATTAGAGAAACTTTGGCAGGATTTCATGTATACACTCCAAATGTGTATTTAGTTGTTTGACTTTACTGTTAACTTAATTGTGTAGTCTGCTCAGACCAGAAGATATTGCATTATATTTCTTGTTGCTGTGAATATTTTGACATGAATTTGAATTGACTATTTCCAAGCACTGCTGAAATCAAGGCTGTATTGTACTGGATCATGTGACAAGAAGTTGCAGCTCCATACATAAACACTGTTTTTTTTCTGTTGGCCTTCCTATAGTACTAACTGCCTAGCTGGATGGTCATCTACGAGACTTGGCAGAGCTCTAATCCCTGCAGCTACTGCTGCTGTGGAAAAGATATTGACATTCTGTTCCATATTTATTGGTCTTGTGACTGTTATGTATTCAGTTATTTTTTTATTTATGTATATTAAAGGATACCACCATCAACATTTTGTGTCTTTTTCTACATAAGTTGGAAACAATGGACCTATAGCATTTCAAATATGTAATAGTGGTGGAGAGTGATACGCAACTCATCTACTCCAGACCCCCTAGGCCAGCGGTCCCCTAACGGTGGTCCACGGGAAAATTTTGGTGGTCCTCAGGCTCAGGAAGGTGGGCGGGCTGTGTCCTTGGACACAACCCACCCACTCTCCCATTGCAGACTCAGATCTGCGATGGGAGAGTGGGCTGGGTTATGTTGTAATAACATTATTCTGGGGGGTTTCTCCCTTTTGAGTGACACCCAGCTCCCCGCCCATGCGCGGCTGGGAGCCGGTGATTTTGGTGGCCCGCGGGATCGAAAAGGTTGGCGACCACTCCCCTAGGCATTGATGAAAAATGATAGTGCCGGTCAATATATTTAATAAAGCCTGAGATTTAGACTTGGTACACACATGCAATAAGACTAACGACAGATCAATGATTATGCACAATATTTTGAACGATCGTATAGTGCACGATTATGTACAAATTTAATCCACCAATAATGTACACACACTGGATACAATTGTTTGAACGATACAGGAAGTGACATGTACAAGAGAAAGTGTACTGCAGAACAAACCACGATCACTGAACGACCGTACACACAAAAGATAGGGAACGATCATCGTCCAAACGGATCCATCAGGACAGTTGTTCGTTTCCAGTGACATTCCTTGTTTATCCTTGTTGGCCTGTCGTTGTGCACTTTTTTTGTTAACGTTTGGTCGTTAATCATTTGTTTCCAATGACACGTGTTTACATAGCTTTACTAATATAGCTTTACTAACATAGTTTACACTTTGTGATTGTCTGTGTTTACATGTTGTTTACTGTGCTAAAAAAAGAAATAACAAAATAGCATTTCTGAGTCAGACTCAATGGCTTGTAATGCAAAAATGTAAGAGAAATGTATACTTTGGTATTATCAAAAGAGCAATGTTAACTGGGTAGCATTAATTCCTAATAGAAGACTTTTGCTAATAGGAATTGGTATTGTTGCTTCTCCAGTGGCTAATTTTATCCTACGTTCCTTCCATCCCAACACTGCTCACCTCATGTTTACCATTTGGCACTTCTGGGTGTCCCCCACTAAGCACTGTAGCTTTATGCCCCTACTTCTTTGGTGTATTGGTGACATAGGAGTTGAGTTAAAGAGAAGAACCTCAGCATGCATTAGGGAAACCATAAAAATCTGAAGGCTACAGTGCAGGAAAAGATATGAGACAAGGACTGGAGAGGTGAATATAACACTACTTGTTTGCCTTGTGAACAATTAGTAAGGCCAAACCTAAACATATATTTTGGGACCTTATATCTACTTGAGGAAACACATATTACTATGCTAAACCACCAGATAGTTTATACTCATGAATATACTCAAAAGATTACTTTGTACTTTACCCATCCCATTTTACTGTTTAGAACACATTTTACAGAACCAGAACTAACATCTATGCTTTTTGTAGCCCTGATCCACTGCAGGCCCACTAGAGGATCTTCTAATACGTCTTGTAAAACTTCTGAGCACGACTTTGCCCCCAACTTAATGCAGCTCTCTGGGACTTACTATTCAGTCTCCAGGGCTATCCCCAGTTGCCTAAGGGCTTAGAAGCATGCATAGCTCATTGTTTTGCAATGGTTTTCCTAAAGGAACCACACAATAACACTTGAACTCTAAAGCAGCCAAGAAACTAAATGACATTCTGCTCCTACTGCCCTATATACGGTAAATGACTCTTGTTCCCGAATGGGGACACCAGTTTTTACAAGCAGACTCATTAGTCTGCTTCTATGATTCAGTAATTTGTCTGCAGTCACACCCAATTATAGATGTCTGTTTTTTGAATTGCTATCTATACCGTCATGGCCATGCAAAACTAATTTTTTTATTTTCAATGAGACATTTTTATATAATTTTTGCTTCTAAGCAAAGGCATTTTAAACATGTTAAAACAAGAGAAAAGTGTTGTCCTTGTACAATTTTAAACTAGAAAAATTGTTGTTAGAGTTAATTATTGTTTGCGTTGTATCTTTAGTCATATTGTTCTCCAATATAAAGGTAGTCCCCAAGTTACATACGAGATAGGGACTGTAGGTTGGTTCTTAAGTTGAATTTCGGAACATGTACAATATTTTAATAAATACAATTAGGACAGATGTTTGTCTCAACATATTATTGTGGTGTCAGTTGCTGTATAAAATCCTCAATGTGATTAATCACAAACAAAGCAAAAAAAAAATCTTTATGGAGCCTAGACATTCAATAACTTCTGCAGCAAGCTATGCTTTGATATGCAAAAAAAAAAAAAACAACATCTTCAGAGTTTGTCTTGGTCATTAAAGAGTTACAAGATGTTGCAAAAGAGCTCAGTCTCAGCTGTCTTTATCAAAAGATTTCAAGTCATGCAAACAGCCCCCCCTCCCCCATCAAGCCTCTTTCCTGCACACAAACAAGCAGGGAAGCCCTGTTAATATCTAGGAGTCGTCCGTATGTTGGATGTCCTTAACTCTGGGATTACCTGTATACATAAAGCAAGCAAAGATAGGTGGAGCATGCCCCGGTATAATTGAAAATGGAAATATAAAAAAAAATTTACAATTATCAGTTGGCAGCCAGTGACAAAAGCTTAATAAAAAATTAACCCTCCAACTTGCTCAAATTGTCCAAAAACATTACAGGTTGTACCTAAAGTCTTTAAAGTTTTTCTGTTATTTCAATAAGAAAGTATAAAAACTGGGTGCCTTAAATCTTGCAGGAATATGCCCCTGTAATGAGCCAGAGTATATTCTTGTAGGATTTTAGGCAGGGATGAACAGTATTTTTCCGTTGAATCACCTTTGCAGCACCAGGTACACCAACATTTTAATGAGGACTTTATTTTTCCATAGATACACACCCAGCGCTACTTACGTTTCTATCAGTTCTATCAGATATTTAGGTGTTCCTAGGTTTAAAGGCTGATGCTTATCAATATCCTCATCTAATATTTCTTCATCCATCCAGAAGAAACTGTAAGGGTATTTTTCATTCATTCTATATATGCAGTTGCTATTGACTGTAGAGGAATGCTTAGGGACATGCAGAAGGACAATAGCCAAGCTGTCGCTGAAAACTATTGTTTTTATCAAGTTCAGTTTAGATTAGGCAATAGCAAAAGCATTTTTAAAGAACAGGAGGAATATTTTTTTTTTTTTTGTGTGGCTGCAGTTTTTTAAATATTAAAAAAAAGATATACTTTTTTACAGGCTCGTCATAGCATTTTATTAGATCTACAGTGTTTAATTATTACATTTTATTCAATTTTGCTTTAAATATTCTACTAAGTAAACTCACTTTCAATTATTCATTGTTTTTTTGTTTTCTTTTGTTTTAGTTGTTACCAGGCAGGAAACGTATTGTTTTGAGGACGGGGTGTTTTTAGTTTACGTTTCCTTTTGGTACTGTATTTTTCTATTATTAAAAGTAAAAAAATTAAAATCTTCAATACAAATTTTAACAAAGCACAATGACATCTTTTTCTCATTCACCTATTGCTCCTTTTTAAAACACCTCCAAGATAATCCTATTCTTTTTATTTAAAAATGTAGACAATTATGTTTTGATGTGTTAATAATACACCGTTTGAAAACACTGAATTCTAATAAATTTCCCTATCTATTGAATTATCTATTGAATGTTGTAACTTAGTTATAGTAAGTTTAAACCCTTTTTAAAAGAATAAATTCCCAATTGGGAAATTTCTGTGACAATATACAATATACATGGAAATCCAGGCAAGGCAGAATTGGACAACTTCATTTATTCCTAATTTCACTTGCCTAACTTTGAAATGACATTGCCTATACCGTATGAAAACATTGGAAGTTAAGACAGATGTGTTTTTAAAACTTTTTTTATGTTTGGGCTGCTAACCATAAAGCACGCCTTTCATTTTCATGATTTAATTTTCATGATTTAAAACCAATGGCTCTTAGCTTGGACCGGCTAGTTATTGATTTTTTTTCCCCAAACAGTACTACTTCATATATTGTCTTCTGTTACATTCTTCTCTTATAATCTTCTAAAAAAAATAATGAAAATATGTCATTAATAGACAAAAGAAAAAGTTACATGGTTTTCCTACTTCTCTAGCAAGCGAGGAAAACTTCAAATTTTGATATAACATCAATTGCCCATATCTCTGAGTAAACTGAATGCTTTTACATAATAGCACTTTTGACTAAATATTATAATAGCTTTTATATATTCCACCATGGAACCAATAAAATACATTTCTTGTGATGTATGTTTAGCATGCCTTGAAAAACTATGTTTTTCTGTATAAAGCAATACTGAACATCAACCACCTTTTGTTGCTTAACATGTTTGTGTAATGTCATTGTCTGTGACTTGGATAAGCTGCAAACACTCTGCACAATTAAATCTGAGCACTGAAATAGCAATGGCTAATATCCTTAGTGCCTTGGATATTACTGAGATCACCATCACAATCCAAATATAGCTGCTCCTAGCCAAAGTAGCTTCAGTTTGCAAGAGGTTGTGATGACTTGTTTCGTAATTACACGGTCAAGTTTGTTTTTATGCCTTCTTTAAATATCCGTTTATATTTTTTTACAGTTAATGCTGTTGTCAATCTCTGTGTTGACATATACATTTGATTTATTTATCTTATTGTGCTAGTAACTTGTGTTATAATACAACATAATAATCTGGTTTTCTTTATCACACAAATGTATTTATGCATTAGATATTTGGTTATGATGCCATATACAATAGCTATGTTATATTTGCTTTCTTTTTAATGGGATGGTTTGATGTTGTAAGCTTTACTGTTTTCTCTATTATCATAGTTTTTATGTTTTTCATGTAAATTAATATGCATTGTAATCCATGGCTGTGCTTTAGTTTGTTAAGTTTTAGCTCCAGATAGTTTAAAATTAATACCTTTTAGAGTGAAGATGTTCTTTTGGCATAATTTAGTGAAAAATTGGGAAATTGAATAATTTTCATGTGTAACAATAGTACAATGTGTTTCATGTGTTGTTCAGTAAAAGGCTGTGCTGGTCATTGACCAGTTTGTGGTTCTACTCAGCACAGAATTCACTTTCAACTCTGGCCCTCAAGGTCCTTTTTTTAGCCTCCCAAAGAATTCCAAAAATGAACTACATCTGGCACCCGTCCCGCCCCCGTTACCACCTCACATCATCATTTTCAATACACGCAATACATAGACATTATTCCTGTACACCCATCATGTGACACAAAGCCTAGGCAATGATCACATGGTGCCTGACTACCAGGGGCATTGTGTTTGTTTCAATCTATTAGAGACTGCATAGTGTAATATTTAGTGTCAGACAAACTTGTGATGTGAGATAATAAACCACACACAGGCTGCAAAGATTGTTAGAAATTAGTCTTAATGTGTAGAGGGATTTGTTTTTGTTAGTTATGGATGAAGTAGTAAACTTCCTCAATTTTTTCAATACATTTTAAGTTTGGCCTCCGACTTCGTCTAAGTTTTCAATTTTGGCCTTCTGTGTATTTGAGATTGGCACCCCTGATGTAGTGGAGTGTTCTTTAAATAATTTCTCACCCATTTTTTTCAAGCTCTCTGTTAGGCCCTGCCTAAATTTTAAATATACAGTATCCCTTCATCTCTTTGCAGCCTCTGGGTTTTAGCAGAATATTCACTCCTCTTGTGAACTAATACTGCTTCTTTTTATAGTAAAACTGTGATCATTTTTCAAAGTTTGCAGCACAGTGCTTTGTCATAATATTCATTTTCCTCTTCCTATCCATAACATCCAACCTGACTTTCTCAGCCAGTCTAAATAAATCACATTCTTCAAGATTCTACAAGATTCCAAAATTTTGCTTCTATCCTGCAATAAATAAAAAAATTGGAATTGGACATCCTAATCATAAGACCCATAGTGGTGCTGAAGAATTTTGAATGCTTATAGAAGGTAACTACCAATTTCTTTGTGTGTACAGAACAAATATCCCTCGAAGAACTTGAAGTATTCAGTGTTGCATGTTCAGTATCAGTATCAAACTTAGTATTCTTTGCTGTGATGGGGTAAAACTACTCCACTTCCTCTTTTCAATCTCTCCTGACATTTTTGAATCTTTCATTCTATAAAATGTTCATTCCTTTAAATAATTCCAACTCATGATGCATGCTCAAGTTCATTCATATGTTGCACCCTGCACTTCTGTCCTTATTCTATTTCCTGATTTTCCTTTCTTTTCTTTAAAACTTTTATATTTTTCTCCTAAAATTTTAATATCATCCATGATTTGATTATTTTTCTTTTTTATATATATTTTTTTATATTAATATTGTGTTTGTGTTTTGGTTTTGTGGGAAAGGTTTCAAAGAATATTTGTTCTTATGTGCTTTGTATCTTTATATATTGTTGTCATAATTCTTTGTGTGTTAGTTGATGAATATATTGTCTTGTTGTAAATATTTTGTTGCATATGGTATATCTGGATACAACAGAACTGCATTTTGGTGATATGCTTGTAAAATTTGCAATGCAATGAAAAGCCTTTTTGATTCGTATACCTTCAAGCCTTTTTAAGGGTTCTTTAATTTTTATGATTAAGTCCGTTTACTCGTATAAAAGGCAAGTATCCAAGTGGTGTATACAATCTGTAGCTGATTTTTGTGTTAAGATCCATCCAGGTTGCATTGTATTCAGGTTTTTAACTCACATATGGTAACCTTTGTACACTCCTTATGCCATTACAATGAAATATGTCTGAGTGGTGTTTTGTTTGTTGCACACTGTTCATTGTTTTAATATAGTGTGTGTGTATATATGTGTGCGTGTATATACATTGCTTCTAGTACTCAGCATCTAATAAACCAAACCATTTACATAAAATAAAGATGTTCTTCTCTTTTACAATGATTATCTGCAGCATAGATAATAATTCTCCTATGAGGATACTAAAGGCAGAAAGAACCTTAAAACAGAATTATATTTTGACATTTTTGAACAAATACATTTTTTGTACTACCATGGAAAATACATAAGGGATCTACGAATAGTTAATATAGCCAACTTGTCATGATAAATATGTGGGCCTTCGTTCAGCACAATACTTCTGATCAAATAGCTGTAGTACTAATATAAAAAAAAAAATCAGCTATCTTCACCATATGTTTAGTCCAGGTTAGGAAACATACAGAATTGAAGACAATGGCAACCTACATATTTCTCCCATGAAAAGACTTCTTTACGCTTTATTATTACATTTTCTATTTGCATTTTTTGTGGGCCTTTATTTTTGTATGCATTTTGAATTTATACACTGCCAGTGTCATCAAAAGGACCTTTAACGTTCATTAATGTATCAAATAGGAATATTACTGCAGGTATGTTTTTGTAGTTCTCTTTGTGCCTTATGGTCAGCTTTAAAATCAGAATACCTATTTCTTAACTAAATGTGGAATATAGTCTGATCATAATTGTATGTAAGGATTCTGACATATCTTCCCCCCTGTACTGGAATAGACGATGTAATAGGACAAACAGGTCAAGCAGCAGTTTATTGGAACTTCAGCCTTTTGTTTTGTTTTTTTTCATTGGATTGAGTAAGAAATGGTTTGCTAATTTTTTCAGGTTTGGATAAATATCCCTCTTTCCTTCCAAGTGACAACATTGTCATCAGGACCAGAAACAACGTCTTCCTAACAAGTCAGCAAAACAACCTTGACAGTTTCTCTTTTTCTTTATTATTTTCAAAAATTAATTAATACATTCAAATTTAGGTTTTATTATTAGTTGTTTTAGTTATTCTCTCACTTGAGATGACAATATACTCGTAGCATCTGCCTGAACTAGAATACATTACAGGAAAATATTTGAATATTATATAAAATGATGCTACAAAATATTGTTATTTAATATGAATATGTAATTAATTGGCTCAAAGTTAGCTGCTTGGAATCCTCCTATATTTGCAGCCAGTCTGTGCTTGTACACGGAACTTTTTTAGAGCCTATTTACCTGTGAGATTAGTGATATGGATCCTTATTTTACTAAGCTAGCCAATGTTATCCTAGGCTGTCTTGTCATTTAGAAATGTAATTCTTGGCATCATATCATCTAGCACTGTGCTAATATATAGAATTGGTCAAATTTTCTGGTTGCTGGGGGAGGCATGTTAATACAGTGCTTCATTTCCTTTGTTCATATTTCAGGTTTACTTTAGACCATTCTAAAGTGATTACTGTTTTGTTCTCTTTGTATTTTATAACACATCATTTAAAGCAGTATTACCTGATCTCCTAATCTCAGTTCATCTGCAGTAAGATTGCTGCAACTGGCACAAGTGACATGCATTTGTATTGTTAGTTACTTTATGGCAACAGAAGAACATATATACATTACCATATATTAACATATATAACATATTTTAACATATATTATCTATTAACTATGCTCTAATATACCATTCCTAGAACAGCTCTTCAGTTTAGGTAATTGTGGGGAAAGGGAGACTTTTTTGGAAAAGGGATAGACCATACATCATCTTTGTTAGAGGGTTTATTTCTAAAGGAGATTAAAGGAAGAGTTGTCTAACATTACCGTGCTAATATGTTATTAGAGACAAATATTAAAAGTAGGGTAAAAATGATTCATTACCACACCCAGTTATCACATCATCCTAAGGTGTGTAATTCTCAATCTCTTCCCAACAGATACAGCATTGCACATTCTCCTATCAGAGTTATATAAGCCCCTGCAACCGCAGTCAAACCATGTTTTTGCTACTGAGTAACGTGAAAATAGATCCCAGATCTTTTTTAAGATTTATGTCCTTTGAATTTAAAATCATCTTTCCTCTTAAAACTTTTTATTCATGAAATACAAACTTAGGATCAGTGACTTGGCACCAGGACTGGTGAAACAGGATTAGGTCATTGAGCAATAGGGAACTAAGACTGGCATGGGAAAAAATTTAAAGACAAAAAAAATAGATTGCCAGGGCTTGTTTCTTTTGAAGCATATATGTTTTTCTGTAGTTGTATTTAAAGATAATGTAGTAATAGGGGTAATGAAGTGTTTACAGACTTTATATTAAACCCCACCGATCGATTCTTTTAGTTTGGAATAAAAAAAAAAATGTACATTCCAGCAAAATTGTATTTCTTTATGTGACTACAAATATATTTTCTTTTTCTGTTGAGTCCATATAAGAAAAGGGAGAGCAGTTGTTAGCAGGAAAGAAAGACATACAAAAAAGTAGTAAAAATTTGTTTTGTCTGCTTCCCATTTGACAGATTTCCTACTCCCTACTGGGAATTTTGGAGTTAGATCTCATTACATGATTACTAGCCATTACATTTTTCTTTCAATTCTGCAAACCCTGACATGCATGTTTCCAAGTGCACCATTTCTTTCTGTAGGGTGGTGTAGGATAGTGGTCGCCAACCTGAACCTACAGACCACTGAATGCACAGACTGCGCATGCACAGGGAGATGTGTGTCACTCAAGAAACTTCCCCCATAGTGATGCAATATTGCCAGAACCCACCCTCCCATCACAGGTATAGAGACACAACCCACCCACTATCCTTAGCCTCCAATCTGTACGGAAGACATCGTCCGCTGCTCCCCCTCAACGGGGTCCTTCTCCTGGCCCCACTGGGGGGCAGACGGGCCAGAGCCGCAGACCACCGGTTAGCGACCACTGCCTTAGAAAGCTCAGTGCAGTCACCCTTATGTGCATGATCCTGTGTCCACCACCTCCCAATTCCTAACCCCTTCCATAGCTGTAGTGATCAACAATGGCTGACAAGTCAAGAGTGTGTAGTGCTGTTATGTTAAGGGTTTAAATGATCATGGGACATAAGCCCTGAGCTCTCCAACAGAAAATACAGAGGAAGTGGCACTGAGAAGGATAGAAGAAGATCCTGGTTAAAGCTTCTACAGTATTTGCTATGGAGCAGACAGTAATCAGTTCTTACTAAAAAATAAGCCAATGTACTAGAAATCATATTGGTTTCTATGGTACAAAACAAACACTATGGTCCAAGTAATCCCACCAACTACATCATAAAACCTATTGATCTGTTGCAAATGACTGCTTTTGGCACTCTTAGAATAAGATATATGTAATTTCATCTGTTCTTTATTTCTAGTGTTTTGGGCTGCTTTGTAAATCTGAAAATGTCTGCATGTGTCCACATATAATTTGAAATTATTTTACTGGAAGATGTTAAATCCTTGATGACATCACAACTAACATTTATTAATGTTGAAGAAGAATATTCTAATGTGTGTTAGTCCATAATTGCATTGCAGGTTTATAGCACTGTAACCTGGATAAATCTGAGAAATAAAACATTTGGTTCCTATGATACTAGTATTTTGGAATATCCTCTTCATGAGATGTGGGCAGGAAATTATAGCTAGGTACAGCATTCATCAAGAACAGATGGTGGTTGGGAACACAAACAAGAACAAGGCCAGCTAGACTGACCCAATCACCTGGAATACAAGAGAAGCTCTCCGATAGTTGCAGTGGATTTTATATGTGAAATACATCAACATTTTTGTTAAATTATAGAACATGGTAAACAGAGAAAAGAAAAAGCACTCTAACCACATTTTTTCCATGGCTGGCTCCTGCAGATTTAAAATTAACTTTACTGTAAGACTGTGGTCATTTGCAAACATCCTTCTTCATTCTCTAATATAGTATGTCACAAGCCTTTACTGTCTCGGACTTGTTAGTATTCCGTAAAGTGTTTCTAAAGCCAAATTGTTTTTTAAAAATAAAGTAGGGATGGGTTATAACTTCTGCCAAATTTTATCTGCTGTCTCTGTTTTTCTTGGGCAGATTCATGCTCCCTGTCCGTCCTGGTTACTTTTGTCACAGGGGCTAAAAGATCAAAGAAAATCCAAAAATTTGGGTTGTCACTTAAACAGAAAAGTAGGGAAATAGAAGTTGGGGAGGATTTTCTTTTCTCTTTTTCTCATCTGTTTTATTTCAAGAGAATTTGCCAAAAGGAACCCAGAGTAAAACAAAAACCCTGACAGGTTTAAATAGTTTGATTTCAAACATACTTTGCTGTATAGAATAGTAAGATAGTTTGTAGAAATAGGTGAAACAAGCCTGTGTACGATAAAAATCTCTCAATTTGTAGCTTACAAAGGTCAAAGGTCATAAAGTCCATAGCGGGAGCACCAGGTATTTCCTGAGGACTCTGATAGGGTAATGGAGAGAATTGGCCTGATTTTTTAAAGCTCTTCAAGGCTGGAGAGGATACATTTTCATCAGTGAAGCTGAGTGACCCAGCAACCCTGAAATAGATCTGGTCCAGCTAGAAAATAGCAAATGGCTTTGAAAATGCATTCCAGGTTTGCTAGATCACCCAGCTTCACTGATGAAAGTGTATCCTCCCTAGCATGTGGAGGAAATCCGTTTTGTTGTCTTTGTAGCAATCCTATTGCTTTACCCTGCATGGGCAAAGCCAAATCCCCTACAGCAACTTTCTTCATTGAGTGGATAGAGGTGGAGATGAAGACTGTTGACTTGATTAAAAAAGAATATATGCATTTCGTTAACAATGCTTTTAATTTGCTTAGGTTTCATGTTGATTGAGCAGATAAGGAAGATATTTCTATGTTTACACGAGTGGGGAACAGAAAGGGTCACTTTAATGCATCTGCATTTATTTAGGTTGGATAGTAAGGAATTTAGGCTGTTCACGTAGCAAACTGAATTATCTGAGCTGAGTGAACATGGTCAAACCTATGTTGGAAAGAAAACTCTATGACATACAAAAGAAAATCTAAAAAAAACAGGATTTTTGGTTTCACATGATTGGATGGTTGAAGTTGGCAGAGCTTAATCTCATTCTCAAAGGGATAATTCAATTTACTCAGTGAACAGCCTAAAACTCTTTTAGTGACTTAATTCCAGTGTTTTATTTGTAGCACATTTAAACACAATGATTTGTTTGTAATTATCTATTTCCTCCTGCTGTTTACAAAACAGTTTCAGGATCATTGAATTTATTAGAGGATGTTTACCTCTATTTTTTGTGGTACAATTTGTATTTGATTTTACAAAACAAGCACTGCAGCCCAGGGAAGGGACTTTTTTTCATAGGGTTGATGTTGAGAAAAAGATAATCGAGTTGAATTGAATTATATCTTTATAAGATGTTCTGTTTTTATTTCATTATTATGGATGATGTTGGTTCAATGAACAAACACAAATGTGTTTCAATTATTTGACTATACTTTATTGATATAGCTTTTTTTTTTTTATTAGGCTGATTTATTTATGCAAGGATGCTGTTTTCTTTTACGATGTATGTTGTTAGGAGGAACTGTGAATGCAAACAGTAAGTTAGTAATTTGCAACAATGACAAATCCAACAAGCTTTGTCTTTTCCAAAAAGAACTGGTCATTTACTCACTGTTCTTTACAGAACCTTGCAACCAGTGCCTGTTTTGAGCCTGATTAAACCTTCTTCAAAATATAATATTTCAACTCCGAGGGGTAAAAAATACATATTAACCAAATCTTAATTTCTTCCTGGCTGCTAAACAGTTTATATCAACTGTTATAAAGTCTGTGGCTGCAGATGGGTCCAAGGGTGCAGGAAGCTGAACTGTTTTCCAACACGTCTCCGGTGTCACAGCTAAATCTAGGCAATCAGCAAAGCTGGTAATGGTTATTGTGTGTTTACGGTGATGTTTTTGTCCATATCAGAGCAATGCTGATCTTGTTCAGCTGATAAAGTTGTTTGATTATTTTTAAGCATATATGCTGTATGTGAAAGCTATTTTATAATAAACTGTACTATAAGACAACACCTACCTTGACCAACAATAACCATGGCACACTTTGTATTGCCTATCCTCAACAAAATGTGCCCATTATGAGAGCCAGTTGGCCATGAATCCTTCCCAGGCCACAATTCCCAGTCTTACTTTTCTCTTTCTATTTCTTTGCAAAAATAATTCCAGACAATCTATATAAGGAACTACTATAATATATTTTCGGGCTTTATTCTCAATCCCCCCTACACACACATACACATCTCTGATTTTCTTCTTGGATTGACATTGTCTACATTAAGACCTCATTGCTTCCTCCACATATTATTCTTTGCAATGATTTACACTTTTCATGTCTTTTCCCAATCGGTGAAGAAATTTCGCAGAAGACAGTTTATTATAATTTTAAATTTTTTAGTTGACACTATGGGCCTGGTTTAATAAAGCTCCTCAAAGCTGGAGAAAATACACTTTCACCAGTGAAGCTTGGTGATCCATCAAACCTTGAATGGATTCTTTAAAAATAATTTGATGTTTGTTAGCAAATGTTATGGATCCATTACAGGTTTGCTGGATCACCCAGCTTCACTGATAAAAGTGTATCCTCTCCAGCCTTGGAGATCTTAAATAAATCAGGGCATGAATGTTTCAAAAAGTTGAGTTGACATATTCCTGCTTAATATCTGTGTGATGGACAAAATCTAATCCAATTAAGATCTTTTGATTTGTACAAGATGTAACAAAAGAATGTTGGCTTTTTAGACATTGTGCTTCTGTCATAATGGCATAATGATAGTCCCCACCAAGTACTTTACCCGTTTTCCCCAGATTGCAACTGGTTGCTGCTTTTTTTGCCTCTAAGTCATGGTCAAGTACAGGGTCGTTGTGGGGGAGAATTATCTGCCTGATCGGGCCAGTTGATGCAGCTGCCCGCTTTCAAACTTATCCTCCAAAAGGCAGCAGACTTTCGAGTTTGGGAGGTTCCAGGGATTTCCAAAATATAATATACCTTGCCTGAACACTTTTAACTGAAGAAAAAGTGACACCCTAAAACAGAGAGGACATACGTACAGAGGGCTAACACTTTGAGCTTACCTTAAAGGAATTTATTGATTGGAAATTAAGCAGCAGTGGGCTGCTGGAGATTGGGTAGGTACGCAAAAACTAATTAGGAAAGTAAACACTTCAGTGAGGACTATGTATTATACAACTTAATTTACAGAGTGCAGAGGTCAGGTCTATGTAAGATACAACACTGCTCACATCGTGTAGCAATAAGGACAATGCAAAATTTACTATAGTGTATAACATAGAGCACAGCAATAAGGTGTATTTCTGATCATTGGGGACGAAGAGATCAGATGCCCATGGTCCTTCGGACTCGAAGGAGAAAAAAAAAGCCAGTTTTATTGTTCAGTAAATAAAAAATTCTGGAGTCATTTGTCAAAGGGGAATCAAAAATGCCAAAGTGGAAAGACTGTGGGAATTACAAACGTCTTTGACAAGGAATGCCCTGACAATAGTGTCCAGCTGGGAAGGGAGGACAGTAGGGCTAAGTAAGGTGCCTAGAAAGAGGTGGGGAAAATTTATTTTTTAGTTGGGGGAATGAGAAAAACAGGAGTACTAATAGGAGATGGGGAGTGTAGAAGAATTAGTTCCCAGCAGGAGGCGGAGAAACATTAGTGTGTAACATGGGATGTGGAGAAACAACACTGCCCAACAAGGGTGTTATGGAGAACAGTATTCTCAATAGTCAATTATTGTTTAGTGGAGCTTGAAGGGGTATATTGGTGGTCATTAGGGTTACATTCGATGTCAGTAGGGATCTAAAGGGGTACATGGGAGGTCTTTGGAGATTGGGTAGGTACGCAAAAACAATTAATTTGTAGTCTTTGTCCCACACTGCAGGTCTCTCCATCAGTTTTCTCTTCTTAGGGCTAAGTAGAGTCTGTTGGGCACGAAATCCCCACACAGCACCAGTGTCCGCAGGACTCCAGGGTTATATTTATTTCTGTGAAGATTCGGGGGGCATGCATTACATGCAAATGGGCTGCTGCTGCTTTATATTATTTAGTGGGGATAGGCTTGTTTTGGATTTTTTTATGCATGTACCTAAACTATGTATGTGTATGTGTATTATCCTTCAGCTGGCTGTAGATGTTACCATCTAATTGCATAATGCCTTTTTGAAATGTAGTAACACCTGTACTGTAGTAGTGTACTGGCCTAAGAAGTCATTTAATATATATCCAATTAGGTAAGCCTTTGCTCTACCATACTTTTAGTTGTTTGTTCAATCCTATTGTATAGTGCATAGCTATCTGTATGTTGAATATAATTATTATTATATGTGATATCAAGACAACATTCTTTGGAACTAGTTTAGACAAGTTCTACATTCAGAAAAATGAATCACAAATAAGTAACATATAATCACTGTATCACTCTGTAGCGAGGAAAACATGTGATGCAATACTGTTTACAGTTTATACTATCATGACTACAAACAGGTAGACATGCATAATTGGCATTGCGCAGATTTCAAGTGCTAAAAAAATCTACATTGTAAATAGCTCTTGATATCTCTAGTGTATTTAAATTTTTTTGTTATCACAATGTAGGGATACATATGATTATGCAACATAAATCATGCTATTATGTTAGTAAATTTATTGTTGGGCATACATGTTACAATCCAATTTTCAGAATTACCAAAACCGTGTAGTGTAGAGGATTTTTATTCTCTTTTGCTTCTTTATTACAAAGGGAGAGATTTTTACAGTCCACAGATAGAGCTAGAAACAATCTAACTGATAACAGCCAGCATTGGCAGAGAGCAAAGAAAGTTATCAGCCAACATATAAGATTAAGTGTGTCCCAATCCCAATAAACAAATTATTTAAACATGTCCAAGTACCAAAAAATCACTTGAGAAAAAGGATTTTTGATGGGACATATTTAAAAATTTAAATTGTTACATTTTATTAACGTTAAAATTAAAAAAATACATACAAAAAAGTACATATAAAAACCACATTACATTACAATTAGTAACGTGTACAATAACAACTTAAATAATATACTTGAATAATAATCAAAAAATTCTTAAATAATCACCAAAATATATATTTAAATACAGGTAATCTCCGGGTTAAGGACATCCAACATACAGACTAGGTATATACATACTACATACATGCTAGATACGAACTGGGTTTCCCTGCTCCCTTGTGTACATAACAGAGGCTTTAAGAGGGGTGGGGCGGTTTGCTTGACTTGCAGAAGAAGTCTTTTGCTAAACACAGCTGACTGAGCTCTTCTGCAATCTTGTAACTGGTTAATGTCAAAGACAAACTGCAGTTTTTTCTTTTTGCATATAAAAGCACAGCTTGCTCCAAAGTTAATACATGTCTATGCTCCATTTTTTGCTTTGTTCGTGATTAACTCACAGTGAGGATTTTATACAGTAACTAGCACCACACTGCCTAATAATATGTTGAGACAAGCATCTGTCCTAATTGCAGTTATTAAAATAATGTGTCTGTTCCGAATTACATACAAATTTAACTTAAGAACAAACCTACAAACCCTATCTCTTATGTAACCCGGGGACTACCTGTAACATTATTGATATCTGACCCCCAGTTTTGTAAGGATAAGGTATGTTGATTTTCTATTAAAAACAACCATAATTGATATTATTGCTATGCTTATATTCAGTGGGATTGGGAAAAGCATTGGTTATTCATACACTCTACTTATTACTAACATTAAAGTTTTTGGCTACAATTGTAAATTCCCCGGCACTCCATCCTATCAATGGAAGCTTTTGGAAAGATAGAAGTGTTTATATATTTTTATCTATATATGCGGTTAAAGGTAAGTACAGTCTTTTAATATAAAAGATTAGGATATACAGTATTTATTATATGGACTATACTTACTATATGTATATTCTTGTATATTCTTTTTAAATATTATTCTTACTCCCTTACTCATTCTTACTACTCTTGAAAAAAGCAGTACTATATATATATATATATATATATATATATATATATATATATATAAAATCATTTTTGCCACCTTTTCTCTAATTTTCTCCTTTCCATTTACTCAAATTATTGATTAGATAGTCGCTGTAATGTAAATTGGTTGGTAAAATGCTAAAAGAGAATGTGCAATCACATTACTTGGCAGTCTCTATCTGAAACAAAGTGACAGCAGATAGTGTGAGTAGGATAAATATGCTTCTAAAGACTTCAACCCCACATGATTTTACTGCTCTTTAAAACATGCCTAAGGCACTGAAAATTCACAGATGTCATACTTATAGAAAATGTTTCCGTCTTGATTAACACCACATGCAAAGCAGCATGTATGATATATCTGGAGTTATGTCAAACAGTTATGTCAGTCAGCTGACTGCTTCACCCATGATTCACTCAACTTTTTATAACCAAATATATATATTTTATTTTATTAGATTTTTATTGAAGTTTTTTTTACAATTTTTAGTATAACAAAATAAAGATACTGTACATATAAATCAGAATAGAACAAACAATTTCCCCCCTTCGGTACTGTATTATAACATCACCATGAAAACCCATTCATTAAAAATATACACATGCTTTTATTATCAATCCCAATTCCCACTACTGGCATTTAAGGTGCAGAGTGAGGAGGGGGGCAATAACACAGAATGAAATCTCCACCGAAAACAACAAACAAACCTGACCGGATATATATCAACATCAAAAATTAGCTAAGGAAACAAAGAGAAAAAATAACCAATCACCTTCCGTAGTATTTTGGGAGCTCTCGGGTCCACCTTCACCCTAACTCGTGAGATGAGATCTGCTTAGAATGGTGGCACATTAGCTAGTAAAAATGATATTGAATCTGCTGTTTTTTCCATTTGCTTGTGATAGTTTGCTTGGCTGCCAGCAGAACATGTGACCCTAGTGTGAACTGGGCATTAGTAAGGTTGGGGGCTTAAATTGTAGAAGGGGTCCCTAGTCCAAAGTTTATGAAACAAAGTTCCCAGTAACCTGAATACTCTCCCCCAGAACCTTATTACCGAGGGAATTGTCCACCACACATTTAACTCGGTACCCTCCTCCTGACAGCCTCTGAAACATAGTCCCGACCCCCCCTGAGACAAGTGTTTCAGCCTGGAAGGGACCATGCACCATTTCATCATGACCTTATACCCAGCTTCCAGCGTGGTTATATTAGTGGAGCATTTAGCCATTCTTGACCAGTTAGCAAACCATACATTTGTCTTGGAACTCTTCAAGTCTCTACTCTAGAAAGACGTATAGGTCTGTGTGGGTGCCCTGGTGACCTCTGTCAATTGGGAATATGCCGGAGAAATAAGTTTTGGGGCTAAAGGAGTTTGACGGCATACATGCTCAAACACAGTCAATGTGACCGTAAAATTGGCATCCTGAATCAACGAATTGACCCAGTGCCTGATTTGCATATATTTGAACAACTCCCTGCCCAGGGCTTGATGTGCTGTATGAATATCCTCCCAAGTGAGAACCCCAGACCTGCCCAGGAGAGAATGAACCTTATCATAACCATGTTGAAACTACTAGTCAAACGCTAGAGGCGACTCCATTCCAGGTGGGAATATTGGGTTTCGCTGGATAGGTAGCAAAGGTAAGTATGGAGAAATAAGACTGCCTGAGAATTAAACCCCTTTCCACACCTTCAGCAGATGTTGAAAATGTACACCTATATTCCTGGGACGTGACTTAGGTGGGAGCCATAGAAGAGCTCTGATATCTACCGGTTGGGACAAATAGGATTCTAATTGAACCCATAGTCGGGCAGCTGCCCCCGCATAGAGGGAGGTAGAAGCGATTTTGTATGCAGCCCGATAGTACTTTACGATAGTAAATTTGGCACCTCGAGTCACCCGTCGCTTGTGGGCAAACATAGTTTTCTGTTGAACTCTCGGTTTCTTGTTGTTCCATATAAAGGAAAAAAAACAATGTTTGGAATGTTCACAACATAGAGGTTTGAACTGAAACAGGTAAAGTTCTAAAATAGTGAAGTAACCCAAGATTCTACCCAACCAGGAGATGGGATGAGAATACCACACTGTCAACAGCCTTTTAAATTGATTAAATAACAGAGGATAGTTTGCTGTGAAAAGAGTACTGTAAGTGCGTGTGATCTTAATCCCTAAGTATTCTAACGAATACCTCACCCAAGAGAACCGAAACTGCTCCTGTAGAGACCAAAAATAAATATTTTTCCACATTAGATTATTTAGAAAATGTGTGAATCAACTCTTACTTATGGTTTACAGATTTGTTAAATATTTTTATACATTTGACATTTTATTCAGTGAATCTTGAACTTAAACATTTTTAATAGACTTTTATGTTCTCTGTTTATCCAGATCTCAATATTCTTGGTTACTGCTGTGATAAGGTTAGGAAGAAAAAGTGTCTGAAGGAAAAAGTTTGCCATTTGTTACATGATTGTAAAACTGTGCTTGTCTGATTTATTTTTTTATGTAATATAAATATTAGCCTTCGTTTGCTCAACAAAGCATCTGAAAACATGGCAACATATTAAGGCCATTTTATTAAGGAAATTGAGAATCTTTGCTTAAAAGCGTAGATTTACTTCAGTTATCCAATCATATCAAAAGCAAAATTCCCGTTTAGTTACTTCAGCTGAATTTGATTGTGTATCCAAAGTGAATACACCTTTAATTTATTGAGTGAATATTTTAAACTTAGGTAAATCAGCCCCATTGTGTTACTTTGAGCCTTCTCTACATGCCCTCAAGACCAGGTAGAGTGAATTCATGGTAGAGTTTACAGCCAGAAGGATGCAATTTTCTTCACTGTTCTTTACTTCCACTGAAATAGCCAGGCCTACTTCCTCTTCTTGAACTTCCAACTATATGTGAAATAAGTACTTCTAAAAGTTTGAATTATACCTACCTTATCTCCATCTGCTGCATCTTTAAGTGTGATGACACAAAGTTCATTTTTTGTTTGTTTGCCCATGGGCGGGACAAATAGGCTACTATGCACATGTGCATGAATTTAGTCATCCTGTGCCAGCCAATTAAATTTGGCTGCTATAAATACACATCTTACACAGTAACAAAGATTTACATACATGAATACATCCTAATAAAAATATAGTTACATAGTCAGGATGAAAAAAGACACAGTCTTGTCAATTTTATCCAAAAGATAAAATAAGAACTGCATACTCAGAAGACAAAGCAATGGCCCTTCTCCCCGGCTAGACTTAGTTTTATAGATGTTTATTTTTCTCATGGGATAATAACTTTTATGAAAAAAGTCAACTGTCGTTTAAACCTGCCGTTGATCCAGAGTATGCTCATTTTAATTCGGCTGATCTATTTTATGTGTATAGGTTTTAAAGTTATTTTTTTCTAAAGCTGGGACTCAAAATTACTCAACCTGGGGTCATTAAAAAATCAAGATAATTTTTTTTAGTTTTTTGCCTTTATTTAGATCAGATTGATCTGAAAGATTTCACGTGATGAAATTTTTTTATATTTTGCCAACATCAATACCTATTATTTGGGCAATCACGTAATGTTTTTATCAGATGTGGGTGTGGTGCTTTCATTCTGCATTGTAGGTCATCTTCATGAAATAATTAGATTTTGCTTATGTAGGAGAGACACCCTGATGCTTTGAAGATATGTGATGGCTCCCCTTGTTGTCGGAGTACTATATAATTCTTTTGTCACGGTGACTAGGATTTCCTTCCCTAAGTTTTACTGATGACTCATTTTATTATTACTCTCTATTCTCTCCTCCCATATTAAGGATTTAGCCAATGACCTAGCTTTGAGATTTGGCCTGTAGAACATACATGACAAAGCACAATCATTTGTTTCCCAGAGATGCCTTAGCATATCACACTCTTATACCGGAGTAGTACTCCTTTATCTGTACGGTGAAGCAGTCAATGCTGACAATTATATAGGAAGAATGACTTATACCAGCTTTCTAAGGTAAGTTACTTTTTTGTATAGAGATTTTGTCACTTTCATATTTTTGGCGAAAGATCGATAAAACAAATAAAAGATTCATGTCATATAATATGTTTGATATTGTCGGATCCCTATAATGACAAAGCTTTATCTGATGCTATGTTGTATAATTCTAGTTCTTATACACAAAGCATAAAACTTAAGACAAGTTAACTAAAACAAACATGGTCAGTATGCAGTGATCTTTTAGAAATTAGTTTTTTTAATCATAGTTCACATAAAATGGTAGTCATGTTATTGTCTTTTTCATACAATGTTGCCTTAGATGTATTTTATTTTATATGAATTAAATTTGGTACTGCATAGCAGAGAGAGGTGCATTTTCTTTGGTCTGATAGTTGAAAAAGAAACATTTTAATTATATAAACATGTAAAAATAATCAGCATGATGTCTTCAAAAATCTTATTCACATTTGCCAAGGTGTTAAATACTTTGTTTCCATGTATAGTTTGTAATGGCTAAGTGTATATTGGGCAGCTGTATTTATTAATTCCATATACAGGTTCTGTATCCTGTTTGTAGTACTACACAAGTATGTTTGTTCCTTGAGAGTGTATGTCTATGACTCCATTCACACATTGAAACCATGCACTTCCTGTGCGCATTAATTACTTTAAAATATGCTCTCGCTGATAATGACTCTATACTTTCATTTGAAGTTTTGTATGTGAAATCCACTGATATGTCATTTTATTTTTTATAAACAAAATAATTAAGGTCTAATTAACCCCAGGGTGTGCCTAAAATATACACTGGGTTTAATTAGTAAATGTGTGAATCAACATTTACTCATGTTTCATGTTTTCTAATTAAAGTGGAACTTTAGTGCAACAAAAAAAAAAAAAAAAACATCACTGACCTTTACCTATGATAAGCCCTCAATCTGTCCACAAGCCGAGTCCAGTGCTGGTTCGGCTTCCCTACTTGTCGCTTCGTCAACTGCTGCCATCCTAGTTCTTCTGGATTATTCTGACGTCACCAAATTATCACTGCGCAGGAAAAAAAATGGCAATCTTACATGTATGAGATCAAGCACTTTTTTTTTACATTATTAGGAAAGCCCTTCATGGCACATGCCCAATATCAGGCATGTCTCTTAAAAAATGTAAAAAGAATAAAAATGTATAGAATTATAAAAATGTGATGATAGGTCTGCTTTAAATCTAATGTGATAAACGTATGAATTTTGAGCAAACGTTCTGTATATATAGATACATTCTATATATACAGAATGTACAGAAGATATATTCTAAACAGCCCTCTTAAATGTTGCTTTTAGGAATATAGACAACATTTTCAACAATTTCAAATGTGCTGCATGACACCACAACACTTACCAAGTGAATGCTCTTTACATTTACACTTCATTTCTTTCCAAAACTAAAAAATTTTAGATTTCAATAAACATTAGGTAATGCAGTTTTTGTTACACACACACACCTTTAGAAATAAAATAAGCATTGTATCCAATCTATCCAATGTCATGATATTATTGATATTAGTTTGCTTCAGTGTTTGCATTTTTCACTTTTCACTGTCCAAATGTTTGTGTTTTAATAACTATGCTCAATTCCTTAGGATATAGCAGTAGATTTTAGCCATTTTAGTCATTATTTTCAGGAAGGAGTGCCAATAGGACCGGAAACAACCGAAAGGCCAAAAACTGTTGAAACCGTCACGCCAAGCTACCTTCACATTAAACTAACAAACAAATCTTTGTAAAAGCAAGTTGGGAAATGTAATACATATATACAAACATTTGAATTATTTCCATTGCAAAATCAATTTGTAATTCAGTTTCTGTATTATTTTAAAGAGAAGTAAGCTGCTTACTTTGTAAGGATCTATGATTGGAATGCACAAAATGTATCACCCAAAAACAAATAAAAATGGGCTTTACCCATTCACAAATACTACTGTATACAGTACAATACAGTGAGCAAAATGAATGAATAAGATTCCATTGCTGTCCAGAAACAATACTGTTGCACTAAAATTGCTTTGTTCATTAATTATTACCATTACAGTTATTACACTAATTCAATTCATTTTTACTTCTTCACAAGTACACTCCAATCAATATGAATATTTTTAATCGAAATACCTCTGTTGGGCAATCAAGTAAACTTGCTAAAGCCCTACTGTAGTATTATCAATTCTGTAACCCTTCATTTAAAAAAAGCGAAATGCCTCCAGACTTGTATAAAATTTTAGGTTTATGCAGCTGTGTGTGGTCTGTCCTCCTTTATATGGTGAGTAAAGACATTATATGGCACTCAGAAATCATACAGCAAGAGGGCACATACACAAAATAATTGTAGGATTTTAGGCTTGGAGTTTAGCACCTTTGTAATTTTCTATGCATGAGGAACTGAACACTGAGAAGCTTTTTTTCAAGGTGCTTTGGGGCACACATTCTACCTCTTGACTGTCTTTAATGTTTATTGTTACATTGATCTTCTATTTTGTAGTTACTGCTATTTTAACAGTTACCTTCTAAACAAACTCAAATCTGGAAATGCCCACAAATGTACCGTATGTCTCAAGCAGAAATCTGCTTTAGAACTCACTGCTGAAATACAAATTGGCCAATTCATCTCGCGCCAAGAAAAGTCAATCTGCGCGTACTTGACGTAACCAATTCCCGTACTTTTTACACGGCCATCCAATAATTCATATGTTGAGGCCATTTGTTTGAAACTGGGAACAAGTGAAAACCTTTATACTTGGTATAAGTGTATATTGATACATAAACATAATTGGGGTCTTGCCCATGGCTAGTGAATTAAGCTACGTATTCAAACACTTTTATTGGCCCCTCAATCGCCAAGGCCGATTGTTAAATTGATTCTAGATTTACAGTAATGGATTCTACATTTTCATTCAACATAAGAAAACATGAAATTCAATAATATTCTACATTAACATAAATGTATTTCTTTCTTTTTTTATAACAAGAGGTTTCATTGTGTCTCTTGTTTTCTGTTTGTGCTTATATATCAGCAGTTACTATTGATCATTTCTTGGAAGGTATCAAGTTTTTTTGATACATTTATTTGCTGAGGGTATCTTCTCCTTATAAAACATTATCATATACTATTAAAAGCATTATGTCAATCCTTTCATTGTGGTGTTTTCATCTCTTCCCCCATACTTTGCTCTAGAATTATCACTGGTATTAACAAGTGTTGTCTGTTTATACCAGCAATCACAACGATAATTTAAACCACAAAAAAAATGTTACAATGGAGAAACCCTTTTTACGAGCTTTATTCTTTTGAGCTCTTCCAATGGCAGAGAACAGGACAAAGGCCTCCTGCAATGTAGTGTTTTGCTTCTGTTTGTAACATAAGGTCCTTCTTTTAGTCTTTTTTTGTTGTAAAGTACACACTGACACTATAATTAGGTAGTATTGCTTTTTCTGTAAAGATTCCCTGTTTACTGGAACAGAAAGTAGATATAAAAAATCCATTTAGTCCATGTATATCTACATTAAAAAATGATTTTATGTTTTGACATATGAGCTGTCATATAGTATGAACTTTTGTATTAGGATCAACCCAACTTCTAAGCCATTTTTTCCCGTTGTCTTCTGCGCACCCTTAGACCCCTGAAATCCAACATCCTTAATATGTAGAAATCATAAGTTTAACATTTACATTTCTACTTTGGTCTACACTTTCCAGGTATCCTTATTTGTCATAAAGAGTGCCCATCGTAGTTATTTACCAGTAGGCCCAATCTGTACTTTACAAGGAAAAGTTATATGCTTTAGATTTTTGTAATTTGGTATTACTGTTGGTTAATTATTGTAGAGGCACACCTCGAGGTATCTGCATTCAATGCATGATGTCATATTATTGGTAAAGCTTTATATTAAGTTTGTTTTAGCTCGTGTTGGGGACACCGTGGATGGCAAAGGGTTGACGTTCATAGTACATATAGTTGAATAAATATTGAATTTGTTTTATGCATGTATTTGAACATTGAGATCATATTTTGTCTGATTTAAGCTATGTTCACACTAGCCATGAGTTTACAGTGTTTTTAACACTTCCTCATACCTAAATACTATATGTAACTTCCCCCTATAGCAACCCCCTACAAAAAAAGTAGGAGTAGCAACTGCCACCAGCTGTCAAATATGCAGACGCTGGTTCTTTAAGAACAAGTACTGCAATGTGATTGAGCAAGAGTACTCAATCCTTAAGCAGGTATGAACCTACTCTAAAAGGAGAAAGAAGCTAGGGATGATATTATCAACACTGTAAAATACTTATGACCTAGGCAAAGGCCTATGTCACCTTTCAATAATGGATATGCATTATGTTTTAGAAAATGATCCTTTTTACAATGACGGAAACAAACCTGCCTGATCACCACTTTGTTATTTAAACTCCACTGCCCTTGCTACATCACATGTGCCACCATCTTCATTCGTTCCTCCAACAGGTTTCTGATCTGCAACCATCATGATTGTCCAGGTTGGGGTGATGAAACTCATGGAAATGCGCACGGGAGTTCATTCAGCCACAGCAATCCAACATCATACATTCATTCTCAGCAGATCCTGGCATATTCCAGGGCACGTAGCTCAGTGGATTGATGAAAACAAGATTGTGAACAGGCAGGAAAACATGTTTTATTCCAGAAGGGGCATCCCCAGTCACTGCAATAAAAATCCAGCTTGCCTGCAATTTTTGAATGTGGAGCTATAGTTCCACCTAAACAAAGTGATTTATTACTCTGCAAGGAAGAATTTGCTTATCTTAATAAATTTGCCTATAATTCACTTTGCAAAGAAGACTTACCTACTCAAATATTGCTTGACTGGATAAGACTAGATAGATAAAGTCAGCAGGGCTTCACCTGATTCACTAAGGCAAGTTTATTATTCCATACAGAGTGATAAATATACAGCCTAAAATTCTTGATTACATCAACCCCAAAATGTCTGCCAGTATGTCTGATTATGCAGCTTGTATAGACTTGAAAATCAGGGTTGTTGAGTATATGGTTTCCAGGTATTGGCCCGGATTTATTAAGTTCTCCAAGGCTGGAGAGAATACACTTTCATCAGTGAAGCGGGGTAATCCAGCAAACATGGAATGGGTTTCCTAAAAGTCATTAGCTATTCATTAGCAAATGTTTTTAATCCTGAATCAGTTCCATTCCAGGTTTGCTGGATCACCCAACTTCACTGATAAAAGTGTATTCTCCCCAGCCTTGGAGAAGTTTAATAAATTAGGGTCATTGTGCTCAATGAATTTTAATAGACACGGCTTGCATGCACTGGAATTGTATCTAAACCCCAAAACAAAAATAATGTATTGCAAGTTAGTTAATTAATTTTTTGTTCAGAATGTGAGGACACAGACAAGAATAAAAACCTGGCAGTGATTCTAATACTTCTGCATTCTATTTAAATGGTTTTACTTTGGCATTAATGTGTTTTTATTAGGCTAGTCATACATATTCATAACTTTTATTGTTTCTATCAATTTCCTTCAAGGTTTAGCATTTACATTACAGCTGGGTGTTTGAAAGGAAAAAGGCTTACATAGATTTTGTTTACGGTATCAGAATGAGAATGGGAAACTTCCTGAAAATCCATAATTTATTAGTAGTTTTCACAATTTGCGAGGTAAAGTTGTAGTTACATCGATACTTTCAGTTCAGACATTTAGTTTTAGAGGTGTCCAATCTATCCCTCTTTTGTAAGGACTATCCTTCTTTTTAGTCCCCCTTTCCTCCATAGCTTTGTATTTAGGTATGAAGAACGTATTGCTATATTATCCAATCAAAAGTTTTTCAATGTCAACTATCTTTATAGTAGTTGTAGAAATCTTCCAGGATTGGCATCATGGCAACAAGCTGTTTCGAAAAGGAAAGCTTTAGAATGGAAATTTCCATATTTCTCTTGATCTTGTGTAATTTCATCTCATGATTCTAGGGCTACATTTTTCCCAAAAATGACTTTTGGTTACATGACTATAAAATATTTATAGATTTACAAATTTGGATAAATTAGATTAAAATTCGTCTTTTTCTAGTATCATCATCCCATGCTTGTTTGTAATGTTTATTTACTGTTAAAGTTATGATTTTCCTTGGAATTATTTGTAATGCTTGTGAAACATATTGACTGTCCTTGGGGGATCAACTGATGTCATATGCGGAAAAGTTAATTAAGTTTCTCCTAGACATAACAGCTAAAAACTGACATTTGTTTTTCATTTAGAGGATATTTTGCGTTGTAAAGAGAGAATATAAATTAATTAGGTTGTATTTTATTCTGTAGTATCCAAGACGAAACAGAAGACTACACTGTGCTCGGCCTTAGAAAGAACCCTGATGTGTAAGTAATTCAGTAAATGTCAGACTCCTTCAACATCAATGAAAAGCTTTTAATTTGGTTTTGCAGCTGTGTTGCCTCTTTGTGTGCTTTTATACATACCATTACATTCTGTATATGGTAAGGACTTCAGAGCACCACTGTATATGCATGGCTAAGCTGCTGGTATGGTACATCTTGCTGTACAAAGATGGGTATGACCCCCAAATTTTACCAATAGCCGGGTACTTGCTAGCCATATCAATTTATAGTCCAAACCTTCTAACCTTACCTAAAAGACCCTGAAAGATAGACCCAGAATTTTTGATGTGGTGTACCTGACAAGATCAAAAGGACTTTAAATATATATCTTTATTTACCACAATTAATGTCGAAGGAGTAGCCAGTACATTTTGGAATATATTAGTTACCCTTAAATAGTGCTGAACATAAATATCTGTCAAAGACCTTAATATGTAATGTACATAAAAAGGTATTGCTGATACAGAAAACAACTAGACAACATAGGAAGTAAAATATTGATAGGATATAATAGTATTTGTGTAAAATAATTATAAAATATTATTTTATGAATTTAACTCATCAATTTTCTATTATGATTACTTTCAATCACTACTATATCTACCACTAGTGCTATTATCATCCATTTACAATTAGGATATTTTTGTTAGTCTATTTTTTTCCTTCCTAATGTTAAGTATCAGCATAAATCAAGCCCTATGGCTCCAAAGTCAAGAATTTTGTGCACATGTTATTCAACAATATATGGATAGTTTTGGGCCCATTTGAAGTTCCTCTGCTACCGCTTCTTAATAGCACTAAAGTATAAAGCATATTATCACAATGGAGGAAAGAATACAATAAATTAAGTTCCATATTTATACCATAACATTAAAAAAGAACATATGTTGTGAAAACTGATAACCCCAATGTAGCCTGATTTTGTGTTACATAAACTTCTGTTTTTATGTCCCTTGTTTTGCTAACAATTATTTTTGTGCAACTTTAAAGGCAGTGAAATAATATGCTATAAACAAAGCACATTTTAAAGAATGCATGTAATGTCTTTGTCAATGTATTTGAACGTTAGAATCTTCTGTAATATTTTTAATATTTTATTATATTTACTATAGTATAGTGCAGATCACAATGGTAATAGTACAGCTGTGAGACAGATGCCGTTATGATACCTTATCATTCAGCAGAGTGCTAAGCCATTGTCCTCAGGGAAAGGACACAGCTGTGACGGGAACAGCAATGTTTGTGTGGACTTTTGCTACAAATTTATATAGATTTTTTGTTTTCAACACCTAAACTTGATTTTGTTGTGTCTTATTTTCTCTTACAGAATCCTGTGTTGTCTAAACGAGCTGATGGATGAAGATGAGAAAGATAGAGCAAAGAGGTAACATCCCGCACATGGAATATATGTGATATTATTGGGGTGATTTTTTTTTTAGTTTTGGTTGAAGTATTTGGGTCTGATGTGGCCAATGTGGTTTAAGGATAAAACTATATCATATGTATGAATCGTCTTGTAGAAGGTAGAATGAAATACCCAGCCAAATATTTTTTTTCTTTCTTCGGCTTCCTCTACTGGTAATGAGTATGAAGGGAACAGGAGGTGAGGAAAAATAGCCCAGCAAGGACAAAGGTGCCAATATAAACCTGGTATATGATAAGAAAGCACCTTACCAGTCTGGTAAAGTTCTGAAGTTACATTTTATGGGGCTTTGAAACACAATGGCTCTCTAAGGGTAACTCTTCATCAGGGTTATAAGAAATTACCTTAAAAATTTGGCAAGTACATGTCTTACCAGTAGATGGTAATAATATTTATATAAAACTGCAACCCATAATATATTTATCATTCTTATTTATTTATATAGAGGTAAATACCCAGTCTGCACTTTTGATCTGCTTAAAAAGTAACCAGGGGCTTGTTCCTTCTAATGTGTTGCAATAATAGAAAAATGCACATGACATTCGTTCTTGTGCGGAGTTGCAAGCATTTAGAGAGAGGGAGAGGTGTTCATATTTAAGGGCAGCCTTTCCCAACCTTCTGAGCATGGGGGAATAGGATGAATGCCTCTTACATTGTTGGCTATAGATTGCCAACCCTATAGATCAGCGGTTGCCAACTGGTGGTCCGCGGTACGCCTCCGAGCGGCCTCAGGAGAAGGACCCCACTGAAAGGGAATAACAGCCAGAGCCGCGGACCATGTCCCCCGTACGGATCGCAGGCTGAGGGGTCCAGAGACACAACCCACCCACTCTCCTATCGCAGGCTCAGACCTGTGGACAGGTTCTGGCATCATGACATTACTATGGGGGAAGTTTCTTACTCTTTGAGTAACACCTGGCTCCCCGCGCATGCACGGTCAGGAGCCGGTGAAATTAGAGGTCCGTGGGTCTGAAAAGGTTGGCAACCACTGCTATAAATAGCCAAATAAATCATTGGTGTCAGTAGTAACTGACATGAGAGGTACAAATTACTCATTGCTGAAAGAACCCCATATCACAATTTGAAGAGACATTAGGGTTACACAAAACCCTGGTTGAGAAACACTATTCTAACACTGCACCTCATAGAGAGTAGTGTGTCAGTGTGTCATCCAATAAACAGGTTACTAGCAGCAATCACATCTAAAAAATAGTGATATACAATATGTTATATTTGTGTGGTTGTCTTTTCAGAAATGCTCATCTATACAAAAAGAAAATGTGAACATCTCCTTAATATATCATAGGCCAAGTTTGCTGATCCACAGTAGACCTCCCATGCTGTAGTAATTATCGTATAATTGTGCAGTGCCCCACCTTGCATATGATTTTTCTTTTTTAATAATAGTATAAACAATGATTTAACATTCAGATCACAACCTGTTAGGTAAAACTCCACTTATATGAAACTCAACAAATTACTCCTCAATTGTAAGCAAATTTTCAGAAGAATCTGGTGGATTTCTATAATGCTTCTTACAAAAATAATATAACTATTTTGAAACCATTAGTTAACATTCCAGAATGGTGATCTCATAAACATCATTCATTATTTACAGACATCAAGACTTCTATATTTCTTGAGCTTTGCGTGATTAGCAATGATATCATCTTTAATTAAACTACAATTGTCTTTTAATGGTATGACACCATCGTCTTGACAAAAGTCTCTGCTAATGATGTTTAGTATTCTTTTATGAACTGGATATTTTTGGTTTTTGAGAACTGCTGCATAGTATTTCAAGATTCTAGTGTATTTTGTCCTACAGAAAAAATATTTATAGATTCTTGTATACGTGAAATGGGTTGTTTGAAAAAATAGTCCTCCAGTGGGGGAAGTTGGCTCCGGACTACCTTTATTAACGTGTTTCTCTTTGGCATCCAGTATACGTATTTTCTCTGTGAATTCATGTGACACAAAGTCCTGACTTGGAAAACCCTTTACATACTTTATATTATCATGTTTTTGATTAAAGGGAGGATGATTGTATCACAAAAAAATTATGACGAAAACTGAAACTCTCCAGGCTTTCACAAAGAATTTTAGTCATCTCCATCAAAGCATACCTGCTGGTTGCAATCATTTTCAGAAGTCTACATGACTAACAAGAAGGTCCTACATCCAAACTACATTATAATGCAATGCGGGGGTCATCAGTTATAGTTATTGCTAAATCAAATCGTAGTAAACTGTTGCCGCTTCTGCATTATGAGAATAAATGACATACTATGGTCCTTGATTGTCATCAACAATCTAATTAAATTAGTCTGGATCAGTGTAAGCTATAGTGATATTTATCTAGATTGAATGTTTGAAATATCTAGATTGAATTTTTCAAAGATTTTTAATGGCTTACTGACTTTTGCATACCTGTGCATTCCTTTAAAGCGGGCACTGATGTAAAAGGCCATATTAACTCGTCATAGTCTTAAATAAAAAAATTAACAACCCCTTGCAGCTAGGTTCATCGGACTTGTTGTGTTTTTTTTGCAGAGACTTGAAGGCTCTTGCCATGTTTTATTAAAAGTAGCAGCATTTTCATTCTATATGACAAAGTATATGACTGCAGTAGGCTCACACAGGAAGTGTTTGTGCAAGTGAACATTATGACATTTTTACAGGGTCTATGTGTCATTTGGAATATTTTGGTGCCAACAATGAAAGATTTAGTGCAGGTGGGATTTACCAGTTTTAACGCTAAATTGTTGCACCTTTTAAGGAACCTTTGTGATTTAGACAGCATCAAAAAGTTACAGGAATTTGTTCTTATGAATTTAGGTTTTATATTTTACATTTTTAATGATAAAGCAAGCTCTGGTTAAAATAAAGCAAATAGAGTATTTTTATGCACTTGCAGGAAAGTTTTAGATATATAAGTTTATGTATACTGGTATTGCTGTGCTGGGTCAGGATAGGTCCCAAGGTACAAATAACCTTTGTCCTTAAAATGCATATGGATCCAACTTTCTTCATTTCATTCTAGGGCATCAAGGAATAAATCTGAAAAGAAAAGAAGAGACCAGTTTAATCTACTCATTAAGGAGCTGTGTACAATGCTGCAAGGACATGGACACCCTCTTAAAATGGATAAATCCACTATACTCCAGCGAACCATTGATTTCCTGCAGAAACAGAAAGGTATATTGTTAGACTGTATTGTGTGAAGACCCATGGATGGCCTGTTTCCACAATTATGTATATGTTTTTTAGCTATTAGATTCCATTTTTATTTCCGTTTTTTTATCTTGTTGCAGAAATCACAGCACAGACAGAGGCCTGTGAAATCAGACAGGACTGGAAACCTTCTTTTCTTAGTAATGAAGAGTTTACCCAGTTGATGTTAGAGGTAAGAGTTTTATGGAATTTTTTTTCTGACATTATATTCCAGGACGATTGTGCCAAACGCAGAGCTAGGTTTTGTAATCTCTGCCAGCTAATCACCAGAGTTGTGTTGTTGTTTCTGTTTACCGGGCTGTGGTTTACTGTGCCATCTCATGTGACAATACTAAGCTTTTTATTTAACTCATCTTTATCCGTGTCTCTGGGGACGGCATGTATGCTTCCTACTGTCCCAATTTCTGGTAGCACACTACTATATAGTATATGGTATTGGTATATGGTACTATATAGTATATGGTATTGGTATATGGTACTATATAGTATATGGTATTGACATATAGATTTAGTAAAGCTGAAGTAGTTAAACAGAAAAGTCTGAACTCAAAATTACATCAGTTTTTGCTAATTAAAAAAATCCTTCCTATGTAGAAGTTACATTATCCCCAATGCACAATGCATGCACAAGCATGCCATGTAGTTTAGAACCTAAAAGCCACCAGGGAGTTAATTATGTATTTTATGTCAAATAGAACTAATTCCTTTAAGTTTAAATAACAAATATGGCAAATCTGGTAAAGTTAGAAAAAGTCTTATCCAGATTTATAAAGGTTAACTTTGCCAATCTGCTGGTACCGATTGGCAAAGTTCATCTACCAGTGATTACAAGGTTAAAAATAATTTCAAAGCAAGTTCAAGGCTTCTACCAAGTTCAGAGATGTAAAACTTATGGAAACCAACTAAAATTGGTTTCCTGACAAAATATTCAGAGCACTGGAAGCCTCAAAAATGATCTGAAAAAGCCAACCTATGATAGTATGAGAGCAGCACACCCCCCTCCAATCAGATATGGTGCATGTCATGTGAATATAAAAAACTACTTATTTTTATATTTTCTTTTTAAAGTGTAATATGCATCTCAGTTGTGTTTTTTTGTTTTGTTTGTGGCACATGTAATATATAGACCAGTTACGGTGGCTTTGATATGTTGTTTCATAGAAGAGGTATCATTGAGCTTCATTTTTTCAAGTGCCTAATTAACTACAAAAACAAAGTAATAAATGAATGAAAGTGAGACACAAATGTGTGTAGCGTCCCCCTCTTACCCCCTCCACCTGTATCATCATCCCGGCTCTTCTCCTTGTTCTGCCAATTTGCATGTATTTGAGATCATTGCCAGTACTTAGTCATCAGATTAATTTATTCAAGAGAACAATGAATACAGTGCTGCGCATATTTTTTTTTTCTGTTTTTCCACTTGGGCAAGTGGAGGCACAATATGTCAAGAGCGAAGCACTTGTTTTCTTTTTGGAAAACTGAGTGGGTAGAATTGGCATCAGCAATGCTGCAATTATAGTGGTAATAGCGTAAGCATTTGAAGATGTTGTTTCACAGATACTGGTTGCCTGCATTGTAATCTTGGTTTACCACCACTATAAGAAAGAAGAAGGGAATGATAAAAAGCAAACATGTGGATTAGAATGCTGCAAAACATGATCAGCTCTGTAGCCTATGGAAAATGACCAAGACCAATAGGTTATGAATGCTATTGTCAGCTATTTGTACGACTAGCTGCAAAATGATATCTAATCCTAAATGTTTAGAATGTTATCTATGAAGGTGTCACTGTAACAAGTAAAAATATATATACTATTACTGTATGTATTATTAAACTCAAAATGCTAATTTCAAACAAAAGTGTCTGTATTAAGAATGTTTGCACAGCCAACAATTAGATATAAATACCTGTGGTAGTTTATTTGGGAAAGGTGTGAAAAATATGCAAAAGAGAAAGCTATAGAACAGATGTATGAAAATTCTGGCAGTGGGGAATTTCAAAGAACTCAGGTAAAGTGAAAAGATCAAAGTTTGTTTTAACACAGATGCAGTGTTTGTTAAAAGCTCAGTGGTTGGTTGTGCCTGTTACATGGAGTAATGCTTAAAGATGTTTTTATCATTATTTCATAAGCGATCATTCAGCTGTGTCTTTCAGTCCTCATTTAGGACCAACTAAGCTATCTTAAGATTTATATAAAATATTCACAAAAATACGACATGTTGTTCCAAATACAACACACAATAGTTAAAAACAAATCATGTATGCCTAAACCTGTATATGTCAACCAGGGTTCCTCCAGGGGTTTCCAGGGGTTTCTAGGGGTTCCTTGAGCAATGAGCAGTTTGTGACTCTCAGGTCAGTACTCCATACTTGTTTTGCCCATTTGACACCAATGATCTTTTTGGCTATCTGTAAGAGTGGCATCCTTCCCAGTGGCCAGCAATGTAAGAATTATTGTTCCTTCTGACAACCACACTAATTTACTGTTAGTTGTGGATATAGTAAATATAGAAGGGGTTCCCTAAAGACCTGAAAGTTATTTCAAGGGGTTCCTTTAAGTTAAAAAGGTTAAGAAACTTCTCTAAACATTTTCTATGGTATGGCCAATTTGTATTTAAAGTAAATTTTGTTAGATAGTTTTTGTCTCTATTTTTTGACCGAGTGAGAGTTTGTATTCTTGGTAAAGGGGTATTCTGTCCCTTCCTGACTGCTCAATCTCTGTAGTGTGGGAACAGTGAAACCAAACTGCAGTTAGAATTTTTTGGGAACCACAGACCTTATCTAACCATTATCAAACACCCTTTTCATTGCCAGCATCTCGAGAAATGATAGGTCTAAATCACTTATACTGTAGTGATAGATTTTATAACAGAATTTGGCATAAAGCAGGGGTGGGTAGTAACTGGGAATTTGGATTCAAAAATTATGGAGTAAGCATTTAACCTGCAGAGAATGTTTCAAAGGTTGTGATTTGGTAGCAATGAAAATGGGTTGGGAAATATAGGTATGGAGTAAAAAACAAACATTTACATACATTTTTATACATTTACAGTTTATATTTTTTTGTATATTTGCAATATTTAGGGGTTCGTTGATATTTTACAGTTACTTTTTTAACATCGGGATACTGAGTTTTCTATCAACGTAAAACTTGTCATAATGATATAGTGATAAAACAATTCTAATTATTTTGATTTGGTTGTTGGTTATATTAATAATTAGAAGATATAAAATAGACAAATTACATTTAGAATTTTGTGGATGTGACAGCTATGGTTTATAAACTTGCACAAAATTGTGCAGAATGACAGAGTAAAACTAATAATTTACTTCTCCATCTAAATATATTTTTATATGTGACATTGACAGATTTCTGGTAATTTTATGTACTGTTGCAAGCTTATTTATCCATCTCTATAAATAATCTTAGATAAAATAAATTGGTCTGCCATCTGTATGTTCTATAAATAGCAGCTCCTGGCACTATCCTAGAAATCAATGTTCTGTTTGGTTTAACACATTAAAAAAAAGATTGAGTTTCCATTTTTCTTTGTTAGGCTTTAGATGGCTTCCTCATTACACTCACCACTGATGGGATGATAATTTACGTTTCTGATAGTGTTTCATCTCTGCTTGGCCATTTACCGGTAAGATATGTTCTCTTATAGTTTATCAAGATAACTAATTGGGATATATACACATATACATAGATATCACATTTGTGATAGAACTATACTACAGTTTTTTTAACTAATTGGTTATTTATGCTGTATATACTAATTATATATACTCACGAACTGATTATATATATATATATATATATATATAAAATATCAGTATATGATAAAATGTGAAAATGGTGTGTTAAATAAGGTTTTAATTTTGCTGAACATGACAAAGCATACTTTTGTACCAGTCAGATTTAGTGGACCAAAATATATTGAATTTTCTGCCGGAGCGAGAACACGGTGAAGTGTACAAGATGCTGGCGCCACACATCCTTATGACGGAACCTATCACTCCAGATTTTTTTAACAGTAAGAAACAACTTCTAATATGTTTATTTGGTATATATTGTATTTATATAGTCAGAAAGACATCAAAACTAGATTGCAGGTCCCATATGTTGTAGAGGATTAATTGTTTTTTATCTAGTGGTGCACTAGTGGTTGGTAACCAGGATGAGGGCAATATTCACCAAAGAGGTAGAAAGTTTTGCAGTACCAGCCACGAGCAAGCTGTTAAAAAATTTGGTTGGTAAAGATTTAGTTAGTTGATTGCTGGTAATTGGCCATGGCCTTTCTAACTCTCAATCTTGGTTGAGAGATTTGTTACAACTCATTGGCCTATCTACCTTGGTTGAATACTTATTCCATTACTTCATGTTTCAAGAATAATCCCATTATTAAGCCAACCTTGCAACTAGTTCAATATTTTTTACTACAATCGCAGCACCATCTCTACACTGGCATCTTTATTTTGTCACTGTATATCACATCACCTTAATGCCTTGGCTTCCTTCTTCAATTACAGTAAGTCCCCTTTATATCTACTCGAGTCCCTCTATCCCCTGAAGAAGCCACTTTTTGGGCAAAACATGTCGGATAAAATTGAGACACTTTGACTCTGAGTATAACACTATATTTTATTTTATGTATTGTTTATTCTCAATGCTCATGTAATCTATATGTGCAGAATATGTACTTCAAAGAAAATATAGAACTCACATGCTTAGAAAAGTTTCTAAAAGAAAACTTTTCTGTTATCTATGTTTAAGTTAAACACTTGAACAAACACTAAAATTCACATAAAACCTATTGTCATCAAAAGCCTGTCTTTTTCTCTCTCCCGTTCCATACTCTCCTATAATAATCCCAGACGTGGCATATATAATAAGCACTAAATATCTCTGTAGTGAGCAAAACGCCTCTTCAAGCTCCATAATGCTACTTAAGCTATAAATATTTTATAATACAGCAACTAATCTTGAAATGTATTTGTGCAATTGTATTAAATTCTCTGTAATACACAGTTTTTCACCTGTGGAAAAAGGAAATTACAGAGTCACTTGACAGTTCATTTGTCAGCTTTTAGAAAACAAAGAGTATGGTTATTCTGCACTATTTATCCGTACACAATTGCTCAGAAAAGGATACTCTTCCTGCCAAGAGGTACAGCCAGAGGCTATTCTCTGAGTAGGTTTGAGCATTCATATCATGTTGCAAGATCATCCTGCAGTCTGCTTACTAAAATTATATGAACTTATTTTCATATAGTCTCTCCTAAGACTTTTTATTTGTAAATGTAATGAGAATTCGGGGCAATAATAAAAGGTGCTACTAATATAGACAGCTTATTTTTTTTAAGTTGATTGTGTTGATGTTGACTATATATCTATGGATCTGATGATGAGAATTAGGTACATAATGAGCCTTTCCTGGTGCCCTTTCCCTCCTATGTGCATGTTTAAAACAACCTGTTCACTAGATATGTCTGACCTGAATGCATAAAAAAAAACATGAAAAAAACAATATTTTTGGCCAAAGTAGCAAAACACAATTGTTGGAGAATTCAGATCTGTGTGTTGTAGTGAGCTGTAAATAAGGTGTGTTTATTCACACTGTATATGTGTATTTGAGTGCTATTCATATTAATGACAATGCACATTACAGCATATTGGGATTTACCACATAGATGAACACTTGCAGATAGTTGTGAATTGTCCCCTAAAGTTCACATTAGCATCATCTAATATATATTACATAAAGAATAAACATATAGAAGATGGGATCGATGTAGGTAATCCTATCTATATATGGGTTCCTTAAAAAAAATGTTCCTATGTATTACAGTTTTATATTTACATACAGAAATTTGTTAGTGTTTTGTTAAAGCTTTTTTTTTTACCAATTCCATTACACGAATCATCTGATTTACTGAAACCAAGGCACTCAATTTGGCTGGTATTTAATCTCTATTTTTAGGGGATAGAGAATAGTTGTCCTGAGACATTCTCAGCTCCCGTTAGTGACAAACATATTTATACAGAAACCACATTTTTTATACAAATATGCAATACATATACACAATTACTATAAGCAAAAACAACAATCCCATGTTGGTTACCTCCAGGCACTTCAGTTTCCCCCACACCTCCAATAACATGCAGATAGGTCAGTAGGCTTCCCCCGAAATTGTGCTTGGTATGTGTGGAAAATCAGCAGCCAAACCAAAGTGCACCATAGGCTAAAGTAATATTTATTAAAATAAGTAGTAATAAAAGAATAAACCTGCATTATATTATTCAATCTTTTTTTTTTTAGATGAAAAACAAGTGGAGTTTTGCTGTCATTTAGCAAGAGGAAATCTTAATCCAAATGAACCTCCCACTTATGAATATGTAAAATTTGTTGTAGATTTTAAATTTTTTACACATGGTAAGTTTTTTATTTATATCTTTCTTTTATGACAATTTAGGACAGAATGTGTTTACTTTTGAAAAACCACCAACTTTCTTGTAATGCTCAGGACCACCTCAGTGACTAAATTGAAAAAAAAATGGGGGAAAAGAACAATAAGTTATTAATTCCAAATCTAGTGACCTCTGGAATGTAACTCCGCCAAGGCTTACATACAGTCTACTGGTCTGTAGCCTTTCCTAAAGTGCAACTCAAGCCCAATCTTTTGTTTTGAATTTTGATAGATTAGAGAAAGGTTGGTGGTAAGAGTTTTTTGCTGTCTGCATGCCTATTGGGGAGACTTCCCCGTAATTTCTGTCCTGGAAACACAGCTTGAAGTTAGTGCTGGAAGATATCTCTGTGATATCTATGAAGTATTGGATAACCCCTTTTTCTTTCCGGGATCGTGTTGCCCAGGATAAGTAAGTTTAGTTGAGTAAGTGATTAAGAAAGTGAGGTTAGATCTCCTTAACAGGGCAGTGTGCAATACATTTTTGACAATACTGACACTGACCAAACCAGGTCATAAGAAATATTTCTTTTGGTATTCAGATTTGGCAAGCTCTGTTGACTACAGAGGTCATTGCAGAAATGTTACTGTTATTATTTATAATTATGCTTAACGCATTCACTGCATGAAAATTTGTCATTTGCAATTTACCCGTCCTGTTGTTATTTGTATTATGTGTACATTAAAATTCAGTGCTCCGTGTCTCCCCTATAATACCATTCTGACGCACCAGCAATACAATCCGGTATCTGCATGGCTTAGTTTCTACAATAGTGTGGGTCTACCACATCATGGTGCCACCTATGAATAAGGCATAATTGCAGTAAACAAAAAATGTGATAGTTTCATAACCTTTTGTAAAACTTTGTGGATTTTGATTTTTACACAATTTTGTATAGTGATAACAAGCTCCAATAATATCTATACACAATAAATGTGTTAATTAGATGCTAAGCGTTATAACCGTGACTAATGTTACAATTCCTAATGCCATTGTGACTAATTCTGCTATTGTGCTATTTTGACAAGAGTGGAAAACAGCTCATTATAAGAACATGACTGTGTAGCTACTCTATTAGAGGGCTTTTTGGACCTTTAACACTTTCAGGTTCATGGGGTTGAGTTAGTAATTGTGGCTTACCAATAGGCAGGCAAACAACATCTGCTCCTTCAATTGCTACGACTACCAATACTCAAAATACTCTTTGTATAAATCATCATTTATGTAAAAACACATGTGGACATTCATTTTTTATAGTTCAGTTTAAAATATTTTTTTATATTCTGAATAATGAAAACTCCCTCTCCTCCGACCCACAAAGGGAAATTATTAATAATGAGAAATAAAGGGTGAGAATTATCAACACAGGTAGTACTATTCATTTTATGGTGAACAAAAGAAATAATCAGACTGGTTAAAATACATTCCTTTGCAATATAAATATCAGTTTGTGTCAGTTGTAAGCATAAATATGCTTTTCGCTACATCATGGCACCAATAGTGATCTGTCACATACACAATAAACAAACCTTTTGCTATGGATTTTGGCTTTAGGATAAACACTATAGTTAAGCTTGCCAAACTAATTACTGTTTACACTTCATCATTCTTCCATTGTCTAAAGCCAAGACTTTTTTAGTTACATATAAAATTGTTAGAGGTATAACTAACAAAAGAAGAGCAGATATCTTTTTATAGGCACACTTGTTAGTGGAGCGTTTTCTCACATTCTAAAAAATCTTGCTTTAACCAAATTGTCTTCAACTTAAAGTTTAAAAAAAAAAACAGTTAAGGTTTTATGGCAGATGTTAGAGTTTTCTGTGTGGTCAAATGTCATGTTAAACCGACTCCTGAATTTGAATGTACACAAACAGAAAGTTGCAATGGTATTAAATAGTTTTATGTGTTTTTAGCCACAATAAGATCATACTATGTAATATGTGCACCTGAACTGCTGACAGCAGGAGCGCTGCTCTCTGATCGGAATAGGAGATCTAATCTTAACATTTGCTGATGTGCAGACCTGTCCAATTTTATTACAGTGCCTACATCTTCATATAATGGTTTTGAGTCAGCGGTTGCAAGGGCATTTCGGTCAGCTAACGAAGAACAGATATGTCTTGTAGCCACAGTACGGCTTGTCACGCCACAATTTCTCAAGGTGAGTGCAGACACTTTTTTTTCACTATATAGATTACATATTATTTCCGATGCCTAATCAATATCAATAAAAAAAAAATAAATATGACTATTCATTTTTATTTATATAGACACAATGCTGGTTAGTGATATCTAGAAAAATATAAAAATTAAGTTAGTAAATTGTGTTGGTCATGGGAGCCTATAAAATGTTTGCTTTTATTTTCAAACATAGGTTAAAAAGAAAAGCAGAGATTCCATTGGTTTCTGTGGGCATTTTTCTACTTTCCCCCTCCTATAACTTTAACATCTATTTAAAGCCAAAATGCACAGAAGTGTTGTATTCTGTCAGGTTTTTATTCCTGTTTCGCCAATGGGGAACTTCAGGGCACGTTCACATCTGCCTTTTAATTGTTTGATTCTTTTACGGCTCCCGATGGTTGGCAACCAGTCGAGGACTCGCACAGCAGCACAGGTTCAGAAAAAAAAAATATACACATGACAGCTGGTGGTAGTGTGATGCTTACTGCAACCCCCATTATTTCCCTAAGGGCTGCCATAGGGGGATGCCACACATAAAGCAACTGTCCAAGTGGCAGCGTTCTTGGCGCCGTGCAACCTCACTGCCAGTGGGAATAAGCCCACCTACTTTCTCAGTTAGTCTTGGTGACTGATAATGCCTGGAGAGAAAGTGATGGAAAATGCCAAACTGTAGGATTTTTGCCAGAACAGGAGGTGATGGTAATAATTCCAATGGGGATACTTTTGCCAGTGACAGCTATGTAAGAGAGATTTTTTTTTCATCAGGGATAAGGAGACATTGACTTTAGATACTCTAGATTACTGGTCGCCAACCTTTCAGACCTACGGACCACTAAATGCACGGAATCCGAATCGTGCGTGTGCTGGGAGCCGTGGGTCATCCAAAGGGGAAACTTCCCCCATGCCAAAACCCACCCACCGCCCTGAGCCTGCATGAGTGGGCATGTTGTGTCCATACAGGAGACATGGTCCACGGCTCTGGCCCGTGCGTCAGCGGGGCCTTCTCCTGACCCCGCTGGGGGGGTGCATCGGCCAGAGCTGCGGACCACACCGGTTGGCGACAGCTGCTTTAGATCATTCTTTGTGTTTAAACTTCTATAACAATACTCATAATACATGTCTATGGTTATTTATACACACAATAACACTGGCTATATTTGTTGCTGTTTTTTAGGCATTGGTGGGCAACGATGTGATTTTTCTAAACAGTTTTCTAAATAGTTGCTGCTGGTAGTGACATGCAGTAATTTAAGACATTCTACCTAAGCTACAATTTGCATCATTAAATTAGAATCCTTAAAAATCTAAAAAAAAAAAAAAAAAAATGTTGCCATGGCATTACACAAATATAACTTTAAGATATGAAGGCTTATATTTACACAGTATTACCAATATAATTGTATTGTATATGTGCAGGAGCTGTGCAATGTAGAAGAGCCTTGTGAAGAATTCACTTCAAGACACAGTTTGGAGTGGAAATTCCTATTCTTAGACCACAGGTAAACAATATCTTGCCTTTATATACTTGTGTGAGTGTTTTTTCCATGGGACACTCATTTAACATTTCAGCAAATATACATTTTTGCTTTTACTGCACTTATTTTTTTTTTGCCTTCTTTTTTGCCTTCCCCCAGAGTGATGTCATGATGCCAGAACCCGCCCACTCTCCCATTGCAGGTCTGAGCCAGAGACACAACCCACCCACCACTCTGAGCCCACAATCTGTATGGGAGACATGGTCAACAGCTCTGGCCAGTGCACCCCCCCAAGTGGGGTCCTGCTCCTGAACCCGCTGGGGGGTGCACCAGCAAAATTTTTTCGGGGACCACAGGTTGGGGTTTTTGTGTTTGCCTTATGTCGGGGTTAGTAAATTGAAGGGATTCTTATATAGCATTATACATATTAATATATATTAGACATCACATCTGTCCAATTAAAATCAGTGCAGTGGTCAAAACTGGTGATCCGCCGCCGGTATGCCCCTTCTCCTGACTCCGCTGGGGGGACCCACAGGAGTGGGCTGGTTCTGGCATTATTACATCACTCTGGGGAAAGTTTCTTCCCATTTGATTGTCACAGAGCTCCCCGTGTATGTGCGGTCTGGAATCCAGGCATTTAGTGGTCCATGGGTCCAAAAAGGTTGGCGACCACTGCCCTAGTGCATGAGAGCCACCTAAGCAAAACCAATGAGCCTCATTGACTGTATGCAGTTAAAAAAATTTACTCTATCTAAGAGGAAATTTTTATTGGCAGGTAAAGCCTGAGTGGGGTTTAAGTCTACCCCTAATTATTATTATTATTATTATTAAACAGGATTTATATAGCTAATAGGTGTTACCCCTAAATAAAACAATTGGTTTTATTGTTGTGTTTTTTTTTTGTTTTGTTTTTTAAGACAGTAAGTGATGAGAACTCTCTGTAATAAGGCCACAGGAGAAAAACCTACTGAAAGGTCTAAACCTTACCCACTCCACCAAAAAAAAAAAAAGAATACGTTTAGTGAGAGTTGTTGAAAAAGCATATAATGAAAGCAATGCCAATCATGAAAGTTTTACCTTTGAATTGACTCCCATTATTTCCAAAACAATATAGCTATAATCATTGCTACTATATTACTAATTAATATGAAAGGTTGTATGATTTTTTGTTAGATAATTTTGTTATAAATTTTTGTTCTAACTTTTTTACTGCTAGGCATGCAGAAAAACCAGCTAAACTAAGTATAATATGATTTTGGAATTCCCCTAGAGCTCTGACATGCCTAACTTTTTACTGTACTACAGTGATTGCTGGGTAACCAGCCCCATCCATATTTTAGCTGTTCTTGGCTCTGTACCAATTGTTGGCTTGTTTGAAGTTTTCCTCCACACCTTTTAACCTTGTGGGGGGTTATGAAAGTAACTGCTGTGTAGAAGGCCACAGCCAGGTTTTAGATTTACACTTATCACTGGGCTCTGAGTTAGACCCTATTCCACCTTGTAGTTCAATGTACCTGACAAAAGTCTTTGAAGAATCCTCCAGGGAGCATACACATGTTTTAATTTTTGCAGGGTCAATGTATTCACAAGGTCAACAACTTAGAGATTGTGTTCCCAGTTTTTACCCAATTTATGAAGGGGAAAAGCCCCTCTGAGAAGGTTCATATGGTGGGCAGTAGCAGATACTCTCTTCTATTCCACCAGTCAGCTGTTGTGGATCAGTTTAGGGACTTTGATCTTCTTTTAAATCTGTGATGCACTGGAACTAATGGATTTGCTAGGACATCTACTCCTGGAAAGATTGGCAACTGTTTTGAATGTTTGCCACTTGTGAGTAAGCTGTTCCAATGAAGATGGGTTAATGGGATAATTGTTTCTCAAGGATGGCCCACTAATGATGGTCTTCATATTGTTTGGAAATGGACTTATAATTCTTCCCAGTTTGCTGGCCATCAACAATTGCTTCTCTTAGATAATCATTATTATTTCTTCTTGGCATTGTTTTAGCACACGCCTGAATGTTCTAGACAAGCAAACTGCACAAACCCCTGCTTTTAAACGTGGTCACACTTGCTGAATTTGCTGATTAATGTGCATTTGGTTAGAAGCACCTAGTTGCTACTTACTGTCTTAGATCCTATTGAAATAGCAAGGTGTACTAAATTTTTCACACACTGCTTCTACATTTTTTACTTAGTCTTTGTAAAACAAAAAATGATATGGTGTAATATGTTATGTGGTTTTGTTCATCTGAGGTTATTAACCTCATTTTAGGACCTGCTAAAGGTTCTTATGTAGGAGAACTGCCTAAATTAAGTTGTAATATTTTGGACAGATTTCTGTAACTAGGATTCAGTAGCTTTCTGGCACCTGTAATCCCTAAAACACTCCATTTCAATTCCATATAGCAGTCAAAAAGAATTCTCTTTCATTATACTGTCATACTCTGCCTTGAATAAATCTGATGCTGTTTGGTAGTAAACCACCAGTATGCTTTGTAATAGAATTTCATTTTAACATTACATTTCTAAACTCTATTTGCAGTCGGCATACTGTGCATTTTCAAATGTGCTCTTAAACTGTTAGGATGTGAAAGCCATAATCCTCCCTTAGATTAAATTACTGGGTAGTTGAAGGGTTTAGTCTTTGGTTTCGGATTAGCTCAGGGATTAAATATTCTGTGATTTACCTGCATAAACTAGATACATAGCTGTAATTTGTCTTTGTACTTTTTCTATCATCATTTGCAATTGGTCCGCTTCAGCAGGAATATTTGGCTTGGTTATATTTTACAATATTTATTTTTTCAGATTTATTGGACTTTTTAAGGCACCAAAAGGCATTATTCTTTTACACTAAATCAATTATAAAAACATAATGTATTATTCATTAAAAGCATATATGAGATATCAGTTGATTTCCCATTTTTTATTTATCGACGCGTCTCGCAAGCATTGCTTCCTCAGTAGGCATGGGACATCACAAAAACAATACTGTAACAATCATAATGTATCTGACAAAAACCTCATAGTTTTTTACTATATGAATTATATTGTTAAATTCTGGATAAACACACTTACTTGATCAGTGCCATTAGGGTGTAAAAATGGCGATATAGATCTTACGAAAGATTTTACACATAGTTATTTAACTCAGCACACGTGTCGTCATCATGTATTTTGGAGCGATTTAATGATATTTCCCTTTGCATATCCCATTCCTGTCAAACTGCCTTCTTTATAGGGGTTTTATAGGGGTTTATTTCTAAATCAACCTAAAATACAGCTCTCAGAACCCAGTGGTGCCCCTCTAATCCTGCAAAGCCCCTTTGTTCTGTTCGCCATCATTGGTAATGTAGGAAGTTATAGCTATTGTCTTATTCTGTTCTAAACACTCACACAGACACTTTTGGCAGTATAGATGCCCATCACCATTGGAAAGTAGGGCAGTGCAACACAGATAGAACAAGTATTATCTTATTATTATAAGTATTATCTTATACTATATCTGCTACTGTGCAATTATTCCAGTAGGAATTTATCTATAGAGTAGAAGACATTTATCTCCAAGCCAGAACTGTCTACAATCACATGAAATGAAGATTGGACTGGGTTTAGCTGAACTTAAGCAGTAGGCGTCTGCTTTTAGCAGTTTGTAGTCTCCAGTAATTATAGGAGTGCATTGCAACAAATAGGTCATTCTTTTAGATCCTGGAAGTGAAGGTATTAAAACAAGACAAGCATTTCTTCTATAGCATGTTGATTTAAGTATTTGTCTACAGTTACAGTGCAGATAATGTAAACTGAGCTAAAATTGTTTAAGTTCTCTACAGTCCTCCTTCACTATATTATGTGCTTAAAAGTTTTTTTTTTAACTACCTGGAGAGTTATCCAGTCATATGTTGACGAATATGAAGAACTTACATGTTATCATTCTAATACTAATCATTGGTGATGTAGCACGCTGGATCACTAAACACTGTTGGGGAACAGCTTTACAGACCCTAGATTTTCGCCCCAGGCATTCATGTATGATCACCTTGGGCAACAAAGCATGTGTATGTAGGGTTAGTACATACAAACAATTTTTTATTAGCCAGCCAACCAATCATAACAGACTTTCACTGCTTTAGGAAAGCTCATGCTTAAACAACAGCAGTGGTTGGATTCAACAATATCAATTGGTATCTGGTGTGCCATTCATGTTTCATCTCTTTACAAGTTGATTTATTTATGCATTGTACATAGCATTTGTTAAACTTTAATATTTCACTGTTAGACACAGGCTAATATAATGTTTTGTGTTTGTTTTCACAATTCTGCTTATTGCAAATGAATGCCAAAACATGCTAAAAACATACAAAACTGGATTCTTCATATTGCAAAGTGTACATCCAGCTCCTGCTTATTGAAAAAAACTTTTTTGCTTTCTAGGGTAAAATATCTTCTAGCCTCCAGAAAAATAGCCTACATTTATAAAGCACTGTGCATCATTGTTCTTTTCACTAGAAGCAGGTCAATGGCTCTTAGTAACGTAGGATGTTTTATATTGTGCTATAGAAATGTGTTTTTGCAGTAGCTCCGACGCTGCCTTTTATAGTGCTGCCTCCACTAACAACTGTCTTTTATCCTTGCAGGGCCCCACCTATAATTGGCTACTTACCCTTCGAAGTGCTGGGGACGTCAGGTTATGATTACTATCATGCAGATGACCTGGAGCTGCTAGCGAGGTGCCATGTTCACTGTGAGTTACATTTCCTTTATTCATAAAAAAAAAAATAATAATTTTAAATCTGTGTCCATTTAAAAGACTTGGTTTATTTTATATGAGAGAGGTTCTTTTTTCCAGTAACATGGTTCTGCTTTATATTAGCTTTCTGAGAGCTGTGATTTTTATATGTGTTGCAGTTTACTGCTAGGACCATGATATTGGATCATGAAATCCTATGATAGGCATGCCAATCCTGTTTTGTGGTGTATTGGTTATTCATAGACCACCAGTGTCAGTATGTGAAGTCATACAAGGTGTCACTCTTTAATAAATTTTTAAGATATGTTAGTGGAAAACACTGCAACTAGACATGCTGAGTTTTTTTTAATAAGAAAACTACACGTTAAGGTCACATAAAACGTTGTCATGTGTCCTTAGCATATAGTCAGTCACCTTTATGAAATCCAGCATATGGATACCAACCATAGACAGGACATTGTGCGACTGCTGTAAAGATGTCAGATTCTCGCTGTTCGTAATAGGCGAGAATTATCTGACGTGTGTACATAGCCTTACAGAAAGCCTAACTCTCTTAAAGGTGCTTATTTAATCCTAATCTATCTTTCCCTGGTCTTCAATATTTTACCTTTAACTGCTTGTCTCAAGAGATTTAGATGGAAATCAGGTGGTGTCATTACTGTGCTGCTTGCTGGAGGCTCTACCATGAGCAAGCAAAACCTTGCTTCTATCAAGATGGCGTGCAACAATAAACAGTAAGCCATTATTGGGGAAAAGATGCAGGGGCACCACTGGCACTGTTTGTGCTAGCTATTTGCCCTCCTTTTGCTGGTTTTGGGTAGAGCTATCCATCCCCCTTTAATTTGGGATGCTTCATTCTTTATAATCATGCTTGGCAGGGAATATTTAAAATAAAACTAAATTTCTTTTTGAAATACATATGTACCAAAAGATGCATAACAGGACTTTTCAGGCATGCTGTTTAAAAACATATATACTAAATTCAAACCATAAAATGTCAGCTTTATTTCCAAACACAATACAATTATAATTAATTAAAACAATCCAACAATCTGATGGATTGTTTTAATTGTTTGTAACTTGATTGCTTTTGGAAATAAAGCTGGAATGTTATGGTTTGAATTGAGTATATATGTTTTAAAACAGCATGCCTAAAAAGCCCCCTTATGCTTCTTTTGGTATATATGTATTTCAAAAAGAAACTTATTCTAGAAAAATAGATCTTAGATCTAGAAAATATTCTAGATCTAGGATAAATCATTATGCAGCTAGATGCAGGCCCCCTTCTATTGTTAATTAGGTTAGTAACACTTTTGCTAAGATCAATTACCTATGGATAGTCCATGTCGGCATTACAGTCTGCTATTCTTGTCCAGTCAATATGATTTATATATATTTTTTATTATATTTTGGTATTGCTTAGCCACTGTCCTCCCAAAATTCTGACTTTTAGTTTTTTGTTTTCTCCCATGAAAATCTAGTAATGCAATATGGAAAAGGAACCTCCTGTTACTACAGGTTTTTAACCAAAGGCCAACAATGGATCTGGCTGCAGACACACTACTACATTACTTACCATCAGTGGAATTCCAAGCCAGAGTTCATTGTTTGCACACACACCGTTGTTAGGTAAGTAATAATTATTGTTTTATGTTGGATGGTGAATTTTTACTTAAGACTTTAGCAATGGGCTTGTGCGCCAATACAAAATACAGCATATTGCCAAAATCCTGCAGCTGTTTGGCTCTATGCTGCTCTTATTATTGTGTTCAGGTTTAATGTGATTTTTGGAGGCATGCATTAAAAATGAAAAATAAAACTAGACAGATTTCTTTTGAAAATGCTGTGTTCATTTGAACACGTCACATATTAATTTTATTGCTATACAATAAATTATAGAATATGAATTTATACTAAGATTGTCATTTAGATTTAACTGAATGCCTGGTTGTTGTAATGTTTTTAATGTGTAGCCCAGATATTCTTTAGCAGTAAATGGTGCCCTCTTCTGGCTCCTTCTCAATGTGTTTTCATTACAGATTATCTCTAAAGTTTTAAAGCAGCAAAAACTAAATATAACAATGTTATTGTGTTAAAATAAATGTGTCTTAGGACATGTATGGTGATTGTAAATGCTAGCTTCTTTCCAAAAATCTTAGATCTCTGACCAGCTGAATTTCTATGCCATTGACCTTGAACATGTATATAGTTTAGGAATAAGATAGTAAAAAGTCCTTACTTGTTCCAGATCATGTGTGTGTGTGTTTGTACATACATTTAAATGTTAGCACTAAAGGTCTCTGTGTGGGATCAATCTAAAATACAATACATTTTTTTCTACTCTAGGGATTTGATTCAGAATAAAATACAGTAAAATCATGCAAAGCAAGCCAGCCAAATTGGGTGATTTAAACCTGTTTTTAACAATTTATTGAAAGCAGAGAACACATTTGTATGCATTTGCAAGTAGAAGCCATGCACAAATGCTTTCAAATGCATGCTAATGAGTTCTCTGCTTTTACAAAATTTTTTAGAAATAGGTTTTGGCTATATGCTGGCTAGCAGGGTTAAGTACTGGGGAATTTTGTACTGTGCACTTTGCTCTGAATTGCCACTCACACCTGTCTTTGCTAGTTGTAAACTAATTTAGAATTCCTTTAAAGCGTCCTAAAACCTTCATTATGTGTAAATAAAATCACATTTATGTAATCCATTACAAGCCTAATGCATTCATACAGATGTGTTTTAGCATAAGCCTTCATTTTATAGGAGAAATATTTTTGTGGTAGTGGAAATTGCAGCTGGTTAAATATTTTACAGATATTTGTTTTGATGCAACAGTGAGAGGGGACTAAGCTGTTTACTGCTAGTGCATGAGTTATTGAGTTACCATTTTCTTATTTTACATTTAACATAAGAATATAAATAAATCTATTTTATACTAGTCCTCTTTCATAAGGATTTTTGTAAATAGTTGCAGAGTATAAACTGGATGATAATATAACTAGTGAATTTTAAAGAGTAAATCATGGAGTTCCATGTGGCATTACTCATCATCATAACAATATGTTTTACTGGAGACAACTGTGTATGTTATAAAATGTTAAGATTTTGTTCTAAGGTGCTACACAGCTTGTGTTCTGGGCCACCATATAAAGCAGGGTTCGGCAAACTTCGGCCTTTAGGCCAGATGCGGCCTAGCCCGTAGTTCGTTCTGGCCTAACGCCCCCTGGCCGATCCGGCCTAATGCGGGCCGGCAACCCACGGCTCCGGAGCCGCGGGTTGCCAGCCAGATCGGCCAGGGGGCGTTAGGAACTACTGGAGCCAGAGCCGCCGGAACTCCAGTGCCACCTCCTTGCTGTTGCTCCCCTATTTACCGCAGCCGGCGTTGATATTCCGCTGCCGCGGTAGATAGGATAAGCTCTAGGTAAGGAGAGGGATTTCACTTCAGGGGGCGTTCCCTGGTGGTGGGCAGAGCCATTGGGGCGGGACTCAAGAGTCCAGCCTAGTGAGCTCCCGCCCACCCTATATATGGCCTAGTGGCCAAAAAACCTTGCTGACCCCTGATATAAAACATTATGTAGACTTGTCCTTTAAACTTAAAGGTAAATCTGACTTTTCCAGGAGAGTCAGTGCCCCAGAACTGCGCTCTCCTTTCCTACATATAACCCTTATCTCCTCCAGAATTGTTTAATTACAACTCTGTGCTGGTCGACCATCTCCTCTGCTTATCTACCTAAATAACTTTTATGTAGCTGCTGGGGAGGAGTGAAGGGGAATCCTATAGACTAGTGCTTATCAACCTTTTTCACATGGGGAACCTTTTGAAAAAACTTTCAGGTCTTCAGGGGATCCCTGCTATAATTACTATATCTAAAGCTCATAGTACACTATTGTGGTGGTCAGTAGAAAGAACGCCTCTTACATGGCTGGCCAGTGCGAAGAATATCACCCTTACAGATAGCCAAAAAGATAATTGGTATCAGTTTAACTGACCTGAGAGTCACAAACTGCTCATTGCTCAGGGAACCCTTGGCAATCTTTGATGGAACCCTGGTTGAGAAACACTGCTATAGTGCGTTGCTTAAGTGACTGCTGGGAGCCTTCTAGAGATGTATCTATATTCACAAGATACAGCTAAATTACTCATTCCAATAGTTTGTGCGAAGGAACCACTCTAAACTGTGTTAGTTATAATACCTATCTAGACATCTAGCCATAGTGTAGTGACATGTTTATTTTGCTTTACAGTTATGCTGAAGTTCGAGCAGAAAGGAGGAGAGACCTTGGGCTTGAAGAGTCAGCTTTAGAACTGGCAGAACCATCATTAAAGGTATGTTACATCATCACATGCAGAGGGCAAATTTTTTAGTGCTCATGGTGCTTTGAGAACGACCTGCCCCTAACTCTATCAAATTTAAATGCAAACTTTAGTCATTGAATATACCTGTCATTTTAGATATGTCTTCTGTTAGTGACCAATCGAAAAAAATCATTTTTGTCGGCATTTCTGATGTCATTTAGTCTAGGTAGGCTGGTCTTCGTTGGTAAGGATCATGATATAGGGATGGGGTTAGGTTTATGTGAGGTAGAAGTTACAGGGGGAAAGTTATCATTACATGGAGAATTTGGGTTGGGGTTACAGGGTGGGCTTGTGCAAGAGATACAGGGAGAGTTACAAATTGTCCCAATATGGTTGTGCTGAGTGTGCAAGGTGTTAAGTTTACAGGCGGATAAAATTAGGGTTGAAAAGAAATGTGGCCTTTCAGGGGCTGTATAGGTTGTGTTACATGTTAGGGTAAGTGTTTGGGTTATACAAAGGATTAGTATTAGGGTTACATAGATGGGATGTGTAAGAGATAAAAGGAGAGTTAATGTTAGGGGTACATTGAAGGTTTGTGTGACATGAACAGTTAGGGTTACAGGGATGATTTAGTTTATGCTGTCCGTGAGGGTAATGTTACAGGGAGGGTTTAGCCTACACAGTTGATTAGTGTTAGGGTTGCATAGATGGTTTGTGTAAGAATTACAGGGTGGGTTTTGATTACATTGCATGTTGGGGTAATGTTATAAAGAGGGATGGGATTTGAAATACAATTAATGTTAAGCTACGTACACACTTCCAATGTGTTCCAGTGTGTACAGCAAGCATCATTCATCGTCCAAACGATTGTCCTGGCGGATCCACAGACGATGAACGACAAACGTTGTATGTACAGCACTTGTTCATGCATTGTGCAGTGCATAGTCATTGGAAAGGATTGTGCAAGATCTTTTCAAACAACTATATTTGGAAGTGTGTATGCAGCTTAAGGGTTACATAGATTGTTTAAGAATTACTGGAAAAGTGTGAGGGGAGTCTTATTGTAGTCCAATGCTCACTGAGCTTAAAACATTTGGAGCCATCTCTTATCACTTAGAAGCATAAGTGCTGAAATTTATTGGCTTGGCTAATACTAACTACACATTGCCAGTGTTGTCATTTCTAGCGTCCTATGTGCTTGGATTACCTGATGGTTGTCTTTAAAAACTTAAAAGATCATTAGTTGTTAAAATAGTTAGGTCTGCTTATAAATAACCTTTGAAGATGCACAGAGCTGGCAATAGAAAATTAGACAGATCACAGCTTCAAAAATCCATTCAACCAACTGTTACCTGCCTAAAAAAAATACTTTCAATTAAAGCATAATGTGCTCATATTCAACCTACCTATGTGAGTTCATTATATATGTAATATGCTCTATGAGTAAATTAATATATACAAAGTTACACATGCTTAATTGACACAAATATCTTACCGGCTTCTATAAATTTTCATGTCCATTGTTGGTCCACTTTCATGAAAGCCTGCTTGTTGTTTGTCTTTTTCCTCTTTTAGAGCCAGAACAACTACTTAGACATTAGACCATGTACTAACAAGCAAGAGCCAAGCAGAGAAGTACGGTCTGTGTCATCACACAGCTCCCGCAGATCATCTCGCACTGCTCTCTCTGACTCTGCATGTATGTATACTATTAAATAAATCTTCCAGTAAACCCTAAAATAATGATGTGACCGTATGACTTTTGACTTCAACTGAATCTGCCACATTTGCTATTCACTACCCTGAAGACTCTCTTGTTGAGAGACAAACTCGGACAGGATGAGCCTTGGCAGGAATACTCATTAGTGGGGCTGTAAAGATGCTCATCTTAGTTAACTGACCCCCACAACATACTGCTTAGAAGTCTTTGATATCCAACTTTGAGTGTTAGTGATTTAGCATGTATGCATTAACAGCAGTGTTGAGCTAAGCTCTATTTGCTTTCTTGGGTGGGTATCTATTGAGCAAACATGCTGTCCAATAATGATTTCATCTGCATTCACTTTTAAACAATAGGAAAGAAAGACAGAATTTTGCTTAGAACCATAAGGTGCAATAAAGCTAGTCCTAGAGCAATTTTTGGTGTGCTGCAGTAACAAATTAGAGAGTGCTTTACGCTGTTTATTTTTCCAACATTTTCTAAAACCAATCAAAACTACTTATTCTAAATATGTTCTCTTGCCCATTACCATTTTTATGTATTCTAGCAACCTCATCTATGAGACATACAGAGGCCAGCACGCCTTCTCGGCACTCTTTAAGCCAACAGGATAAACCCCAAATGAGAATGGCACCCAGTGTAAACCAGGCATGTATTTCTATTTTATAATGTACATGTTACAATCTTTGTAAAGCATTATGGCAGTTTTATCTATTATTCAAAAGTTAAATAACCAGTAAATACAAGATGGGAGTGCAGACATTTTGGACTTTTCTTGTTGTATGCTTGTTCCAGTCTAGTGACCTATTAGATAGTCTGAATTAAAATGACAGACCAGGAGCCTAAATCTAGGACTCCAGTAAATGCTAATTTCGATTGCCATATTGATCTAATAACAAATAGTTTCTGAGTCACTGACCTAGAATAAGCTTGCAGCACGTGATGTGAGTATTTCGAGAGGAAAAGGACCACACTGACAACTTACAAATTTAATTATTTATAGCCTCTGTTATGGAATCTGTTCTGATTGGACAATAAAGCAACAGCCCCATATCAGGTTGACTCTCTGCTCACTACTTGTAGTTCAGCATAATATGGTAAACTAACAGCACTGGAATAGGTGCTTGAAAAGCTCACAATATTGTCTGTTCCACTGCCCATCAGAATATTATTGTTCAGGGGATTACAGACACCTACCATGAAGGTAAATTAAGGATTTCTTTATTGAATACATTCCGGTAACTGCCAGTTCTGTATACCTGTGTGGAGTTCAGCTTTAGATCCCATCTGCTTAAAAAAAAAAAAAAAGTTTCATATTTCTAAAAGCAATAATGAATAAAATAATAAAAATAAAGAATAATGAAATGCTTCAACACCTATACTTCTTTTTCAGCACATGGCATAATAGATTTTTACATTATTTTGAAATGTAATCAATTCTTTTGGCAGTTTTAGCAGAATATGCTTTTTCTACTGAACCTTACTCAAGAAGCATAGCATGTTAGCTTGTTGGAAGACAGAGTGCATGCTTGTTCTACTAAACATTTCTCAAGAGGTTTTGTAACTCAAAAGCATCTCACACAGACCAGACAAGTGGGAATGTGCTTTAAATAACTTGGATCACTTTATTTTCTGTCTCTCCACACTAAATCAACCTAATAGCAACTTGGGAAGTAACCTCTTGTTAGAGTTGTTTGTATAAGGGGAATACATGGCAACAACAGCTTTATATTTGGCTCCATCTCTCTTTTCTACATGATGCTGTCCTATGTATTTATTGTACCCTTAAGACATCACTGAAGGTGAGGAATTATGTATACAGGGGGCTAAAGGGTCTTTCTCCCATTAGCTTATGCACACAGGGCTCTGGAGCACATTATTTGCATGATCTTTCAATAGGACAAATGCAATTTACTTAGGGTAAAGAGACAGTCTTTAAAGTTGTGCACCTCTCTCTGTATATATGTAAACTTGCAATGCAATAGTATTATCTAAGCCAGAGTACAGCTCTACCTGGTTGCTAGATTAAATACAACATATTCATTGATTGCAATATTTTATGTTTACCTGACCTAAAAATGTATAGTTTTGATTTTTTCCGAACCCGAACACATAAAGTAATTAAATTTCTATAAATCCACAATATATAAGTGTTAAGAATAGAATTATTATCTAGGATTTATTGAAAAAGTGTTGGGTGTGAATGACTTGCTAAAATTAAATTAAATTCTGATTTGTCAAATTTGGGTGTGAGAAAGGGCAGGATTTGTAAAAAAAAAACTAGTGGTAATTAGGGCATTTGCACTATATACATTAGTCATCTGTAGGTGTCTAAAAACAACCAGTGTCAGACTCCAGGCTCTGGGAGAACACATTTACTATTAGAATAAATTTGTTTGAAACATTTGTTTTACATGTTTTTGTTAAATAATATGTGTCCCCAGTTGGTATGAAGAAGTATACTGATATACTAATAACATACTATTTGGTTTTATTTGTAGCCTGTAGCACCTAGTCAACCTCCACCTGATCATCTAACGCAACATCATGTTATCCAGCCAACCGTTTCACCACAGCAAGCTATCTTGGTAAGTCCAATACTCAATTATAAAAGGCTGATTTCTTATAGCTTAGACATTTTGTGGATACAATATCAAAATGTTTTTGCAGAATGAGGAAAACACCAGTTAATGCCCTGTAGGTGTTGCTTGAACTGGGACAGAATTATGACATGTATGAACCATAAATAAAGCCGTATTGTGTCAATGACGGTCCTATACTACCCCAGTGTTAAGCTTTACAGAGATAAGTCCATTATGAAGATTGATGGATGAATATGTATTTTCTGCAGATTCATATTTATTGGTCGCAAAAGCATTAAGATGCACTATAAATGTACCATCACAGCTGTACAGTTAAGACAGCCATTAAACTATACACTTCTTAGTTATTAGCACTCCAGTACTCATGTTATCTTGCCCACTGCAAATACTTTTAGATATTTGCCCTGGATTGGAATGACACTTAATGTGGCCAAGTGCTGCTACAGTTAAGAAAAGTGAAGTATTTAGCTTGCTCTATTGGGGTTTGTAACCCACTAACTATATTGGGATTTTACTTGTATTGCGGCCATCTGACAACCCGGCCTTAACCTTACATAGTGAACGTTTGTACTGTCTTGTATTTGTTGTATACCTGTGAGTTTAGTTTCCAATGCACAACCACACATTCCTGACACTGCCTATATAAAGTCTCCTTTGTCATAATTTGTAATGTGTTTATAAGGCAACACAATAGTATTATCTAATGCTGATACTGATCCACATGCCAATAGAGCAAGGGTAGGCCCTTCTCCACTGCAGGGTGGGGTATAATTTTTATTGTCTTGTTTAGATTTGTGCATATTATGCTTGTTTGTGTATGTATGAGGTCAGCGTCTCATTACAAGACTCCCTAACATGGCACATTTGTGTTTACTTATAGCCAGTGTATCACTACCCAGCTCAGCTGGGAATGGTGAATCAGCTAAAGGAGCAGCTAGAGGAGAGAACACGAATATTACAAGCAGACATCAAAACACAGCAGGAAGAACTGCATGTTATTAAAGAACAGCTACAGCTAGTGCAAGATTCCAATCTTCAGGTACATAATATAAGCTTGCATGCCTACTCACAATTTTTAAATTCAGAATGTACAAATTACTTTACTAAACTCTCTGGGATTACAGAGAGAAGATTGCCATCTAAAGATCCTGGTACCAAAATAATAAAAAAAAAAACTTTTGAAAGCAGCAGGTGTGCTTCCTTTCTTTAGAACTGACAAGCAGTTCTATGGGGTTTGATAGCTTTTGGCAAAAGGAGTATTTTAGTGGTGATAGAAATGGGATTAAACCCTTTTTCAGAACGCAGCACTGTAAAACAAATAATAACAAAGTAAAGTAGGATTTTATTTTTAAATTGGTATTGGTCTTAAGTGATCTTGTGTAAACGTCTGTGTAATGCAACCTTTATGAAGAGGGAGAGATGTAAAAATCAGGCAAGGTTCTTAGACCTGCCCAGTTAATTTGTCCTGGTGGTGTCTTTGGCAAAGATACGAGACAATAGTTGAATTGAGGAAACTTTCCCTTGTCTATAGCCAATGCAGTGGCAACAGCTGCCATGGCACATAAGAACTACTTTTAGCTTGATACATATGTTTTGCTACATTGTTTGGGCCAACTATGAATTTTTAGAACATAGTCAAATTCCAGGTACACTCTTACATATTCAGTCAACTTAAGCCCACCCAATGCAGATAAATGTATTCTAAATTTCTTACACTGTCCTTTGTTTTGTCTCCTGTAAAGATGTTGATGCAGCAGCCTGTGCCTCCTGGATTTAATAATAATGTTCAGCAAACGGACCCAAGAAGGGTGTCCTGCCAGCAGAATGTGATCCCCATGCAGGGCCTGGAAATGGGAAAAAGTACAAAAAGATTTTGTGCATCTCAAATACCAACCAGTCATCAATATGTGGCAACTAGTCAGGTAATTAACCAGTCGCAACAATTCTGAAACAAATTTTGGTATACTGTCATTTTTATTTAAAATACATGTGCAATATTTATAAAGCACATTATTTCTTTTGACATTCTGTCACTTAACGTCCCGTAACTCTAAAAAAGTATAAGAAAAAGTTTCCAACGGAGGCTTTTTCCACTGCAATCTCATTACAAGCTTGCATGTTTGATCAGCCTCTGCACTCAGCTTTAATAATAAAATGTTTTACGTTTAAAGCTGAAAGCATTGCTAAATCATTTATAGCGAGCATTTGCCGTTCTCTAAAATAAGGAACTTGTATATTTATCTGTAATTTTGACCTGCTGAATATAAATTATATCATATTTAAAGAAAATTTTTACTACAATGAGCAAAATAAGAAATAATTTGCCTATGTCGTTGACATTGCAGAGGAATTTACTATCCGGTAAAGCTATTGTAGAAGTCAAAGAAATCCTGACATTATTTTAAGGGCCTTTTGCATGAAGAATTTACTACTTTTACTTCACTACTTTTTTTTTTTATACATAAAAAAACTACTTTTTGGCTTGCAGAACACAAGGAAATCTTTTGAACGTCGTACAATTTACAATATGTGTTCATGGATATATGTCCATCTGGCAAATGTATCCTTGTTATTCCCTACAAAGACCCTTTAATGGTTTATGCAACAATTTCCAACAAGTAAGGACCTGGGTTAACATCTTGAGCTATCTATAGGACAGAATATATGTCATCACTTGTGGGTCATGGACAGGAACATGGGAAACTAGTGAAAGCGCCTCCAATGTGTAGAACACCAGTATTCCTATGTTTCTTTTTCAGTAATTGAGTGGATAAAGTTTCAACTTGGAATAGAAATCTGCTAGTTAATGGCAGGCAGATTTTAAAGAAATTTTGGCTATGTCCTGCTCTTACATTAACTCGTACCAGAAACTGACATGGCAGTCACTTTAAACACACAGCAGGATGGACGTTTGTGGACGCACTTACAGCTGAAATTACCACACCCACTACTTGGCTGCTACTAGATTGGTTTATTCAATATAGCATTTCACCCCTATGATTAAGCTAGAGTTTTATTAAATGATAGTTCTCAGTTTCCATTTTCAGATTGTTTTCTAATTTGGGAAAGCATCGGTGGCTTAAATCTCTGATTTGTTTCTTATGCCTACTGGTGGCTCCAGGCTTTACCTCTTCCACAATGCCATAACAAAGGTGTATCAGCTGAAGTCTTATTTATCAAACCTAAAAATTAGATTACATTTTTATGAAAAAAAAAAAAAATCTTCAGGCTACCTTATTAAATTTTGTCAGAATTATCAGTAGACCCCGATTTATTGGTAGAATATCCCAGGAGGAGCCTAGCCTTTTGAGGCTACCTCTCACATAAAAGAATAATATATTAGTAATACATATATATATTACAGTTACTTTAAATTTCAGTTGTTTCTACAGGAGGTAACTGCTTCTTGTGCATCCTTATGATGTTCAGTATAGAATGCCCAGGTTTACTTGTTGGAAGTCCTAAAAAAACATAAGAAACCAGTTTGTGATTCAGCTGGCTACCAAACTTGCAAAACTGGAATAACTGTGCTGTGCTTGTATTCAAATGCAACAACATGTTTACTTGAATAACTAAAATGTATTGACTGATATCCTGTAATTATTTCTCATTTTGCATGGATAAAGAATACAACACACCAGCAACACTCACAACCTCAACAGCTCCAGCATCAACAAGTACAGCAACAAGCACAACAACACCAGCATCAACAAGTACAACACCAGCAAGTTCCACAAACGCAACAGCAGCTACAGCACCAGCAACAGCTACACCAGCTGCAACAACAGCAACAGCCTTACCAACAACTACAGAAACAGCAGCTGCACAAGCAGCATCTACAGAAACAGCAACAGTTACAAAGGCAACAGCGATTAATGAGCGGAAATCAGACACAGCAGACAGCTATGTCTTTACAGACTCATGGTAATATTGTGATGCCACTCTACAACAACACAATGATGTTTTCACAATCTCATCCTACTGCTGCTTCATCACGAATCACTGCTGAAACTGGGGACAGACCACAGCCTCCTGAATATGGCCAGGAAAGGTATCTGAGGTATAATCAGTAAATTGGTTACAGATGAGCAGCCTTTTCCAGTGCTGCTGTGCTGAAGTTTATCCAGATAAATTCAACTACATTAGTAGCTTTAAATAAAACACTAGTATTGCTAACCTATAGAGTGCTAACCACCTATGGTTGTTTGTAAAATTGCATTTAAGAAAAACAAAAACCCTATTGGGAGTTACAGTAGTTTAGAGCTGTAGCACTCTAGATATCACCATTTTTAAAAGTTGCATAACTGTGTTGTAGTTATTTGGTTTATTATAGCTTCCTAATTATCTGGAGACTAGAGCAAACAAAGCCTGAGAAAATACTACTCAGTATAATGATCATTTTGAAATTCCAGTTGCTTCCAACACACATTTTTTCATTTTTTACAGATTTGCCCAGGATCCTCAAATGCGACCTCACTCGATACAGATGCAACCAGTCACTTGCAGTGCAGTGATTGCCTCTCATCCTGCCCCAGTATACAGCTCCTCTGTCATGATTCCACAGTCCAGGTTTACCCAGCAGCAGACCCTACCAACAGTTAACCTACACCACTGCCAGCAGCAACAAGTCCAGCCACAACATCTATATCTACAGGTAAAATACGTCTTACAGTCATTGTTTTACTGAGAAATGGAGAATATCCCTGTTTTCATAGAGTGGTTTGAACAAGCGTAGTTATTGAAGAGGAAAAATACCAGAAGCTTTTTTCTAATATAGAAACACATGACAATCAACTGCCAGTCTTAATTTACTAACTATTTTAAACTAAATAAAATTGTAAAATGAAATGTGATTGATTGCTCTCTTACCCCATGTTGCAAGTATTTACAGCATTTAGTGAATTAGCCTGAAAAGGATTTTAGTAAGCCAGCCGTGTTTTGCTGTAAATTATATTAATCAATTTCTCAGTAAGTCTTCATGTTTTATAAGTTTCTTATAGTCATAAATTGAAAGTCTGTGATTGATGTTTTAGTAGATCTAGACTGACAATAGCAGAGTCTGATCCTTGCAATCAAATTTCAAATGAACTTTCTTCCCCACCCCAGATATGAAACAGTAAAGATGTTTTCTCTTTCCTTTTTTGCTACATTTTGACTTTCAACTACATTGTATAGAGTTTTTTTCAACCAGCAATATGGCTAGAATGTAAAAGTGTTCTTTTTTTGTGTCTCAGATGCAGGCTCCTGAGTCAATGCAAACAGGCCAGTCTCCAAGTTTATACCAACAACCTCACATTCCTCAACAAAACACTATGGGTTACTTTCTACATCCTCAACAGCAAAGTCAGTCTGGAAACATGTCTGACCTACCTGAGATGCAGCTCCCGTAGTTCACTTGGATGGTAAAAGATCTCTTGGATTATAGTTGTACTACAGTATTGCATACTGATGGGCCTTGTGGAGCCCAATGTCTATAGCACTCCCAGCTCTCCGAAGAAGGTCTGAGACCAAGATGTGTTCGCGAAAGCACTTAGACTGAAAGATGGTGGCTGAAACAGAATGGAGTGAGGAAAAAGCAAAAATCCCATTTTTTGAGATGATAGATTTCGAGCTGCCTTTAAGTAGAATCAACATTTTCTTATGTTATAAATAAGTACACCAAAGTGTTTGTCAGGGTCTGTGTATTAATCTGCCAAAGTTTAAATAGTGGTCTGATTTGTGAAGATCCTTTTCTGGTAAAAAAAAATGTATAATATAGATACTGAACTGATAACCAGATTAAGCTATGAATAGTGGAGAAGAGTGTGTAATGGGTCATTAAGCTATTTGATATTTATGTGTTTTAAATAACCTCAGGCACTGTTGTACCGTTTACTGTAGATGTTATGTAATGTTTTAAAGTTGGAGATATATGTGCTTTAAAAGTGGTGTTTAATTCCAAGGTAAACCTGTGGCTACAGTTATAAAAATGCCTCTTACAGACAATAGCAGGTACATCTGAGAGCCCGCACATTGGTTCCTATTCTGTGTATTGGGCTTGGGGGTCCCTAAACATTGCAGTGCTGTTATCCGAAGAGGGACTAATTTCATGGTTATCAGTTCTGGCCCACCTCAGTATTAGCCCATCCCTGTGATGGGCAGCCTTGCTGACCAACAGTGAAGGGCGAGCAAGAGCTGATAACCCCAAAAGCTACATGATGTTTGTCTATTTAGAGTATTTTTTATTAGGGCTTTCAGGATTTTCTACAAGTGAAGGGAGCCACTTTGAGTTGCCTGCAAGTGGTAGTTTAACATCTTAAGAGTAGCCACTCGTTTGCCTAAATTAATTTATGTTTTAAAAGCATCCATATTAAATATGGATGAAGTAGAGTCAAATAGAAAACAAAGGAAGGGATTGGTGTGGTTGGTGCTGGTTGTTTGAAATTTCCAGTGCTGTGATCAGCTGTTAGACACTGGACACTAAAAACTCATGCTGTTTGTCTAAAAAAGGTCTACAGATCTTAAAGGTCTCAATCCTCCCTGTCTATCCAGAATAGGAAAATGGGTTCTTAACCTTTTGTAACTGAAAGTCACTTGGGTATGGACAAAAGGGCAAACAAATAATCTTTTTCCCAAAGCGTATAACTCCATTCATTCACCCTTATTAACACATTCTAATGTGTTAATTTAAATTTATTGCTCTGTTCATGGATATAACTTATGTGCACTTTGCACATTTTATTGAATGAGCCTTTCAATATCCAACCGTGTCAGGTAAAATGTGGACGCAAACGTTGGTAGCCAATGGTAAAGCTTTTTCTTTTTGCTTACAATATTGTCCTTGGATTTTAGGCTTAAATGCAGTATAGTGATACTGTAATACATTTAGATAAAGAACCAAGAATGTGCTATAACTCCAGTATGCTGGACTCATTGGATTCTTAAATTTCTTGGGGACAAGTAGCAAGATCCCTTTCTATTGTTGCTAGTTCTGTTGTAGCCGTCTTTGGAATTAGAAGTGTTGCCATCCAGCTTTAAAATGTATACTTTGTTATTTGTATTTTACGAACATTCTAGTGCATATTCCCTAATTAATGATTGAATCTCTTAAATGTGTAGGCTCATTCAATAAAACTGTGCAAAAAGTAATTAGTTAATAAATGTGAATTTTGATTAGTTGCCATTGAACATTGCACTCTACAAAATCAAGTGGTAAACATGAATGATATTAGACTAATGCCTTATGATTCACCGCCTCCATGAAACAGACATGTAAACCAAACTCTTACTAACAACAGCGCAGTATTTACATATTACATGTTATAGGGAGGCACTGAAAATATTTCTGGTGCCCTACAAAATCTCAATTTTTTCTGCTGTAGAGTGATTTTATTGAAAGTAAAAGTTAATTTGTTATTTTGTTTTATGAGGCAGCATAAATTGTACAGTTTATTTTGTCAGTTGTTAACAGTTAGGCCATGAGAGTACAGAGATAATAAACAGTAATCCTTTTTGGTGCAATTTCCAGTATAGAAGATCACATGTAGCAAGCACTTTCTCTGTGTCCAGTGATTACTGCTAAAGATCTACAGTTAAACCATCTTGCAGACTAACAAAGTTTTATGTTATAAGTATATATTTATTATTGGTATCTCTATTTTTCTAGGATTCCACGTCTGGTTTATTTTACAGAAAAAAAAACATATTTTCACCTGGTTTTGCTTGCATTAAGTGGGAATTAAGTGGGAATGTGACCAGTGAGTGTACACATACCAAACACCTATGATGGCACAGCTACATGTGAGATTTTTAAGTAAACTGGTAATAAAGACAATATAATGGCAGCTACCTAAGATTACCAACCGTTTTGCTGTCTCTGGATTCCATAGAGAGCATGAATAAATATATATATTAGAGAATCTATATATCACATTGGAATAATTGATCTATAGTACATACTTGTCCACATGATAAAAGTCTTCTTTGTAAGAGCTTGTAAAAATTTAATGTAATATTTGACTGACTCGGCTAATATAACTTATTTGCTAGCAGGAAGATAAAAGGATCTTGTCAAAATAGAAATATGGAGGCTTCACGTTGACATGATTTGACAGAGCAAGTTCCAGAACTGTCATCTTTTCCTGCTACTGCTCCATGATTTATGGGATTTTAAAGAAGCATATCAGGTGTCATTGATTCATTGATCTGGAACAAGTGGGTGTCCTAAGTAGTGATCCAAGGATGAGGATAACAACTCTAGAGCATGCTTAAAAAGCAGGTTGAGAATTTACCGTTAATGTATTCTGTAATGTATTCTCTCTTTACCTCTCATAGTTGTTATCCTCACACCATGTATCACATTTCCACAAAATGTATATTCATTGATGAAGGGTTAAAAGACCACTTTATCCATCAATGCATTTCCAAAAAAATCTGATTCATAATTAGCTAGCATGATTCCATTTACTTATATATGTCCATGTTAGTAAATCTCACATGTAGGTGAGCCCTTACAGACATATGGAAAAGCCTGTTTGTGAAAGATAGCTGCATCATCAAAAGTAGTGTAATCTAAGTAGTAGTGATGACTGACAAAATATACATCAAAGGCAGGCAAAGTGCAATGCATGTGTCACTGTTACCTGTCACTTTATTATTTATGAATCCTGTATAACTGTTATTTATAAGGCAGGTATCCTTTCTGTAATGGGCCAGCTGGTACTGTTTTGTGCCCTAGCGTCTCGGTCAATTATAGACTAGCAAATGCCAGAGTTACGTCAGTGTGTTTTATATAAAATTATCCCTCTGTACAAAAAAAAATGTTAGATACCTATCCTAACTTTTGGCGGTTAATTGTAATAAGGGCTATTCAGCAGGGAATGAAAAGGGCCATTCTACACAAAACCAGTGTTTCGGTTTTACGTGAATACTGGGCTAGCTGAATTGCGTACAGGGTTATTAAGTCTTTTGGGGTAGTGGTGTAATAGCATTCCTTGAATTCTGAAGAATGCAGAATGATCCAGGTGGAGAAGGGTAATGCTATTATCATGATTTTATGGAACATGAACTATTATTCATGGTTATTCTCATTACTAGACTTGTGATGTAAACAGTTGGTGGGTGATTCAACTCACTGATGGCAATTTAAAATGGGAATATCAGTTTTGGTTGGAGTTGGCCTTTAAGCACTTTCTACAATTTAAGGTAATGTTGGATTGATTCAACCTATCATTTATAAAGTGCCCTGAATCAAAGAAAATATATTTATTTTAGAATTCAAATGCATTTATTTGTATGTAAATATATCTATTATAAAGAAATATTTTGTTATTGGTATTGAGATATCTATAAAAAAACAAAAAAAAAAATAAGATTGTCAAATTTATTGATGTCAAGCTTGAGGCCTTGCACAGATGCCTTGCCTCAGGACTGGCCAGTATAGTACAACCCTGAAAATGATAATATCCATAACATGTTTTGCACAAAAGCATACTTTAGTCAAATTATATGAATTTACACCAGCAGGAAAACTAATGACCAAACTATGTTCATTTAGAGTGTATATGCTGAACATACTGTACCTTGTAAAGAAAACCATAATGTGATGTCAGCTCATCAGATCATTACCTGCCAGTGACATCAGAAATACAATTCACTGCCGATCTGACAATTTTATTATGGGGTCTCAACACAACATGTTTACCCTTATAACTGATGGGAACTAAGTAAACAAAATCTTGTTACATTGCTAATTTGTACAGTGGAACAGAATCATTTGAATGTTGTTGTATTGTGTTGTTTAAAGTGGTACATGTTAAAGACTAAGGTAATTTCTTTGTAAATCATATTTTGGAAAGTCGAAAGTGAAGGTGGGGTTTAATTAAGATAATGTCTTTATGTTGCATTTTAGGGGGTTACTTTGTTCAGTTTCAAATAGTCATCCTTTCCTAAGTATAAAAAAAATAGCTGTAAGACATCAGGTGTGGTACATTATCCATGATGATAAAGTAATTTATAGTAGTGTCTGTTCCTATTCCCTTTAAAGCACAGCAGGGATTTCAATTAGGTGTTAAGAAAAGCAGATTAAGTACATGTAATACTGAATATCTGAACCTTTGCCCGATTTATAGGATTAGACTTGATGAGTACTGAATGTCTTGGCTTTGCTCTGCAGCTGAACCAAGGCTAGACAGGTCATCTGGCTTTTTCAGAAGTGCTAGTTTATGTGAACATATTTATGGCCTGATGTACAGGAACAAATGGGCAGCGCAGACCTAAGTACCTATTTTTAAAACACATTTGCAGAGATCACTGCAGTTACCAAGTAACTATGAATCATATATGCAAAACCTGAACTAGTGGGCTATGGACTTCCCTTTAACCTCAGCCTACCTGAGAACTGGACCATTTTTAGTCAAACCTGAAGTCTGGATTGTAGGGCTTTCTTACAGGTGACAACTCTGGACCTCCCTCCAGTAATGCCAGTAACCCTAGTCTCACTCAACCATTGCAGCGCCCCCCTATTACCAAAAAGAACATACACATACCTATTATTTGAAAGGGACATCCTGACTTAAGATACATTTTGTTTGCTTAAGGTTACATTTCAATGCAAGACTATGAGAATGCAAAACCTGCTTGAAATATGTCAACTGCGGATCAAATTGCATGTCAGTGAATTTTGAATGATCTGAATGAACATCTCAAATAGCCCAAAGCCCATGCTCTGTGTCCAAACTTGACAATAGTGATAAAATAGAGGTCTATCACATCTAAGTGATCGAGAAGTGATACCATGTCCCAGCAAAAGCTGCAATAAAAATTAAAACTTTGGGTTTAAATACACATTAGAATTTCGACTCAAAAACTGTTGGTAAAAAAAAAAAAAGATCATGCATATTCTGGAGCAAGAGAGAAAGATTGTGACCCTACCTCTTTAGTTTAATGAACAGGTTTGCCAACCCTATTAATAACAGAAAGGAATTTTATTAAAAAAAAGAGAAAGACGGGTTTTCTGTGGCAAAAATCAATTATCTATATTTGGCATTCACATAAGTATTCTAGTGTAAACACAAAAAGTTAACAATGTGCAATGAGTAGTACACAAGCTAAATGAGCTAAATGCTATTGAAGAATAGTTCGGTAGTGAATTCGGTTAGTATTGGTTATAAAGTCAGGAGACTTATCCCTAGGCATTAGGATTGGTGCTAAAGCAATGAAGGAGTTACTGACCGACAGCATGATCCGTGTAAAGGCGCTAGAGGGTACTGTATGGAAATCTTCGGCCTTATATGGGCAGGAAGATGGCGTCCTGGTGAGCATGGAGCGTGTGCGTCAGTGATGACTTCACCGCGCATGCGTGAAAGCGGCTATTGAACTACTCTTCAATAGCATTTAGCTCACTAACTTATACTCCTCATTGAATCTGTCTACAAACTTTAATCTCCATTATTAATTTTCAACTAAATACTGACATTCAGTTTAAAAGCTATTCACACTCCACGATATTGACTTGTAGTCACGCAGTTATTTACACACCACTGTACCTATGTAAGCGATAGTATGTTTATTAACCTCACTAATATGATTATACACATTAAGACATAAACTTAACCCTTGCCGTGCCATCTTTGTTTAGATTGACAGTTGGTGGTTTATTATCTCAACCACCCCAACAAAATAATATTAACCACATGCATGACCCTCTTACTTGAATTGCCCGAGTATTTTGGATGTGCTTAAACCCGCTTCAATTGCTGAGTGAGTTTTTAACCTTTATTATAATGTAAATACCTCTCTATTCTTTCTGTTTGGATGCATAACCATAGCATACACTTAATCAAACTTGATATTATGTATTTTTCCTTGCTCTACCATCAAAATTTATTTAAAATGTATTTTAAAGTGTATCTATATGTACTTTGTACTCAAAACTTGATAATGCTTTGAATTGATATTGATACCAACCTGATATTGATACGATTTATTGCCATTGATATCTCTTACGCAAAGATCTTTGTTTTTGTTTTTTATTAAAAAGCGAATAATACTACCAATACTTACCAATGCGTATTTATGTTAATCATGCAGTTGCTTTGACGTTCTCCGTACATGCCCTGATGAAGCCTAGTGGAGAAACGCATCGGGATAGAGACCTGTAACATTCGTTTTATGTTATTATTAAGACAGGCAACTGATTGTCTAGCAATAAAAGAAAAACTCCTGGGCATTTCATTGCTCAGGGAAGCCTGATTACAACGTGTTTTATCTTTGTGTACTACTCATTGCACATTATGTTAACTTTTTGTGTTTACACTAGAATACTTATGTGTATGCCAAATATAGAATATTGATTTTTTCCACAGAAAGCCAGTCTTTCTCTTTTTTGAGATCATGCATATTCTGTATTAGTGGTCACTGAAGACTGGAACCAGACAACCCTAGTTTATATGACGCAGAACAAAGCAACGTGTCAGCTTTAACGTGAACCCCCCCTCCCCCATTTTTCAGCCGTACAAACTCATCCTTTCCCGTTCCGCTTTCTCCCACAGCTCTGTTTAGCCCTTGGGATCTTAGAAGAGACATGAGGGCACAGAGATACCTTTTCACTTTTTTGCTTTTGGAAGCTAAACAAAGCAGTGAAGGGAATGAAAGGTGAGCATCACTCCTGATTTGGGCAGCAAACTTTGCTTTGCACTGCATACCAGTGAAACCTCTTTAGATCCAACTTTTAACTCTTGAATTAAAATTGAACCAATTAAAGTCCAATCAAGCATTATTAACTGGAAGGTATGTGAGAAACAGTCTAAAAATATAACATTTAATTTTCCATCCAATTTTTATAAATTTATTTTTACAAATATGTAGTCGCCCTCCTTTTGGTAAAAAAAATGTACCCTTTTAACGAGCACTTAAAGGGTTATTACGGCCTTGCACTTTTGACTTTTTGTAAATAGGATTTTGTTTTTGTTTGTTGTAATATTACAATGTACATATTGTAAATGTTCCATGTACAAATCTCGAGTCAAATATTGAAATTAGTTTATTTTATATGATGTCAATTAGAAATGCGTTTATAAATGTTCTTATTGTTATAATTTTTGTAATGAAAAGTGTCTTATAAAGACAGGCGGGTAGATTTTCTGGTCTTGGACAAGCTTTCTTGTTGAGCCTGTTGCAACGTGAAAAGCTTTAACAGAGTGCATATAATATTTTGGAAAAGAATAAAAGATTACTTTTAAAATATGCTGAAATCTTGTGGTTTTTTTTCTGATGATTAAAGTGGCAAATCTGTTCCATGGTTTTTGTGACAATGAAAAATGTGACAAGGCAAAGAATAAATGGAATATGTCAAGGCAAGGATGTGTGAAAGATTGTGCCCTTAAGTCTAGGACTGGTGATAATTGTTTGAGTTACATGGCTGAAGATATGAATTGCCAGTGCTCCCCATAATAGTCCCCCTCTCTAGTTCCAGAACAACCAAAATCAGTAATTCTCAGCATGTACAGGGGGCATTATGCTGCAAAATTGCCATTTTAAGCTATCAGAAAGTGACAGCCTTCCAAAAAAATAGGAAACTGCTGATAAGTAAAAGGTTTGCTTTCAGGCAAATTTAAAGTCACAGAAACAGATATTAGTAATACCTTATAATTTAATAATTTTATCTTCACTGTTCTGTAACAGCAGCTGAGCAGGTTGTCTGAATATGGAAATATAGTCAAATGGGCAGCAGTTACATCTGGAGCTCTTGGTAATCAGCACATGATCTTCCAGTCTGTGTATGGACATGCGATGGTGACTGTTGCTATACCACCATCTAAAACTAAAAAGCAAGGTGAGAAGCATTTTTTACTGGCAGAAAAGGGAGTTTTATTCAATTTATCAGCAACAATCACAATTTAGAACATGTGGGGCACAGGACTATGAAAAGATGAGTGGGCTTTGAAGTAGACATAGGGCAAAAAAGTTAGTTGTTTTTAGCTTTTGGATAGTATAGGGAAGGATTAGACCATCCTAAATTTTAATTGGTATGTTAATTTTAAGGAAATGTAACCCTCTATATGTGTGGACGTTCATCATTACCAAAACAGTAAGGGGAAAATCCAACATTTTAAAACAAAGGGTCAATCATCCAATTAATAAACTGTTGACAATTGGTAAATTTAAAAATGGACCTACTATACTGCACAAGCTTACTTGCCTGGATTAGTAAGCAAGCATAAAAACTTATAGGTAGTTTAGTGATTCATTTTAAAAGCAATCTTAGCTTCTAAAAAAAAGTTTAAAAGTTTTTCTGGTTCATCCTCCTTAAAAGGAAGTGCTAAAGCTAAATCTTTTTTGAAGGAGCAATGGAATGGTGCCATGGTTTGAAAGATAAAGTCAAATAGGTAAGTGTATTTAGTTTAGATGTTATTACACTATGCAGCTGGGGCATATATTAAAAGTCTTTAATTCCTCTTTAACTTCCCTACTCCATCTAAAACTAAAAATAAAATGTTGGCTTTACACAGAGTATGGTCCCCTCCTATTGTGTGTTACTTCCCCCACAGCCTAGATTGTAAGCTCTTCTGGACAGGGTCCTCTCCCCCTCCTGTGTCACTGTCTGTAGCTGTCTGTTATTTGCAACCCATATTTAATATACAGCGCTGCGTAATATGTTAGCATATACAAATCCTGTTTTTTTATAATAATATTAATAATAATAATAATAAATATGGACATGGTCAGATTATTATTATTCAGTATTTATATAGCGCCATCATATTACGCAGCGCTGTACAAAGTTCATAGTCGTGTCACTAACTGTCCCTCAAAGGAGCTCACAATCTAATGTGCCTACTATAGTCATATGTGGTTAATGTAGTCTAAGGTCAATTTTTTAGGGGGAAGCCAATTAACTTAATTGCATGTTTTTGGGATGTGGGAGGAAACCGGAGTACCCGGAGGAAACCCACGCAGACACGGGGAGAACCTGCAAACTTCATGCAGATAGTGTCCTGGGTGGGATTCGAACCCAGGACCTAGCGCTGCAAAGGCTGGAGTGCTAACCCCTGAGCCACCATGCTGCCCATGGTGGCTAAAGGGAAACAGTCAGCCTTAATAAAATTGATTAGTATGTTTAGTATGCACACAGTTTCTGTACATCCTACATTATTATAATCTTTACGGTCATCAATCAACAGGGTTCATGTCATCATTAAAAAAAAAATATTATGAGTAACAAAAATGTACCTTCTGCTTGCCATGAATGAGTTGGCAGAATACTGTGAATGTTTTATTGGGAACCGCACTGATGTTTTTAGTTGGCAAGACCCTTATCTGATACGAAGAGATAAAAGGATCAGCAAAACACAACACTGCAATAAAAAGCAAGAAGAAAAGCCAGGTACATATGTAATGAGACTCTAAACTAAAACAATTTGGTTTAAATGGTTACTTTCTATCTTGCACAGGCTTCTGAGCTAAAATTTTTTACCCAGACTTCACTTCATACTGTCAGCATCTCACAGTATGCAGTATGAACTGCAACAAGTTATACAGAACCCACTTTCCTTCATGGCTGGAGCAAGTCCAGCATTACCCAACCATTTCCTCTCTGGCCTTACTGTTCCTGGCACATCTGTTACATTCTATAGAAATTAGTTTTTAATATTGGAGGTCTGTGGCCATTAGAGAGGACAGTAAATCCATGTAAGTAAAAGTTTCACTGATTTGCTGCTCTGCATGAATTGCAAAACACAAAGATACATAGTGTGTCAGTTATAGTTTAGGTAAAAAAAAAAGTTAGTAGCAGCTGCACAATTCTACCTTGGTCTTATACACAAGTAAAGCAAATTTTCCGGGTTTCTCAGTATTGGCTTATACTCGAATATTTTAAAATGGGTATCCAAACTTATAGAGCGTTTAATAACTTTCCATAGCTGAACCTTCTCCAAAATCAACATTATTATTCAAAGTGCTCAAAATCCTAAGAGAATTCAAACAAGAGGATTGTTTTGCCAGCTCCCGTTTGCCTTCAGAAAGCGGACTTGCCATTGAAATGTATTGGTGGTACCCAGGTTACTGAGTGATGTCACTTGCTGTTATTTGGAACCTTTATCACATCTCCAGGCAGAAGTCACTGGCAAGGAGTGCATGTTGCTTATACATCATACCTGCAAGGTGTGCTGTGTGGAGGAAGCCACTTGTTAGGATTCTCATTGGATTGTGCACACCTTGGATTATTATTACAGAAAATCATCATAATGTCTAGAGTTAGGCACATCCCCATTCCCTATATTGGTCACTGGTCAGATAACAGAATGGTCAAGGATCAATCATTACAATTGTAACGCTCAAGAAATATGCAGGCATGTCCCCTATCAGAATTTTAGGTTTTCCATGGGGGATGGGGAGTCAAGGTGAAATAAGCATGGTAAGTGATCTGCTTTATAGAAGTTGTGTTACTTGAATTACAGGCCACCGATTTGGGGTTTCTTAAAATAAAAGAGCTTTTTGTTAATGTTTCTGATAATAGCTGAAAACTGTACAACCAAGGGGTGGGGAGAGAGCTGAACCTGTTGCCATAGGGGAGCAGATAACATAAGCAAAGCCCTGGCAATAGAACAAGCTGCTTTCCAGTATTAAACACTTGATAAAATACGTGATGTCTCTTAAGAGACAAACTCTGTGTGATGAATAGATTACACCTGCTGAAAAAGCTATACTAAAGCATTTTAAAATAAAGATCTTTGATAGGCATCTCATTGTAGAATTGAGAAAATAAAGGGTCCCAAGAGAGAAGAAAATGCTAGAAGCAATGCAAAATAAAATGAAACAGAATGCTATTTGTATCACATTACATGAAATGCAAAAAATGTATTCAAAATACTGCAGTAAGACACAAAACTTTTGGTTCACTGAATAAAATGTGAAATTCGAGTTAGTTTCAGTTGACATAAATCTCATAAAATACAAAAGCAATACATTAAACAGAAGGACTACAAATAGGTCACGAGAATTCCCATGGAGGCGTTCTAGTATGTTGTATATTTTATCACTTCCTAGTTTTTTCTACTGACCTCAGGGATGGAAATTTAGGAAGGAGTTCTAATGGCTGGTGCATGATTCCGTCATGTTATATGGAGTTCTCCATCTTGAAGAAAGCACAAATGCCGATTTCCTCTTTTTATCGTGGTCCATCTGTTCATACTGTCAGATCAAGCATATGGTCAAAGACCATAAAGCGTGTATAAGCCTGCTGCTCTACCTGGGCATTAGGGATACATGCAGCCTGATGGCACCTAATGTTTGGCCCTCAAGGTTTTGGCAGACAGTTCAGTAAAATGAAAATAAAACCGTAATTCTATCATTTGTTAATCATTTCAATGTATATATATTTACTATATACAGTTAAAAACTATAAAACCAATTCCTCAAAAAACACTAAATGATTTACAGTCTGTCCAAATTATTTCAAACTTTGCAATGGAACCAGCACAAAACAGATACATTTGTATGTTTAGAATATATGTTTTAGAAACTATAATTTAAACACATTTACAAACACAAAAAAACATATAGAAGGGGGGTGACCATTGATCATTCATAAACCTATTGCTTGAAAAGTCAAAACAACATCTAAGCAAATATCTCTACCAGCAAAATATCTCAGCAATTTAAACACAACAACCTGGAACTCAACTTACTCACCAAAGAAGGCATTTAAGGTGGGCATTCTGAACCCTCTACATGTGTGAATGAATATTGTCCTCCTGGAACACATCATCAGACATCTCGCCGCTTACAAAAACAAGTTGTGAAATGCACACTGTTCATGTTTACCTGGGACTAAATAACTGCCTTCAACATTTTCCTCACATTAGGTTCCTCACATTTTTATGACATGGGCTAAGGGGAAGTGTAAATCTGTCATGCAGCGATGAATAATAATAAAAGATGGCCATATTAATGCTAAACAATATATGCAGATTTTAACGCTGCATTTGCAGCAATCCAGACAAATTAATTTGCATTTACACAACACCTCGAATTATCAAAATAAGATATTAAAGATATTCACACGACCAGTGTTGGAAGTACTTAGAGAGGCAAAACAGATTTAAATTCCCAGTAGATATACAATTATTAACTGATTGATGATGGTGATTTGAACACTGCACAAATGATACTTAAATTATCACAGGAGATTCTTTCCAAGTTATTCATGGTTTTTTCAGCAATTTCATGGATGGACTGTTAATGGATAAACACAGACATGCAGTGATGTATGAGGGTACCTAAAAAGTGTGTAAACGTTCACCTTCAAAAGGAGTGTACAATAGATTTCAGATTACATTAACTGAATATTAAATGTAAGGCTCATTGATGATGTAAGGGACCACAATAATGGACTGGTGTAAACAAAGCAAAAAATAGTGATGGAAAAAAATGAAACACTAAACCCAAGTTCTGTCAGACTGAATTTATTAAGCATACCATTTATACATCAGTCTTGCAATGAATACATTGTATAAAAAGTGCAAATGCATTAATTAAACTATATGCAGAGAAAAATAACCTGTAAAAAGCAGCATAGACCCCAGCATGGATAGTGAAAAAAGCAGCAACAATAAGACTGTGCAGTGTGAAATACCAAATGTCATCATTTAGAAAAAAGTATGTACATGACAGTGAATGCACCAAATTCACTGTGAGTTCTGATGATGCCAGCACAGTATTTATTACAGTAAAACATTCCTATAATAAACAAAGATCTAACTTAAAGCACCCTAAACAAAATCTCATTTTCCCATTATATTTACAAGAAGGAGACTGAAATGAAAGTGCTGAGAAAAAGGTATTGTATTTTTAAAACTAGCAAATATCCTCGTTAAACCAATGAATGAAGACATTTTTCAATAACTGACTTGTTACACTTATTCGTGAGTGTTAATGATGACCCAGTAATCACACAAACAAGTAAATGCACATATATCGATTATTTCTACTTTACTGTTTAGCAGCTAAGCCAATAAATATGTGGAGTACCTTTTAAGTTGTCTGTTTGTTCATCAATTTAGCTTTTTTTAATGCAGGGGTCAAAGATATATATAAATACACACGCACACACACAACTAAATAATGCTTACTTTTAAATATATAGGTGTCAGGTTTTTTTTTAGTCCCTTATAAAAAAAATATATATATTAGCTTACCACAGCACAAATAGTACCTTAATTTCATGTGGCTTGCTCATTTGGTTTAAACACAAAAACACACACTTATTCCAAATAGATGTAAAGTAAAAGGGTGTTTTAAAAAAAAAAGTTTTTTTTTTCTTTTTGAATTGAAATTGAATTGAAAGATAAGCTAAATATTTGTTAACTGAACAAGCTGAAAACACCTCTCAGGCAACAAGCCATAAAGAATGGCAACAAGTGCTCCAGGTTGTTGGACTGGGCCCTACCTTAATTTCTTCCAAACCAAAGAGGTTTTATTACCATTTAAAACATAGATTTACTGCTATCCGATGAATGTGGTGATGAAGAAAGTGCTAGAATATTGCAATGACAGCTCAAAATATAAAATGTATTCATGAAAATTGATATTACATCCCAGTTTATCAGAGTTATTCTGCTGTTGGCATTCCCTGAACACTTAGACTGATAAATCTACTGGAAGTGGATTAAAGAGATCTTTAGGAATGAAATATGGTCTGCGTATACCTTTAAATCTTTCAAAACTGTGTCATCACATATTAAGTACATGATCAACCCAAACTATGTGTCTGTTCTAATCACATTGACAAAATATGCTCATTTTGGAAATCTCAACATTTTCCCTTTTCAGAAAACCAGAAGAGTAGGAAGAAACTAAAAAGATACATGCTTTTTAAAAAGTATGTATGATTTCATATCGGAGCCTAAACAAATGCTCCACCGCGCAAGGTCATTGTTGCAGAAACGGACAAGAGATGTCCTTTCTGCAATGATTGGCGCTAATACCAGATCTCTACAGGTTTTTGGCCACAAAGCTGAGCTGCATATACGCAGTGTCAGCTTTGGCTGCCAGGGAAACTCGGCAATCCCAGCTTACCTTGCGTGTTCCAGGGTTTATCTCAGCATGGCCAAAAAATTGAAGCAGATACTGCTATTTTAAAAATCTGAAGTGCTTCTAACTCCAAAGAAAACCACCCTGGAACTTACAGCAGAGTTCAACAGGGAAGAGTCATTTTTCTTTAGCTGCCTTAGCCTGGTTACGTATGTGACACAGCTGACAATTTTTAGAAACATTTAGATTCCTCCTATTGACAAGTGAACTTAAAACTGCCAAAAATCAAGTGCGGTTACAAGAACATTTCTAATAAAGATTGACTGGACCCTAATAAAGCATAAAGTGCATACCATAGTAAAAGAATCCGTTGCTGACAGTTTGGGTTTTTCACACCAATGCTTTTTAAATAAACATGAGTAAACTGTGCAGCAACTGGTATTAAAATTATTACCCCAAAACGATGAAGCTAGTGATTGAATATATTTATTCAAGCTAGCTAGTAATTCTAAATCCCTCAGCATTTTCAAGTTCACCAGAACCCAATCTACAGGAAAATTAGAAACGACAGGTTAATTGTATTTTCTAGATGGCTTCATCCATTTGTGATTTAGATACAGGAGAAAAAGTTATTTTATATTTTCTTCATATATACAATTAGACAAGTCCTGAGCTCATATTAAAAAAACATTGGGGTTGTCAGGCTTCTTGGTCCAATATCATCATGAACAATAAAATATATCTATATTATCATATAGTGAAAAAAGTAGAGTGGTCTAGTAATTGGCCTCACAGTTCTCTGTAATCAAACCTATTTTTATCTGTACACCTGCATATACACAGGTAAACTAGGAACTGCAACACAAACTTGGCTCAACCAGTCCTAGAACAGTTTAACATCTGCAATGCTGACCAGCTTTATGGCTTGAGGTATACACATCTATCATTTTCACCTATTTCATATCTGAGAAGATATCTCACGACCAAAATATTTGTACTTGTCAACTTGTGTAAAATGTGAACATTTCTCAAAAGTTGTTGTGCACCGATCTGTCAGAAAAAAATTTGGGGCTGTCATTCCAATCTTTGCTTCACTTCTAAATAAGTTACTGCCAAGGCAGCAAACAATGTCGGGTGTCTGGACTTACTGGATGTATATTAGTATTGGGTCAGTGGATCAATAAGTAGTGAAGGATGTGGATAGTACCAGGGGGAGTTTCTGTCATCAAAAGTGAACCTGCAATCCCATATTTCTTTTCCAGGAGCTAAACTGCTCCATTCACAGACAAAAGTACAATTTTAACAGTACAATGTCCATTTGTGATATGGGCTACAAATGAGAGACAGTTAGCAATGCTTCTTACACTTAAAATCTTCATAAATCCACAGAAGCCAGTAATTACCATTTATCATTAAAAACTTGTTCCAGCTTTAGGCCTTTCAATACGTCAGTTAGGACGACCACAAATGGTATGCTGGCCATTACCAAGTGAAAAGCAAGCCTAAGGTTGCCAATATGGGAGCCTCTTTGAATTATAATGTTTTTGATTATATACATTTACTGCATGAGCTCTGAAGCAAATGGCAGATTAGTGGAGCCAATATTTACCAATAAATAACATTCTGCATGTTCAACTAAAATGGCTTCATCTACTGTATTTAAATGTCAAGTGCATTTCAAGTCATCCCATTGCTTATAGAATATATATATATATATATATATATATATATATATCATACAGAGCTAACGCGACAGCTGGCGAACAATAATAGACACTGTTGTGAGTAAACAATCAAAAGTTGCCAATTGCAAAATGAAAGACAGTATTGTATACGTAGCTATTATTCACAAAGGACCGAATCTGCTCTAGCAAATCTGCATTAGCAGTAAACATAGTAAAAATCAAAGCAGAATAAGAAAACATGGTACTTTACCAAGATATAGGCTGCATAAACACTGGTGCAAAGTCAAACAGAAAAGGATTATCTTTAGAACTGAACAGCAGTCCACTAAAGTAACTGTTACTAGCCATACACACATAAAATACACAATTAATTCTAGCAATATTATAAAAAATATTTGGATCAAGGATTTGGTTGAATTTAACAGGATCTTCTTATCAATGAAATGGTTGCCCATTGACTAAACTGCCAACCTGTTACAAAATTGTTCATTTAGATTATTTCAATGTATGGTCAAGTCAGGCACATCAAGTGTTGTGTTAAATATATCCAACAGATGAGGGGAAAACTGAGCAGGGCTCATTTGATAGGTCAATGTTCTCAATTTTTTTTTTTTTTTTAGCTTGGTGGCCAAATAATGGGTGGGGCAACACATGACAATTTTAGGGTTCCCAGTTGTTTGAGTCATAGGTGTGCAGTAATAATTGTGGCTGCTTTCTACCACCCCCTAATAATTTGTTCCAACTTTGTAATGCCCAGTTAGTATGCTTCATTTTTCAGCGCCCCTTTATTGGGACTTTATTTATTGTAATCATTTAGAAGAAGTTTATTAGTGTAATTGATGTAGTGTAATAAACTTAGTTCACATTAACATTTACGCCTTTCAAGTGCCTGCTGCAAATGCTTAAAAAAGTTTTCATAGCGATTACATAGAGTTCTATGGAGTGGGTCGCCTACCGCCTGAGAAAAGGGACGAATAATTGCACCATTTGTTGACAATTTTTTACAAGAAGTTTTACTCAGTTAATGTGAACTAAACTTTATTTAGTAAACCTAAATTATATTACACCAAGATTCCCCCGTGGGCAGCAAATAGTTAATGATCTGGACTGTGACCCCGTCTCAGCATGACTACCTAGTGTTGGGTGGTGGGCCCAGGTAAAAGGGGCTGGGGAGAGCACTGTATATGTATATTACATACACCTTACCAACATCCTTCCAGAACAGACAATAAAGATACAAGGACATGAAAAGTTGACAAATGCTAGTCATCTTGGTCTGCCCAGATCTGGCATGGCTTGTTTATAGTCCAAGATAAACTGCACACAAAGCCCAGCACATAGCCCAAGATGAAACCAGAAAACAGCAATTCAGTCTCTGTCTTCACCTTTGAATATGCAACAAATCCCAGTGTTCTCTATATTAACTCCTTCTAGATCTTGTTTCAAGTTTATCTGATTATCGTGTTAAATTATTAGAAGAAATGGGGCCCTAATATTTGTATTGTTTAAAGGAGCCCGAAGAAAAAAACCCTAATGATGTTTATAATAAAATCGCACTTGTCAGTGGGAGTCAAGTTAGTAAAATCATTATTTTTGTACAGAGAATTCATTACTCTCGTTCTTACTGATGTTAGAAGTATCCATTGCATTTAGTGATATATTGAGCTTGTTAACCTTGGGGAATGCAGAGACCACTGACTGGCGAGTTTTCTACAGCAGGCAATGGAGAGCTCACATCAAATCACTTTTCATGCATCTACATTTTACCCTTAGCAATAATAAAAGTTTAGCATTATCATCAAGACGTTTGGTCATTTTGCTGCACTACCATACAGCATGAATTGTGCTAGGAATTTTCAGCTGTAAGCAAAGACTTTTTTTTAAGGAAGCATTTTCCCTAAAAACAATAAAATAATACAATATTCATTTAGTATAACACATAAATAGCTCTCTTGGAATGCAAATCTCAATATATAGTGCATTGGATGTGCAGGCTCTACCCAAGTAATAAACTGCATTGTAGCCCTGAAAATGTATAAAAGTGATTGAGAAAGTTTCCACATCTGAGAACAGATTCAACGGAAATGTGGCCTCTTCATGTAGTGGTCTGTGAAGCAGAGTGACATATAAAGTTCTCACACACGTTTGCTAGCTCGGATTTGTGAGGTCCTTGCAGCTTCTAACTTGGCTTTCAAATCCATAGGTTTTTCAAAAAATCTAACAAGGGAAGGTTCATTTAAAAGTGAGGCAAGGATCTGTTCAAAAGCAAAAGACCACTCTGTGTTTTCTTTGGGAGAGCTGTCCATTTGTTGGGGTGATACGTTACCCTGAGTGGTGTCTTTTGGACTACTACCTGTCTCTGGTGATGGAGTTTTGATTGGAGATGAAGGGTTCTGAAGCTTCCTCCCCACTTCTTCCATTCTCAGGAGAAGGCTGGTCACAGCAGCAATGGCACGATACAACAGTTCCTCTTCAGGATCTCCATGGAATAAGTTGTACAAAGTCTTTGAAAACTGGATAAACTGGGACTGGTGAAAGAATTATAATAACACATTGTTTAGCTAATCCCCATTTTTAGCTTGAATGGAATAAGTGCTAATATTAATGAGCTGACTTAATGAAGTAAGGAAATGCACAACTAAGAGTTTTAATTACTGGAGTTCCAACGAGACTAAAGCTAAGTTGACCTTAAAGATTTAAGTGATCAACGCCCTAGGTTATATTTTGTCTTATTAAACATCTGTTTATTGTCCATCCATATAATAATAACAATAACATGATAAAAATTCTGTTTAAGCCCCATGCTTCCATTTTACCATTATTATCATTCAAGGGACAAAAGGAGTACAGTTATTTTCCACAGTATATGCTTGCACAATAAAAAAAAAAATGCATACCTGGTTTATTCTAGGCAAGTCTTTAATGCTTTCCTCCTTACGCACCAGTTCATCTTGCCATTGCTTTAGATATGCCTGAATATCAATTTTTCCTTTTCCTTTAAAGAGAAATAGATAAAAGAAAGCTCTAAACTGCAAAAAGATAAACTGTACCCTTCTAGGTTTCATGCATTATTTTATGAGGCAAAGTATACAGTGCAAACAAATATTCCAAATTAGACATTCTGACAAATTTGGAATTTTAAAGAAATACTTGCACCATATTAAAAGACATTACCAGGGAACCCAGTGTCATTACTAGTTAGCATGTCATTAACTGATATTGTGTAAAAATGGCAAATCACACATGTGAGCTATACTTGCCATTTTAGGTAACTTAAATGTATGTGTACATATGCAAAATCACTGGATAAAGAACTAAAACTGGCCACATAAAAGGACATAAATCACTGCTAAAAATTTAATTCTATGGGCACAAGCAGACTATTCAGGCAATTTCAGGAAAACAAGATTGATCAGACAAATTAGAAAAAAACTAGTCACTGTTATGTTCCTAAAAATAATTTGTAATTGTAGGTTTCCTGATATATTCACACATATTTACTTTCACATAATCTAAGCATAAGTGTGGGACCACCAGCTCATTACCAAGCCTTCATGTGGTCAAAATGTGCCTTTATGAGCTACAGATCTATGACCAGTTTTTGACCTTCATGCTACAAAGGGACTTCATAGATTTACAGGAGTACCTTTTTCAGGGCTCTTTGTTTTCTCATCAGGACCGTGATTCTCAATAGGGGATGTTACTGTTGAAAAGATTAACAGATCAAAAAAAAAAATTGAATGTTTTCTAGAAAGATTTACAAATAACTTTTGTAGTGGTTAGACAAAAGTTCAAATCACTGCCTGGGTAACCCATAGTAGTATATGCAATAGCACTGTCCCATTAATAATCTTTAAAATAGTAAACAGAGACTGCTCTTCATTAAAATATTAAGAGATGTACTGTTCAAATGCTTTCTCTTCGTTATCCATTTATCCAAGCTACTTTCTCTTTGTTATCCTATCCATTTATCCAAGCTACAAGACCAGAAATAAATACACAAAGACTTAAGTGTGAGTAAGGATCAGTAGGGAAGTACTTTAAGAATGAAGCTAGGAAAAAATTATTTGCTGAAGTAGAAATGGATGCTCAGATCATACTTCCAGCAGAGGTAAAAAACCAATCAACAGTATGAATTTAAAAATGCTTGGGACAAACATAGATCAGTACTCAAAAGGGTTAACAAAAGAAAATAGAAAGTAAAAAAAGGGTAGACTTAATGGAATAGATTTTTTCTGCTGTTACTCTTCTATGTTTCTTTTTAACACATAGTAACTAATGATGGTAATAGTACCCAATTCCCAAATGAAACCCAACAACTAATGCGAGCAGAACATATGATGAAGTTCCCAGTACAAAAGTGGATGAAGATGGATGGTCAGATTATCAAAATACATAAGTTTGGAACTTTTTAAGCTTTCATTGTGTCCCTGCAGTTCTATACTTTCACACAAGAGTACATTAAAGTTTTATCTCTGCAGTGAACAAAATAATACTATTTACCATGGAGTTGACTGAAATGCATAAGTTCTTCTTTGGAAAGCTTGGCTTCCTCTGAGGGGCTTAAAGTACCCACTTCAGTAAAAGCTAATACAGAAAAATACAGAGAACATAAAACAATACTGAGAATGGAATTGATCTTACAACAGAGCAACATGGTAAATGTATTGTTTAAAGTATTTGATATATAAGCATACATTTCTTCCAATGCAAAAACAAAATGATTACACAGTATTTATTAAAAAAAACACCACTGTATTTGTATAGGAAAATCACAATACTAGATTTCCCTATAAGAATCAATCCCAACAATATCAATCCCAAGGCCACGGTAGCCACCATTGGATGTGCAGGATTGGTGGAATTTTTACAAATCTGTAACTGGGGTACCAGGAAAAAAAAAACAAGGGAAAAGCATTAATGATTTCAGATGGGAAAAGGGAGATTTAAATGGACTTACCTGGAGGTATGTGCATTTTAAAAAGTAGCTTGAGTCTGTCAGTAAAGCTGCCGTTGAACATCACATCTACAGCAATGAAATGAAAAATGCAAAGAATCATAACATTGTACAATTTACTAAAAACATGTGTAGTAATATACTGTGTATTATGTTCTCACCAAAACCAAAAGCAAATTCCTTAAAATTAATTAGACCATCTGAGTTTTCATCCAACAGACGAAAAGTCCACAGTGCGAGAGAGTCTACACTAGGAGAATAGGCCCAGGGGCTCAGCAGATGGTACAAGGTACGGAACTGCTGGCAGTCTATATGATACTGTTCCAAATACGGTAGACTTGGGTCATGATGGCTAAGGATTCTGCTGTTGTTTGAATTCCAGTAACAAGACAAAAAATGTTCTCTCTAAAAAGGAAAAAAGTACAATGAATAGTCAAAGCAAAAAAAAAGGTAATATATGTTCCATCCATTAGTACATTACAACATAGTAACATGTTGTAATAAAATTAAAATGTAAATATATGAGCCATTGTAATTAGGTTTAAGAAACAGGTATTGCTTTTATACAAATGTCAACTCTGTTCCTGGTTATTGATCACAAAATAAAAAGCAAACAGGCTGTGAGGGAGTTTTAACAATATGCTTTCCTGGGGACAACACATCTCATGTTAACTGTCATTAGCAGATCCTTTATAATAATAAAAAAAGTTATTATTATGCTAAACTAATTAAACCGGTCTGTTATAATGCATCACAACACACAATGTATTTACCCATATATATCATTTACAGCTATTAAAATTTTTTTTATATATCTATATATATATATATATATATATATATATATATATATATATATATATATATATATATATATATTTATTAGTCAATAACTGGGGGTTAACCAAGTGTTACAGCATACTCCACAACTTTAAAACAAAATAATAAACAGTTGCCCGGCTGGGCATCTGGCTACCTCACTGCATACATATATATTGTATAAATAAATATATAGTGGTAGAATAGCTTACTCTCAAGCCATATCTCCTTTTCAAAATCTAAAAATTGAATCCTTTAGCAGTATACCAATCTCTTCAAATTGATCATCCTAATAAACTATATTTACACAATGCACTTCTAACAGACCAGTCCTAAATCAACTAAAATTAGGTATACCATTAAAAAAAAATGCTGTTTTCCTTAAAGAAATACAGTGGTACCTTGGTATAAGTCCACTTTGGAATAAGTCCAACTTGGTAAGTCCTGTTTGGACACAAAAACTTTTGCTTGGTATACAACCTTTGTGCTAGAACTTGTATGGGTAAAAATGAGTCATAACACCACGCGCTACCCTTATTTACCTCTCTCGAGACAAAGCCTTGACTGCCCACGAGCTTCAGTACGCCAGTTGCTACCATTCAGTGAACAACCCGAGCTATAACTCTCTGTGAATAACATAACATCTCCTCCTCCATTCTCAGCACCATCCTAGTAGGCACTCAACTCTTCTCAGCAAGGTAAAGTGAGGTTAAATTTTCATTTATTTCATCTAATTGCTTATGTATTTATGTATTTTAGTATTAAGCTATGTTTAAATTATTTCATACAGCCCCATCAATGTATAATATGCCAATAACAAAAGGATTTTTTTTTCATGGGAACAGATTAATCATTTTCCTTTCATTTCTTACGGGAAAAATTTGTTTGGTATAAGTACTGTTTGGTATAAGTCCAAGGATCTGGAATGGTTTAAGGACTTATACCAAGGTACCACTGTAAATCCTAAAAATCTGCATTGCCCCAACCAAAAATGAATAATCAAATTTCTTCATATATTTATATGTATTTTTACCATATTTAAACTAAAATATCTTTACTTTGTCGCCAATTCCAGAGTGTTTTCTTGTCCTGATAAATTGGCATTCATTAAAATAAAAAATAAAAATTGACACTATAAACTATAATAACTTGACACAATTAAAAGTTATTGACGTGGAAATACCTTAAATAAATAATAGAGCTCCTCTAAGTTAGCGGAACTAAATTTGACATCTTGCAACACAACTCGAACCTGTAAAAAAAATGATAAATTACAGACATCATATTACTGCATCAATAAGGACTGACTTACAGAAAGAGCAAACCCCTACAATGTGGCCACATACTCTTGCTGATCAGCTGTTCAACTAATCTTACCTTATTTATGGAAGGTTTTTTTTCTTTATACCACACTGCAAACCCACCTTTTAAACAATAGCATACTCAGAATTACAACTAGCATATGAGTAAACCATTAAGTGTCCTTAATTGTGCTTTGTGCTACTTTAAGCCAAAAAGTTTAAAGTTTTGTCGATTTCTGTACCATAACAGAAGTGTCTGGTGTCTCAATTTTCTGTCCTCTGATTGCATGCAAAAAAATAGTAGTCAATAGTGAAGAAAACAGAAAAGGGAGAGTTTAAATGTTTTACTGCATAGGCATTGCATTGGATTTCTAGGGATATGTATGACATGAGTATCTATAGAACAAAGCCATGAAAGTTTGCTAAAATATCTGAAATGTGGGAGAACAGGATGTTTTGTAACACTGTGGCATCTGCAACTCTAGAAACATGACTTTATTCACTGTATATCCATGCAAATGTCCAATGGTATTACTTATGCATGGTACATACCACATTCTGTTTAGTTGTCACTTCCAAAGTCTGGATGACATATAGACGGTTTCTGGTGCGCATGCTTTCTACATCCTCATAACGAATAGCTCCAAATCTCTACAAAAGTAAAAAGAATGTTTATCACTTGTCAAAGTTGTCCGGGTAATGGCAGAGTCATCCCCATACTGGTGTAGGACCTAAGCCATTTGTTCAGAAAATAAGGCATTGAAAAAAAATGTACCTCATTTGACTCCCTGATAAGGTCTGCAATATCCACTTTCACACTGTTGCCTTTTCGTTCAGAAGCAGAGGACGCTTGCTGCACCGATGAAGGTAGAGGGCTATCCTTGTTCACAACATTATCAAAGAACCTGCAAACAGTGAAGGTTCCTTACACCATTTTTCCAGCTTCACCGCAAAACTATAGAGGCTGTTCAAACAACTATTATTCATATCAAAACTAATAAAGCTTATTAAAAAAATGAATTAGCAAAAATGTATTTTAAAACGCACAAAAGTCCTAGGCTATGTACACACGATATAGGATTCTCGCCTGATACAAGTGGCTGGGCTTTTCTGGGTGGGAATCTGACAAGTCTACAGATGTTGCTCAACATCATTCATGGATCCATTCTGATGGATCCATATGCAACTGACGATGAACGACCACAATACAAGTGAAGGGAGGAGAGCAAAGCTGGGTGTCGCAGGCTCACTTTCCTTCCTCCCTTCTCCATAAAACAAAACGTTGAGTGTGTACAGCGTTCATTCATTCACCTGTCACTCTTTTGTCACTGGAAATGATCATTAACGTGTGTATGCAGCCCTAGAAAGAAAAGGCATATAATAAAGTCAATAATAGCCTGCAGATTACTAATAGAAACAAATATCTGCACCCCTTAGTAAAGGGAAAATGTACTAACAATAAACTTTATTGATAAATACCAAAGGAAAAAATAAAGACAACCACCTGTATACTGCACAGATATGATATGCACACTAAAATGTGGTAGGTAAAATCAATAATCCACACACTAATACCAGATCTGACAAAGAATCAATATTGTCAGCAAACTGGAGAACTGACAAAGAGTTCAGTGATGACATGCTACCATATGTATATTATCAGCTCCTGATGAAGCAGCACATTGTTGCGATACTTTTGAAGGTGCAAACCAGTCAAGCTCTGTTTTTGTTGCCAGATGATACTGGGGACATAACACAACTGTGTTTTGTTCACCTTTTGCTAACAAGAAAGGGCAATTCACCTCCACAGTAGGTGTACTGCTATTACATCTATTTACACATTAGTTGTATCTTTCTGTGTCCATATTGCAGTCAGTCAGTCAGACCGCATCTATTTGGCGATATGACCTGGCTTAGACTAGTATCAGACAGACTGTCCCAATTTTCATCGTAAAAAGAGTCTATCTGAAATTAGCTGGGAACTGTGTGGGCTGTTTTAATGGTTTTTAACTTTGTGTATGTATCTCAGCTAGCAGTATACAGGTGGCTGTCTTATTTTGTTTTCTCTTGGTATTTATTAATAAAGTTTATTGCACAATGCTTCGTCTATGCCCAGGGATTGCATTTTGGAAATCTCTTTTCTATCTGCACACTTAATGGTCCTGGTTCATTTGCTACCTAGAGCTTATGGTAAGTTTTAAGAGTTTAACAAGCACAGTCACTAAATAAAAAAAATGAATCTCCTATAGGCCAATGTCAAGTCAGTCCACATGTGGTCACTCATCTAGATGTTCACTAAAGCTCTGCCCTGCTCCCTCTTAAGTCTTCCAGTGAGGTATGTGAGCTAGAATAAGATAAGACAAAGTGGTGTGATGTTGTAACTTGCTGGAGGATGATGACTAATGATTATTAGGAAGACCCTACTAAACACCCGGAGGTACCTACCTCTGTGCACCAGGGATGATCCCCATACACAGACATTCACTACTATAGAGAATAATGCTATGAATAAAAATTATCTAAGGACATATGGAGCAACTCAGACCTATTAATTCTTGACATTTATGTAGTGGGGTTTGCATGACCTTCTTTAATGTTTCTAAATACAGAATAATGCGAGTTGGGGAAGGGGGTGTTCACCTAGAAAGTACCCATAATATAGCCAAAAAATGAACACTACTAAAACCAGGTAATTGTCATGACCTGCATCTTAACCTCAATAATTAAACACGCTATGGGTTCCATTCTGAAACTGTTAAAATCATTCATTGCTACACTTGTCTCACATATTAATACATGTCTTTCTATATGTTTATGCATTTAGCTCACAGGAAATGACAAGGACGTCACATTTCTGGCAAGATAAACAGGTATTTTCTGTGCTTGCTGAACGTGCTCTTACTCTGGAGAAAAAAAAATGAATGCAGAATATATAAAGATGGTCTCATACCGATTAAGTATGGTGACGGCTTCAGCATCATCTTTACAGACCAGCAGCTTGTCAATGTTAAAGTGCAGAACAGTTAGTCCCAGCTGAAGGATGGCTTTGATCCCATCATAAAAGAAGCAGTCCACCACATTGACAGCACTCTCAATAGGCAGGACACTGATGAACAGGGTAAGAAACCATGAGAGGGACACGGAGGAAAAAAAGGTCATGTCTGTCATGTGATCAGTCAACTGGGGCAAATAATCCCTGATGAGTTCCTCAAATACTGCCTGATCCACCAAGGCACCTAGAAAATAATAAACATATATAAATACTTATCAACAGAAGTCATATGTCTAGCAACTAGATGCATTTTATTTTTATCACTAACATTTTATTACTAGTATTATTGTAAGTATTAATGTTTTTCTCTGCTGTGTTTGGCCCTTTTAAACTTGCATGTTTGCTATAGTTAACTGCTTCCTGATAAAGGTAAAATCCTAATTACTTGCTCTCAGCAGCTGCAGGAGATACAATTACATTATATTTAACAGTAATAATATGCCGTTAGACTGAATAATAAGGCAGAAGACACAATCAGTGCTTCCTAAACATAGACTGAGACAAGAAATGAAAGAAACTTGGACTATCAAGCTGATAGCAGACTCTGGAAGCTAGACATTGCAGAATTAACCTAGATGGTGTGATAGGGGCAGATAAAAAATCTGCACAAAAAGCAGATTCAACATCGCTCTTAAATAACTGGCAGCATGCAAATTCCAGATTGGTAACACATTCATTCAAGGATCAGCATTATTACCAGACCAATATTTTAAAGTCAAGGTCAGCAACAGCACCTTTACTTTTTGTGACAAAGGTTTAAGAAACAAAACAGGGTATTATCATTTACTTGGAAAATGGGCCTGTGCAATAAAAGGCACTGCTAAGGGAAAATTCTTCTTATAGAGACAGTATTCATTACATTAGTATTATAAAATAAAGAAGTTTCAGAAACTTTTTTTCTCAGCTTCACACCAAATATTAATTCATCTGCTCACAGGGACTATACACAGACAAAGTTTACCTATGATTCTCCTGTTAAAGTAATCTGGCAGCATTCTTTCACACACAGCCACTAGCAGCCAAAACGCCTCCTCCTCTTTGGCATACAGAAGGAGGACAGAAGTAAGGATATTCATTGCCTGGGAAAACACAAGCAAGGACAAAATAATCATGTTTTACGTTTGCTGCCAATTCTCCCGACATTCACGTTGACAAGAATCAGCTGAAGAAAAACATAAGCCAATTCATTGGGGATGTAACTTAATCTAAAGACATGAACAATAAAGACTACCTATCATAGAAAATTAATAGAGGCAGCTGATATCTCAAGATACTTATCCAAACCATTAAAATGAATTACCAATGCTAAAAAATATGGCAGCAAGTGAACAAGTCAACTGATAAACAAACTGAAAGCCATGACTGGTAGGTTTGGCTTTATGATGCTCTGTAGCGATCTCCACTCTTTAATTTAAAAAAAAAATGCAGTTCAGTTATATAGTCACATATAATCGTTCTTTTACAATAAACAGGCGATGTAATGCAATGTCTTCGTGTCAGCCTCCCACCTACCTTTGAGTACTTGTTGAAACAATAAACCTATATTTAACTTTTTCAGGTGTCTTTAGTCTGGTCCAATGAAATCACAGGTCCTATTCACCCCCTTGTGGTAGGTGGATCCTAAATGCCGCAGAGACTATAATAACATAGTGCTGTTCTATGCAATATTCCTTCATGAATCCAGGGTGGGACACTGACAAGCTCACAGAAATGGAATGACTGGCACAAGGTGTCAGGTAAAAAGGTGACTTGGTGGTGGACAGTGCCATGGAGAATGCATGTTTTGCAGTCAGAACTGCATTTTTAATTTAAGATGCAGAAGAATGTTTTTTTTTTTCTTGCTGGAGCCAGGCTTTATTAGTTATAAAAAAAATAATTAAAAAAAACACAATCTTCAGATCCTTTCTACATATCTTTGCTAAATTGACATATTGGTTATTCTATTTCCCCATAAATAGAATAGGCAGATTTTCTCCACTGGACAGACAGCAATAGCAGCAGGCAAGTTACTTGTGGTGGCAACCTTAGAGCTTCTGTATTTCAAGCCTACCACCTGATCAACAGTAATAACTTTAGGTAAGGTCACATGACCTCTCCTCCTCCTGGGTCATTGTCTGTACCTGTCTGTCATTTGCTACCCCTATTTAATGTACAGCACTGCGTAATATGAGTGCATTCTATAAATCCTGTTTATTATTATTAATAACAATAATAATGGCTGTGTGCAAAATTAAGATAAGGTAAATTTACTGCAATTTTCAAACAATGACACTGGTATGTTTGTAGGAATTGAAACTTCAATTTTAAATTGAACTACAGAAATACTTACACGTGCCATAAAAATACAGTTCACACTGAATACATTTTGTGTGTCTGTTAAGCTTTTGCAAAAATGAATTTAAAATTGGATACAAGTACATGCCTCCTAGATCAACCTCCTGTCTTTGCTTTATAAACAGTTCAACAGATCTTAACACACCTTAAAAATACAGTATATCACACCATGTCCTGTTTAAACAGAATTATCTCACAAACAAAAGATCTGCATAACACATGATAATAGGAACTTCTGCAAACAGTGACACAGTATTAGAGCATACTGTATACGGGGAAATGAGCTAACCTGGCAATATCCAATTTTTGGGTTCCTGTATGCATATGCCGTCAGCACTCTTCTCAATGCCGAGATGCCGGTGTCACTTTGAAACGCTGGATGTTCTGGTAGTGATCTGCGCAAATCTCGCTCAATTTCATCTGTTGCCAAAGTGCTTGTGCCAAAAGACTTTTCCACAATTTCTGAGTAGTAGCCTGGATTAGCTGCCATGTCATTAACAGCACCTGCCAACAAGTGATAATAATACAACTTAGCATACAGTCCTTATAATATACACTTTCAGTACACAAGGTGCAAGTTGAATATGGAGAATCTATCTAATACCCCCTATTATTCCTAATTTTAAAACCTCTCATCTCAGCCACATTCACTGTTAACGCAAGGGGTTCTTCAACATGCCTAATAACGCTTGCTAATAAGTACAAATATCATGTTGGTTATAATGCAGGGAGTTGAAGAGGATTTTCCACTTTCAATAAAAAAATGGAAAACTCATTAAAAATTTACAATAGCTTAAGACTGGATAACCATTAAAAGCCTGCCATTTATACAGATTACCACCGGAAATCATTTATTTATTATATATTTATAAAAGCAAAAATCTTTCCATATGGACCACTATTAATCGCAAGATAAAAATAGGAAATTGAAGACTGGACCTTCTGAGCTATATTTTATTAAGAAATTTACTCTTCCGTTCCTATGGAAAAAAAAACTTAATAGTACTTATTTTATCTAAACAATAAATGATTAAATTGATACTCTTTTGAGTCACTCCTACTTCTTTACAAAAACGATTAGGTATATACAAAAGTACCTACTTACCTGAGAAAAGTAACCAAAGCTCTCCTCTCAAAGTCTCTGGAACGCCCCTAACAACTAAACTCCGAGTCCGTTTAGTACGAAACATGCTAACGCCACGACCACATTCTGTGAACAGAATATTCCAAGACTGCTCCTTCATTTTCTCTTTGAGCTGTGGAAATATTTAGAGTAATTTATTTTAGTTTGGAGTAGAATTCAGTTCACAAAACATAGCAAAAGGAAGTAGTCCAATGTGTAGTATTTACATTTATATTATTAATACAAAGGTAACACACAAACATAAAAAAATGTATAGTTAAAATATTTTATTATAGTCAAATACTCTTTATAACTGCAAAAACACAGGCACAAGCAAATGACCTAATGTGAAAAGCAAAAACAATAGAAATTCTGGAGGTCAACATCCTGTATGCCAACTTTTAGACGATAACATTTCTTAGACTACGTATAGACGTCAGATGATTCTCATCCGATAATCGCTTCGGGCTAGTATCATATGAGAATCTGGCATGTGTACAACGCTCATCTTACGTTGTTCATTGATCAGTCCTGGTGCATCTGCAAACGACGAACGATCGTAATACAAGTGAAGGGGATAGAGCGCAGTGGGGTGCTGCTCCATTGTTCCCACCTCCCCTTCCCTCTATAGAGCAGTCTTTTGTCGTTGGAAAGGATAATGAAAGATCCTTTCCAATGACAATTATTGAACGTGTGTACGCAACCTTAGACCTGCAACACTTTTAAGTGGTGATAGCATAATACAACATCATTTTTAAAAGGGTATTGATAATAGGACCCATAACCATAATGTTACTGCACATTGTCCGTCACATAAAAGAATTTAATATCCAGGACCACAAAATACTATGTACTTTATTAGTTAATTATCTCCACAACAAAGCAGGTGATGTATATATTTTCCTACCATTATTGGATCAAGGTTCTCAGCATCCTGAGGATGAAACACAGTCATTAAGGCTTCGGTGCTCACAGTCTTACTAGTGCCTTTTGGACCCACCATAGGATGAGCTTCTGTGAACTCTGCTTCATTAGGGCTGTAGCCAGTCTGAAA
>NC_092871.1:32697022-32745422 GCF_032062135.1 Pyxicephalus adspersus
ATTTCCATTAAAACAAATATAAAACATACAGTATGTAACTGAGTCATAACGCATGTGGATTCAAAGTTCTGTGTACCTGAAAACACTGTACTTAAAAGAGGACCTACAGAGAGAGAATATGTAAACTGCCACTACTGATCTTTTGGTGTCAATAATCAGTTACACAACTTAAACAAGCATGAACATAACCGTGTGACAATTAGCTAAACACCTGAGCCGTATTCTCATTCTGGGTCAGTGATTCAACAGGTATTTAAAGCAGAGAATCAGAACACCAACTAGGCAAGCTATATTTTTAAAAGAAGGTTGACAATGACAGCATACATAATCTCTCAGTATATGTTCCCTTTAAATAACAATGGATGGTAAAGTAAACTTCCACCCAGAAAGCAAACTCTACATGTGGAGTAGGTTTGTTCTTCATCCAGACACTGCTATACTGTACTAACCCCAATCTACTTCATCATTTGTCTGAAATCTGATAATCCTGGAATACACGTCATTTAAACCTGCCTTGGAAGTTTGAAAGTGACTGGTAATAAGAACGGTATGCTGCTTTGTAACTAGAATGATCTACTGCTCTTACATTGCACACATGTAACATTCTAACTGCATGAAATTGTTGAAAATGACATTGACAGTAAAAATCAGCCCCTTGATGTCTTCAGTCCAATGACCAGCATCATTCCTGTTTTCCAGGTATTCTTGACCCTGCCCCAGCCTTGGACTTGAAAGCAAAAACAGCAGCAACAAATTATATATTGATCTCTCGGCCGATCTGCTTTCTCTTCCTATTAGCAAGCTTCTGCATTTAAGAGAGCCTGCGTTTAATAACATGTGTTAATGATTACAGAGTTAAATAATTTGTGTCTTTGTATATGGTTAGAGTTTAGCACCTAAAGTGTCTCCCTATAAAGTGTTTTTTCCCAATAACTAATGGTTTGGCACAGAAAGAACATGAAATTTCAAAATCCCTATTGCAGCCAAAGTATCACTAATAGTTAACAGACAATGCCATAAGAAAATAATATCTGTAAACCATATGTAAAAACTTCTGTACACCTGCCACTATGAACAAGTCCAATTTAGAAAAAGCAACCTTAAAGGTTAGTTTTATCAGATCTCACAATACCTATTAGGCTATTGAATACCATCTAATGTAAAGTTGTGCTTCTCTGTTCCTGTTTTCTTTATAGAAAACAGGAATACCAGCACACTACTTCCATTCCACATTTGTTGGCACCAGAACTTTAAATTGAAAATTACACCAAGGGAGTAGGAGATTAATAGCAAAGGACCCACCTATATTTAAGATGAATGCAACACATCCCTAAGACCAATAGATACAGAACTCAGTAAAATGGGACTTTATTGGTACCTTATAACTATATTCGAACAACTAAAGATGGATAACACCAATTTCAAACCCTACAGATACATACAATCCCATTGTTTAAAATATGCACAAAAAAAAATAGATATCTAATGTATTTCTAACATCTCTAATTTGGTGGATCTTCTCTGCATACACTAGCAAAGACAATTGTTTGGTAATATTCATTTTGATTTCATTTCATTTTGATACACCATTTTTTTCAATTTAAATATCAAACATTACATGATTCTTAAACAAGAGGAGTTGTGAATTAAAATATTTCCAAGTTACCTCAGTGTAAACTGTATGCTGGGGACTTGTTACTCCACATCTAGACCTCAATCTTGTCACCAAGGATTCAAAGTCTCGAACATCTGTAAAACGAAAAATATGCTTCCCCTTTGTGCTAATGATAATAGCCCTAGTTGTCACATCTGACTTTTCTAATCCAGTAATCTGCAAATATAAGGACAAACTTTTGTAAATGTAAGACCATTAAAATTTTGGGTTAAGGCAGCAAAAAAAGAAAACATAAAAGCACAATATACAATATTTAACGTATACCTTAAGCCAAAATGTGTCCCCAATGTACATATCGCCATCTATTGCTAACCTATGGACAAAAAACTTGCAATGGGATTTTCCTTCCTTCGGGTACCATGTCAAACCTAGTCCTCCGCCAATGCTCCCAATTGGTATTCTTTTGGCGGGAAGACTTTGTCCATCAGGGATGTTCAGGGAGCAGGAAAATGGCAAGATGATCTTTTAGAAGTTGAAATATACATAAAACTACAACAACCTCTTTTACTAATGCCATGAGATTTAATGCCTTAAAGAGTCACTTGCAATATGCTTGCACTTCCCCCCTCCGCCATCAGGTACACATACACATATGAAAACTGCAATTGTTAGTATTTGTATGCACTACTATAAACCCACATTTCTCAACCAGGGTTGTTCCAGAGGTTGCTGGGGGTTCCTTGAGCAATGCACAATTTGTGACTCGCAGGTTAATTTAGCTAACCTTTTTTAATTTAGCTAACTAATAACCTTTTATACAATCAGTAGGAGTGACATTCTTCTTACTGACAAGCAATGCAAGTGGCATTCATGCTAATATATTGTGATCTGTGGATACAGTAATAGCAGAGGCCTTTGCAGCTTTGCCTTTGGACACGTTTGAGTTCTGGGGCCTAGTATTTATACACTCAATGCAACATCTTTAAAATGTCACAGACTAGATTAAAACTATAGGTTAAAATGTGTTTGTGTACTAAAAGGACAAATATTGTTCAACATAAAAACTAGCAACTACCACCATTTTATTCTGCAGTCTTCGCTTACAGAAAATATATAATGCTTCATGGATTTTAAGTAGTAATCTTCAGGCCTAAAAAGCACATTTTAACTTGAGTCTGAAAAACGGGAAAAAAATGCTCCAGCAGCAAAAGGATTAAACTCTTCAACGTGTCAACAGCAGTCACATTGCCGCAGGCCTGTTGACATTCATTTCCCCATTGAAGGCCCCCTTAGAGGACAGCATTTGGATGCCTAGCACTACTAAAATGCTATCAAGATTGAAAAAGTGATTGCATGCTGTCCTGGAGAATTTGAAAAGGAAAAATGAAGAACCATCCAAAAGCAGTACTTTGAAGCAGAACATGAATGAAATAAGGAGAATGCAATTTTACAGACTGATTTAAACACTGTAGCTTTTATTTCATTACAGTAGCAAGATCTCCTGCAAAGTGATATTACCTCACGTAAAGGTATGATTGTGCTGTAAAGATTGCCATCGTGGCTGGCGAAGCAAATGTAGTTCTCGGAAACACACATCTTCCCCACTGTATTTAGGTGGCTGAAAGGTATCCATAAGAAACATTCGTGCACCTCTTTTAACGTCTCTTCTTTGGGCAGTCTGAAGTATGTAGTAAAACGCTCACTGTGTGCACGGCTTTCCAGACCTCTAGTGTGGAGTATAAGAAGGGTGCAATTAGACTCCTAACAGTGAGATAATGTTTTAAGAGAACTAAACTGCAGCGTTTATTCTGGTTTGATTATAACATACATTAATGTCATATTTTTAGTATGCATTTTGTGACATTTAAAGGAATAAAAATGTCAGGAAAAGTAGTTTGCAATAGGTTGAGAAAAAGGTAATTACACCCTTAAATAGCAGTGATATTTATCAAGTCTCCCAGATCCCATAATTTATACATGCAGAACCCTTATTCTAACACATTTTGACTGACAGACAGGTTTGGCAGCCCCTCTCCTCATAGGTGAAATAAGCAGAACAAAAAATTCAGGGAGCAAAACAATACCAGAAACTGAAAATGGTTAGAACAACATTAAACAACATGAAAACAAACAGTGGTTACAAAGAAAGAAAAACCATTAGAAAATATCAAACACAGTAGTAAAACTACAAGAGTTAAAGCAAGCCAAACTATGTCACAATGTGTCCATTTGGCTACATGAACTATAACAATAAAACATTGTACATGCAACATAATGTATTGTATACACCACCAGACACTCTCAAGTAGATATATTAGGAATATACCACATAGAATATTTGAAATATTTGGGATTTTTGTCTTGTTTGGATCTCTAGAAGTATGAAAGATAAAGTTATATCTTTCTGAAGGAATCATGTGTGAAAGATATCCCATTACTGTGTTTTTAGTATTCCCCTGTAAAAAAATTATCCATAAAGACGATACTATGTGGTTAATGGTGGGTAAGAGTGTCAGGCAGCCATAATGGCCCTCCTAGCTGCTAGGAAGCAAATACTGATCCAATTTTATTGTAGCAGACAAAGCCTCATTCCAGTGGACAAATAAAAGAAGTAGGGCGGAGAAAGGCACCGAGAACCCTGACACTTGTTTTATGAACAGTATCACCTGTCTCCAAAAATCAGCAATATTGGCACATGACCAAAAGTGATAAGCTAAAGGGGCAAAGTAAGTCTCTACATTCAGGGAACTAAAATTTCCATTAAGCATCAGATGGGTGAGATGATGCTCTAAAAAATTTGCTCTATGCATAATAATAATCATCACTGTTTCTCTCCACATATCATTTGTCAAATTTTTGCATTCCTTCAGGTAGCCATGGATGACTTAAATCAGCAAGATCCTAGTCTTGGAAATGCCTTGAAATTTAGCTCTAACCATTCCACTTTTTAAAAGCAATCTCCCTCTGTGTGTGTTGAGATACAACTTGATGACTTGGAAACATGTGATTTACAACTTGCCTTAATTTTTCCCTTTAACAGTTCCCTGGGCAAGCTAGATTGGCTGCCCTTAAACTCTATAGGGCCTGATTTATTAAAGCTCTCCAAAGCTGGAGGGAATACACTTTGATCAGTGAAGCTGGGTGATCCAGCAAACCTGGAATGGATTTCCTAAAAGTAATTTGCTAGCAAATGTTTTGAAGCCAGGACCAGATCGATTCCACGTTTGCTTGATCTCCCAGCTTCACTGATAAAAGTGTATCTGCTTCAGCATTGGAGCCTTTAATAAATCAGGACCAATATGTGAACATAAATAAGCCTTCAATTTAAAAATGCTACACAGGCTTTTGAAAGAATTATTTGCCTGTTCCAAGATTTGGATACCTCAATGTACCGCTACAGTCTGAAGGAGGAAGGAATAAGAGGACTAAAGCTATTTAAAACTTTTAAGTCCTTGCTTACAGTAGGTTTACACAATAATAATGCTTACCTTTTTGTGATTTGTAGAGGATCATTTAGTATTGGATCATTCTCAAATGTTTCTTTATCAAAAAGTCTTCTGATAGAATAGCTGGCCAGTTGTTCCATTAGAAGGAATGTTTCGTTAATGTGCAAGAACATAGAGAAATAATGGTTCTCCCCCTGGGAGCAAACATGGATACTCTCTGTGAGTAGAACTGTTGAGGTCTTCTCCAGTCTAGAGATCTCATCCCATGAGATGATCAGTTTAACTGGAGAACAATACACATAAATGACAACAGTTTACAAATTTTAGAGCAAACCTTTACTACTTTTATAAAATTATATTATTTTAAAACAGAAAAAATATCACACGTCATACAATACGAAATTTACTTAGCATGGAAAACATATGTATGTGGTTGAATATAAGATGAATGAATTTTTATCACAAGTTGTAAATTGAAAATGGATTGAATTCAATCATTATGGAGTAATTTAAGGAGCAGGGACAGGAATGGTTTCAACTACTGAAGAATTTTTTTCACAGCATCCTACTCATTTTTTGGAACTCCTAAACATAACTTTCAATCGGTCTTAAAACAAATACAACAAGACAACCACACTGGTTAACAGTATTGTTCCTGCATCTTCTATCTCAAAACTGTGAATATTTTCAAGGGTTCCCAATGTTAAAGAGTAAGAAATGTGGAGCACTGCAGCTGGAATACTACCCAGGAACCATACCAATTCTAATGCACACTGGCCATCCAAACACAATACTATGTTTTAGTTCCTTACAAATCCAAACTATTTTAGTTAACCGCTTGTTTCTTCTCAGTACTTACTCTCAGCTCCCAGCAAGAAGGAGTAGAAGCTTATGAAATTGGTGCTGAGATACAACCATCCCTGGCAAGGCACTCTCCCTCTCCAGTAGCTGCATGAGTAGTAGGTCACCAGCTTTTCTTGGTCTGGCAATCCAAAACATTTGTCAAATTTCAACAGCGCTTCCCGAAATTTTTCAGGATCCTCTTCTTTTATGAACGAGCCCTTTCCTTCTTCAGCAATGAGCCCCTGATAAAAGATTAACGGTGGACTTACATACTTTTTATCTAATACATCTACATTGTCCTCATTCATGCCCTTTCCAAACTTGTAAACATAGAAGTACTTTCCTAATATGCTCAATCTGCTGTTTACATGTGCTTTTTCCAAAATGTTTAGGGTAAGCACACAAAACACTGTAGGTGTGTCAATAGGCTTAAATAGGCTAATGTAAATTTTGACATCAGTTGTAGACACTTGAGTTTGAATTTGTGCCTGATGCATCTATTTACTTCAAGTTATTTTTGCATTCTCATAGGAATATGAGCATTTACGAAGCAAACAAAAATGGTAACGAAAGCCCATCAACACTGGTCCTTACTGATATGCAAATATTGACTACCAAACTGCTGCATGCATACAGTAGTGACATATGACTGTCACAGTATGACTAGAGGTGTCTATGATTGATCCCCTGATATTACTTTCCTTATAAAGTTTGAAAGGTAAGATTGATGTCTTTAAAGGGGGAATAATAGTGTCTTGGGATGGATTAGAATAGTTTTATTCACCCATAACGCATCAATGAGTTATTTGAAAGCTGAAAGATTTATATTTTGCAACAGTTTCTATACTCGGTAGATAAAGGAATGGTTTGCTTTAAATGCACTTAAAACCATTAGCAATGATAAAATCAATAGCTTATAAATGTAATATTACAACTTGAATAAATTCAATGAACACAAACTAAACAAAAAGGTTACTATTAGACTCTGTTGTGGCCTGTATTCTGTAATATGAATACATGTATTAACCTCTACTATTTGTATGTACATACTGAACAAACGTGTATTAAGGTACTTACCCGGATTTTGCCTTGAACAAAACTCGTAATGTCATCACTTGAGTCAAACACCGACAATGTCTTCATTACATTTTGTTCCAACCATTGCCAGTGCTTTAAAATCTCATCTCGGTTAGCTCCTAAAAGAAAGTAAAGTCAATGAAAAGTCACAGCAGAAAACAGATGGGTACAGATTTGAAAAGACCTGGTGAGGGAGTGAATCATGCTTAATATTCCCATCTTGGTAGACAGCTTTTCGAAGTCAGATGAAAAGGGGAATATTTAGCCATTTCACATCTTTTAAAAAGCTTTACTGTGAAAAGAATTACTGAAATATTGCTGTTATATAGCTATATTTCAATTATTTCAGGACCTGCAATAAACAGTGATTGGAAGAATTTTTTTCTAAACCAGGAAGCATTCAGATACAGAAAAGTTCATCTGCACCAATATTAATACCAGGGAAGAAATTTGTCTGCGCCTAACTATAAAAGCTGGAAAAGGAATAATAAGATGTTATGTGTATTTTAGGGGTTACATAATATATTTATGTATATTTACATTCTAGAGAATATAGGTAAGATAAGATAAATCCTTGAGGTAAGGGGCTCTGCTTATTACCCATGCAACCGCCTAAATTATATCTACTCATTTACACAAGTACCCGGCCTTTTGAATTCAGGTTTTTACAGTCAATTAAATAATGCAAAGAACGCATAAGTATGGGACACTCAAAAATTTTCAATTTTCTAGAATACAGAAACAAATTGGGCAGTGTTGGAGCTTGATCTTTCCCTACCAACCCCACATTCATTTTGGTTCACTTGCAATTGCCAGGGCTCTCTGCTCGAAGCACACTACTGTGTGTGGCGTCTTGGCATCATCTTGTACAGTGCAAGGCTAGGGGATGACGTCAGTGGTCCAGTTGGTGAAGTATCCAGGCTTTTGGCATGGCTACATGGGATTTGTCTACTGAAGTAGAAGGAAAGCAGTGGCTGATGCAGAAATGGGAATCAAGGTATTTTTTTCCCAAGAGCATCATTCTTCAGAAAGAATTAGCTATTGAACTTTAAAGGCCTCCAACCCATTGTAAGGGAAATAAATATTTTAGCTAGATTTCAGCTTAAGTTTCTAAGTCTTTAAACTGACAGTTTATTTCCAGTGCTCTACCCAGCCCCCTATAGCTGGGGCACCAGTCTGCACTTTTCAGTGACAACCCAGCGGTTTTTGGGTAGTTACTAAAAATGTGGGTCACGATACAGGGGCCACCACGCGCCTACAGATATTCTTCCCACCAAGTTAAAAGAAATTCTGGGGAGAAGGCTGATAATGTTTTTTTCTGTAGCAACAGGGCTCATATTTGTAAGTCTTTACTGGACTAAGTGATCAGTGCAATCACGACAAGCAAAAAGCATGGGAAATTTTTATTTACTAGGTGTAAATCACAAAAAATAAAAAGGTTAGGTCCTTACAAATAAACTGTCCTTGAGAGGATAATACAAAAACTTCCTGCTGAACAGGAATACAACATAAAAGCTACTCAACTATAACATCAGTGTTTATGTAGACATATCTATAAATATTAATAATAAGTATCTTTTATATCTAAAAGTTGTTGGCACTTTTAAGTTGTCACGGTGCAAGGGTTTACAGTCTATTGTAAAGTTCATCCTATTTTCCGCCATGTAAACACTAGAAATAAAGCTGAAATGAGCAAAAAGGTATAATACCTCAGCCAAGGTTAACTTCAGCATTCCCCATGACAAGAATCTCCCACCCACTCATATCTAAGGAAATTCTTTTCTGCAGCAAGCAGGACTTGCTGCGGCAATGTGTGGGTGAGTTCTGAGTAGGAAAGACCAGTGCAAGTGCCAAGAATTACATCAATTATTTCTTTTATAAAAGCATCCCAGCAAAAAAAAAGTCATGAAACACTACACTGAAATGGATTCCTCTGAAGGAGAGATGTGAATGCTGCTGTGACACACAGGACATGGAATAAATGATACAATGTATTCTTCATGTGCTGCCAAGTCCTCCTCTTTTCACAGAGGTCATACCAAGAACCCATTACAAAAATCTGCAGAAGTATATATTACAGGGCAGTGTGCTCATTTATATTAAATTATATCATGTTATGTATGATTTATTCTGTACGCCCTATGAATATTATTAACTAGAATTTATATAGCAATGACATTCTATGCAGCGCATTACAAAGACCATAGTCATGTCACTAGCTGTCTCTCAAAGGGGCTCACAATTTAATGTCCCTACCAAAGTCATGTCTTTAATACAGTCAAAGGTGGGGTGGAGAGGGGGAGGGTGAATTGACCTTACTGCATGTTTTTATTATGTGGGAGGAAACATGCAAACTTCATTCAAATAGTGCCCTGGCCAGGAATTGAACTTGGGACCTAGCGCTGCAAAGGCCAGAGTGCTAAGCAGTAAACCTATTGTGTGTCAAACACTTTGGGGCTCATTATTTACTGGTCTACCCTAACAAATGGCAAGTATGCTCTAAAGGCGAATTACCATACAGTTTTAAATGTGCTGTGCACAAAAACCACGGGAATGTTTGAGAGGCCGTGTGTTGTGTTGGTTAGAGAGACTGAAAAGACAGCTAACCAACTCTGCAACATTTCCTTTGGAATGGGTGAGTAGTGGGTCCCTGACCCAGACTTCAATGATAAATGATGGAAGGACCCAAGGCTACACCACCAACAAGGTGTTAAGGTTGCACTGAACCCTGACCTGATTGCATTCAAACAAGAAAGAAAGCCACAACACAACAAGAATCTACTTCTCCAGGTCTGGTGTCATGGTAACCAGGGTCTGGTAGTTGGTGTAGTCTAGAATTCCTATGAGGGGTGTCTCTGTGCTACAAAACAAAGTAGCTGAGAAATATATAGTTAATATTATTACACAGTATTTATATAGTGCCAGCATATCACGCAGAGCTGTACAAAGTTTATAATCATGTCACTAGTTGTCCCTCAAAGAGGATCACAATCTAATGTCAATTTAGGGGGAAAGCTAATTAACCTAACTGCATTTTTTTGGAAGGTTGGAGGAAACCGGAGTATCTGGAGGAAACCCACGCAAACATGGGGAGAACATGCAAACTCTATTTTGTTAATATGCAATTGTGTTTTTATCGTTTCTATGTTTCCAAAATGTATTACTGTAACAGTAATCTAGCCAGACATTTTTTAAGCTGGTTAGAAAGAAGCTGTAGGTGGGTAGTAAACCTTGTATTATGACCCAACTTTTTAGTAACCACCCAAGAAGAGTCAGGTGGTTACTGAAAAGTGCCAGGTGGTGCACCTGGCTAAAAGGGGCTGTGCAGAACACGGCATAATTGTAGGCCCCTTTGCTATTGTACAAACAAGGACCCTGTCATGAAAAAATGACTGGCTGTCACTGTCCAGTGCTCTGTCTAAACTTCTGGAGGTCTCACTCTCCTTGTGGCACATAACATTTATTACTACTATTTTTACAAAAAGAATAAAAAATGTTCATGCTACAGCGGGTTCACAAGGTTTTTCCAATACTAACAGAGAATTTCCCAACTATTCAAAACAAGTCTTTATGTAATTCCCAGAATAAAAGATACTATTAAAATCATAGTTATGATTACCTTGTATCTGTACTGCTGATTTTGTAGAAGAGAATTCAAAGTGAAGCTTTGTATAATCATACAATAAAAGCTTGCAAAATAGGTCTGCATTTCGTGTACTGTTAGGCAGAAAATTCAATGATCCACTACTACAATTCCAAGGTCTGATTTCAACACAAAGGTTTATTTTCTGTGTAGGCACAGTACATCAGCCCTGGACATAAACAGACTGTGTGTAAACCTCACTATGCTCACCTTACACTTTCCCAGAATGAAATAAATATGTAATACTGCATTCAGGCTAGTGCTGGCTTATGTCCATATGTTCCTGCAACCTAAGACAATGATCTAAGACCTTTGTATTACTTGGATAAAAATATATTGGAATTGGTGAAATGATCAACAATCAACTGTCACAGAAGTAATTTGGGAACATGGATGCAATAGTGGAATGGTTGACTATAGGTATCACATCCTACTTTGTCTTATCAAATCAGAAACCTTATTGGTTGACAATAAAGTTTGCTTTCTGCTTTTTTTCATAGGTCAATTTTACCAAACTTTAGGAATGTAAAATATATAAAAGGAACGAATTATGATAGAAATATTGTAGGTGTACTGGTTTGTTGCTCAGTGTCTGTTATCTTCAATGACCTTAAAGGAGAAATCCAGTTACAACCTCAAAAAATTGTACCAGGGATTTTTTTGCCTTCCTTTGGACCAACAATGTCCATAGGGTTTTATATTTTGGATTTGTTTACTTCCCCGGTTAAACTTGATGGACTTGTATTTTTTTAATGTATTTTTTCAACCTGAATTACTATGTAACTATGTAAATTATTTTTTTTCTCTTGGCCCTCTAAAAAATTTTTTTCTGAAAAAAATGTTGTTTTTGATCAACCAGGAATTACAAGAATAAACACGAGACATGACATGGAATTTTTTTTTACAAGAGGAGAATTTGCACAATTTTACACAAAAAGATGGGTCACAGGGGCATTTATTTTTGGGGGTTATTTCAGGTGTTTATTTGTCATAACAGAAATATAAAAGCAACTGCTGCCATCCTTCTGGATTCAAGTCTCTGACTTGAAACAACGCAGTACGTGAAGTTCAAGCTCCTAGATTCACATCTTGTTCATGGTCATTTTTAGAAGGATGAAAATATTGTAAACTTCAAATTTTCATTAAACAATGAGATCCTGTACTCACCACAAGCAATAGACCAGTAGACCTGAGAGTCAGGGGTTTGGTGAAGAATCCTAAATGGAGCTACTTTAGCAGTTGAATCTAAAACAGCATCGAGCGTTCCCACAAGAAGACCTTAGGAAAAACACAAGAACAGGCTATTACATTTTAGATCTCTCTACATTGTCAAAACTGAAAACATAGGTTTGCTACATATATAAACATTGTTTTTTGAAGAAGTGGCTCTAAAAGCTTTATTCAAAGGACTAATACAATGAAAACTATGCTTTTCCAGGGTAGAGGTTACTAAACAGCCATTATAATTGTAAAGGTAGCCATAATCATATAAAGGAGTAACTATAAGGGTTTAGTAATGTTTTACTTATTAATATATTTATTTTTCTAATAAACAAACACTGTGTTCTTGCTTAACAATTTGTTTGTCAAGAACCATATGTGAAGGTCCAGCACTGTCTGTAATCTGTAAACTGTTCCTGTCTAAATAAAACACATACAGCATGAGTGATGATATTTTAAAACAGCAAAGAAATGTGTTCTCTAATGGAGCTCTATTTAGCACAAATGAGTCAAAATTGTATTACAAAAAAGAATATGCCACAGTGAAGTTGGCATGCCATCCTTTCATGCCTGCCAAATACCACTACACCCCTACTGTTTCTGCAGCAATGTAGACACAACACATGCCAGCCCATATTTTAAACATGAACCACCCACCCAATTACACAATGAAAATAAAAACATTCCCATGTGCTGGCTGGGATGTGGAGTACTATTAGTCAATATTTGTGATACCATAAACAATGGCAAGTATAAATATTTTGTTTTATTGGGTACACATGATACAACTCCATTTAACTGTCATCAGAAAACAACTCCAGCTATGATAACATTTTATGATACTAAAATAAAAATATTACCCCAATGGCCCTGTCTCTGTGCCAATATATAGAAAGAGATCTAGTTTATACCCAGTGAACAAAACAGAATTGTGTTGTACTTCTGGCTCTGCAATAGTCTTTACTAAAACAGTCCTGCCATGTGGATGCTCGCCATTCTCCCTGACCAATCACTGGCCATTTATTAAATACAAGGTGCACTGCGATTGGCTAAGGAGAGAAGATGCATTGGTGAATGAAGGCTGTGGTTCTTACATTCACAGTGCTGTAGAGTTTGCCAGGACTAAGGCTACGTACACACGTACAATATTTGTCGTTGGGAAAGGATCTTTCACGATGCTTGATGCATGAACGAGTGCTGTACATACAGCCCTATTCTATGGAGAGTGCTCTCTCCCATTCACTTGCATTACGATCATTCGTAGTCCCTGGAATCGGCCAGGATGGTTGTTAAGATGATGGATGACGAGCACTGTACACACGCCAGATTCTCATCCAATATCAGATCTGAGTTGTAGTACTTTTTCAAAACTGATTGACTGTGGTGGAGTTGTCTTTTAAGTAACCTGTTAAATGCAATTGAATGGTATGAAACTTTTTAAAGAGAACCCTACACTTTAATCATAGGATAGCAGGTCCAAGCTTTCCCATGTCACTACTGCTGACTTCTGAGCTGCCCCCAAAGTCTTCTTTCTTTGGCCACTGATGTACGAGGGAGCTACAGCATCCTGTCACTTGGCACCATGCATCTTACAAATGCCAAGACTGGGCTGGGAGAGTATCCAAAAAGATTAGACATACTGGGTGAAAGATTAGACATACTGAATTTCCTCACCCATAAAAAACTGACAAAAACAAATACGTACTAGCTTTTTCTTTGCAGGCTTCCGTTCTGCCTGAACACAAGACATGAAAGCGATTATTTAATGACACTCGGTCATACAGTCTATTAAGTATTTACAAGCCCCTCCAGCAACAAACTTTTCCATAACATTCACTCTTTTATTAAGTCCTTATGTCTTTTAAATGTCACCGATGCTATGAAAACATTATGGATCCCAATCCTCAGGTCTCCTTCCGATGCTAATATCCTAGCTTTGATTCTGATCCAGCAGCATCAGTATTTTCTGGGTCACTGCATTATTTCTCTGAGAAGGAACTGAAGCCAAGAACAATCAGTCAGCTAGAATTTTCATATCCGCAATGGCATCCTAAGTATTTTTTATTATTATTAAACAGAATTTATATAGCGCCAACATATTTCGCAGCGCTGTACATTAACTAGGGGTTGTTAATGACAGATGAATACAGACAGTTACACGGGAGGGGAGGACCCTGCCCCGAAGAGCTTACAATTTAGTATTTTCTCCAGATGCAGGCATTCTGTGTAGATGGGTTGTAACTACACACCAAGCTCAGCAGCAAAATATTATATTGTGACTTAATTTATTATGTATTATCGTAATATTATAATAATTTTTTTTAAATATAAACGCTGCCATTGCAGCATGTCTCTTTAAAAATGGCACCTGTCTGACTGTCATATGTATAATAACCAACAGAAACAGAACAAGTACAGGGGCTGGCATGATTGCACTTTTTTGAAAAATGCCATTTTGCCTGGCTGCATGACTGACCCTACTGGCTTCATTACTTTCCAAATTACAGGACATGAGCATATCAGGAAGGTCAGGGTAAATATGAAGTCTGGATCTATATACTTCTTCTAGGTTACAGTAATAAAGTAATAGCAGAATGACAAGTTAGCAATGTTTCCTTTAAAGTGTATGCATGGACAAAACAAATATTTTGTAGTTTTGTTATGCATAACAATCCATCAGAATCCAGGGAGACATCCCTACTCCGCCAAGGGGCAGAGACACCTACATCAATCAGGGGGCAGAGACACCCATATCAATCAGGGGCCAGAGAGACATACCTCCTCCAACGGGAAAAAAAACACCCCCCAATACATCAGGGGGCAAAGAGACATCCCTCCACCACCAGGGAGCAGAGACACCCCCTTTATTAGCAGGCACAGACATCCCTTCTCCAACAAGAGGCAGAGATAGCTCCATTCATTAGGGGGCAGAGACATCCCTACTCCACCTACAGGCAGAGACACCCCCATCCATCAGGGAGTGCAGAGACATCCCTACTAAACCAGGGAACAGAGACATCCCCTTTTATCATGAATACAATAAAATAACAAAGAGAACACAACTCTGCAGTATACAATGGATACAAATTTGCTGCTATCCCATCAGACATTACCAACATGTATAAAAATAACCATAAACCGAAACAAATTTATCATGGACTATGAAGTCCACTAAGATATTTCTTTACTGATCGCACCAAAACCAAATAAAATAAACAATCCTAAGCATTATCACGTGTTCCTGGATCTGTAGATAAACATTCTCTGCTTGTTCTGATGATCATTGTATAGAAGACAAAAAGTGATGGACATCCCACATTTTACAGAAATAAAGGAACTGCCAATCATCACTTTGTAGAGACTTCATCTCACTTCCTGTTGTAGCTTTGAGGCAGGAAATGAAGGAAAATATCTGCAACATGACAATGACTACTAACATATAAATGTATAAATGTGTGTGTTATAAACATTTAGATAATATATATAAATATATATATATATACACACACACACACACACATACATACATACATACATACATATATAAAGGAGATAATGCCTAGACACAGGTGACATGACACAGAAGTGCCCCTTGCTATATGAATGTATTATTGCTATGTGATGTGGGCAGCACAGTCACCACGTCAGCAGCAGCTGCAGGCAGAGATGTGATGTAGACAGATGTAGTACCTGTGAGCCCCCCTCCTTCCTCCCCATATCCCCTTCTCCTCTGCAGCACGAAGTACGGGTTGGAGCTCTCGGTCACCCACAGTTTCCAGGCATTCTTTAGCAGCACCTCCTCTGGTCTCAGCCACATCTTGCCCGTACGTAGCAACTAGTTCCAAGCTAGCGACGTCACGGTCATGTGACAGGGCATCGCCGTGACGTGACCGTCCACCAAGCGCTGCCAGCAGAGCGTTGTGCAGAGCGAACTGGAGGAATAGAATGGCTCTGCGAGTGTGCTGGGGGCGTGGCCGCCCTGGAAGGTGGGCGGGGCCGGGGACACAGCCAAAGAAGTTCAGGGGAGCAGTTGAGGTGTGTGAGTTCTGGGTGTGGTGGGAAAAGGATTGATTTATTTGTATAACTTCCATATGATTGTAGAAGAAACGTTTTAACGTTATATTAGATACAACTTGCGTTGGTTATTTTAGTAAAATCACTATTTAAAGCCAGCACTGGACTAGCTGTAAGAAAAATCAGTTTGGTTTTGCTGTGTGGGTAAAAAATAAAATCAGCAGCACAAGACTGTCAAATAGTTCTATTTTTATTGCAGTGGTCACCATTCCCTGGTGAAGAATCTTCCAGGTCCATGTGTTTCAATGGCAGTAATTGATTCTCCAGCAGGGAATGTTTCAGTGAATGTCAGATTTATTGCATTATAAAAAGACAGCAAAGAAAAACTTTGGTATAGAAGCATGCTAGGGAACTTTGCGGCTTTAGGAGTCTTATGAAATCCGGTTTCACTCTTTTATTCTCCAGCCCTATGTTTACCTTTCTTCCTTTTATTCATTCACTGTTTGTAGTCCATCAATACACCACACTTTGGACCTGTCAATCCTTTATTTCCACCCTTTCCTTATTGCAATCCTATTAATGACAACAGAACTTTTTATTCACTTCAAAAAATTAAGATTGTGACAAAAATAAAACAAAGCCACAACTAAATTATTGAGCGAAAAAATCCAGAATTTATTCTTTAAAGACACGCAAAGCTCACAACTTCTATATCCTAAGCAGCTTGCACTCCCATCCGAGAGTCCGCCAGGATTTCTGTTGGACAATATTAGAGAATCTTTCAGTAATATTATTATCAAACAGGATTTATATAGCTCCAACATATTAAGCAGCGCTGTACAATAAATAGGAAATGACAAATAGATACAGACAGTGACACAAGAGGACCCTGCCCTGAAGAGCTTACAATCTAGGAGGTTTATGGTTAAAGCTGTCTGCAGATGGAAGTTTGGAGGATTATGGAGGACATTGAGTCCTTGGATCCACTGATTCCAATTGAAGGAGGTAAGATACTTTTCCTGGCAACTGGAAGACCGACTGGTCAACATGGCAATTGTGGTGTGTATAAGCCAGCAGGTTGGCATAACAAGACTTTTATATCTAACATTGAACATTTATCAGTGGTTGGTTTGTTGGCTCCTGTTCATTTTTGATAATAACCCTAGCACCTTTACGTCATTATGCATCTGATGAGGGTTCCCTCTCCTCTAGTTTATCAAATTATGCCAACCCCTAAGAATGAACATAAGTAGAACTTACTCTTCTTTCTAATTATATTCAGTACCATGGAAGATCATTTCCATCAAGTGAATAAACTTAACTTTATATAATACATAAGAGGAATCCTGACTTGATCCTTTGATAAATAGAGTTCACTAAAACCTGTGTGGGACAATGAGTAATGGACATTGCTGTGCGGAATGGGACATTTGGCAGCTATGTGTTAATAGTACTGGCTGCTGCCTTGTGGTTCTGATTCTACATGCCTTATGGCTGGTGAGGCGGATTCTTCTGGGTGATACTAGAGCAGCGGTGGCCAACCGGTGTTCCGCGGCTCTCGCCGGGTCAGGTGAAGGACCCCACTGGGGGCGCACCAGCCAGAGCTGCAGATCATGTCCACCGTATAGACACAACCCGCTTACTCTCACATTGGGTGTGTCTGGAGAGTGGGAGGTTCTGGCATCATGACATCACTCTGGGGGAAGTTTCTTGAGTAACACACAGCATGCGCGGTCCGGAGTCCGTGGATTTAGTTTTCCGTGACATCCGAAAGGTTGAGAACACTTTTGGGAGATAGACTGCCAACTTATCTCAATACAGACCTCTCTCTCTGTAGTGCTCCCAAATAATGACTTGAAGTGACCTTCTTAGCATTTAAAGAACACAAAATCAGTCTTTACTGTACCAAACCGAATCTTATGTCTATGGAAACGCTACTAAGATCAATGTGAAGGCTTCCAATGATGACCTTCTTCTGATACCTGATTGTCAAGTCTTTAATATGAAACAAAAATGAACAAATTAAGTGAAAACCTAGATTTCGGGCAGCAATGTAGAAAACCAATGCAACCACTGGTTCACTATTACATCCAGACGTAGAATATTTTGGCATGAAAGTCTAGATTCATCTACAAGTGTAGGTTTAATTTCAGAGCCCTGAAGCAAGCAGAGTTCTAAGTATATTTAAGTTATTCTACTGGATGGAAGAGCAAAAAAAAATAAGGAACTATAATGCGTGTTGGAAGTCTTGTTGCATGACTCCAGGCTTTTTTCCAATTACTTAGCAATGTAAGGTAGAGAGAACTTCATACCATTGCAGATATGTGCTTTGCAGGGAGTTTTCATGGACTTCATTTATAAATGGTTCATAAAATGCGGACAGCAGTATAGAGAATGATTGCAATGTATAACAAAGGTCATATAGGTCTCTTCTTCAGTATAATTTCGATCCCTAATGAAAAATATTGAAACACTGCTAGGCATTTTGACAGTAACAGCGCAGCCAAACTCTAGGCATAATTTGCTAGTTGGTATTCTTTGGGTCATTCCCTGTGGATTATTTGGATCTGCATGAATTCTTGAACCAGAGGACTGCCTTTTCTAATATTTTTTGTTAACTAAATACAAACATTGGTTTTAAGCACAGCACTACAGGAATGGGGTGCAGGGTTCTCCCCAGGCACTTTTAGCTGGGCGCACCACCCGGCACTTTTCAGCACCCACCCGGCTGTTTTTGGGTGATTACCAAAGAGTTTGGTCACAATACAGGGGCTGCCACCCACCTAAAGTTTCTTCCCACCCGGCTTAAAAAAATTTTTGGGTTGAGCACTGGGGTGGTTAGTGTATTTACCTCTGGACTCCATAGGCACCTTTATAGTAGAAGCAGATCATTTACATTTAACAATATTTGTAAAAATTATCTGGGTGGATAGTAGGGGTTTAGTGAAGGTAAATAATCATGGGGTTGCACAATATTTTTCTCCTAAATTCTACTGGCCAATAGAAGCACTGAGAAGCAGAAGTGGAAAGAAGAGCAGAGATCTCTACTGGAAGCAAAAATTAAACCAAGAAAATACATTATCCTCAATAGACAATAAAAAACAAACCCCCGCTAAACTTATTATACTTATATTAATGAGGATATTTATTCTAGGTAACTACAAACTTTAGATTTTAATCCTCTTCTTTTATTCTCACCACCTTTTGTATTTTCCCTCCTTCTCCCATTTGTATCTGGGCATGAACTGAATTCTATTGTTGTGATGCTCCAAATGTATGTGCTATGCCTTGGGCTCAATCTGTTCTGTTCAATCTGTTAACCTTCTGATTCCTGTTAGGCAATTTCCAAACAGTTCATTCCTTTTTTTGGGGTGCAGGCATCCCTTTACCTGTAGGTAGTGCAGTGTCACAGGAGGAAGATCCAAGAGACTCCAATACTGAACTGATTCTTTAAACTGTGATACCTTGGCTAACAAATTGTTCTGCTAACAATTTTAATTTGTTTTACTGTTTAAAAGATTCTGCTTACGAATATGGACTCGGCTAACAAATGTGTAAACACAGCTGAGGTTGTGGGTGATCTTAGGGGGTTGAGATCTTCTGCAACATTTTGTAACCCTTTAGGACAAGCTTTAGGATCAAAGCACAGCTTGCTCCAGAAGTTAATGAATGTCTAGGCTCCATAGAGTTTTTTTTTGCTTTGTTTGTGACTACTCATATTACCTCACTCACAGTGAGAATTTTATACAGTAACTGACACTACACTGCCTAATAATATGTTGAGATTGTTCCAATTGGGAAGTTGTTCATCTCAGTCTTTGGTGAGTTTATGACTTTTTATTTATTTAGATTGGTATTTGTACTATCTAACCCAGTGGTTGGCAAACTTTTCTGTCCCGTGACTCTGCTCCCCCAGAGTGACGTCATTATGACACAACCCCGCCCACTCTCCAATCGCAGATCTGAGCCTGCAATGGGAGAGTCCAGGGACACAGCCCGCCCATTTCCCTGAGCCTAGAAACTGTATGGTTGACATGGTCCACGGCTCTGGCCGGTGCTTCTCCCCAGCGGGAGCCGCGGACCCCCAAAATTTCCTCGTGGACCACTGATCTAACCCATTAGTACAATTTTTTAAAAATTTTTGTATGTTTAATTCATATAGATAACTTTTAGTAGAATACTAATCCTAAAGAAGAGAGTATTTTCATGAAATATGACTAAAGTTGTACTTTCATTAAAGCCCTTAAAAATTGTTATATTCTCTTTGTGGCATACGCCACTGTATAAAGTCATAGGAGAAGCTGTACTAGGTAATATTACAATGTGACAATAGAAATACAAATAAATGAGATAATGTTTAACTTGACCTCAAGTTTCACAATACTGTTTTATCTTTGAATTTTCCCATGAGAATATAATGAAAATATAAAATTTGAATACTGTCACATTTTACTGTATCCGTTAAAAGCCCCTTTAAAGTGGAATTGAAGTTACATTTTTAGGAATCCACTATTAGGCAGGTCCCTGCAATAATCCTTGCTATCTGCTCTGGAATTCTTGCAAAAATCTAAGCCATACATACACAGTGTCAGCTTTGTTAGCCAAGATACCCAGAAATTCCTCTGCGCATGCTGTGAATGAATGTACTCATGTGTGGGAGTTACATATTTCCAGCCTGCCTAATTAGGATGGCCGAATATTGTCCACCAATCAACGCAGGGTTTAGTTCCGCCTTAACCTAAGTTTTAATGTACTAAAAATTAAACCTATACCAATCCAATATATTCTTCCATGAAGACTGCATTGCAGAAGGATCCAGGAAACACAGGTAGCTGAAATTACATATAAATCTCTATAGGCCTGTACCTTTTATTGCTTCAAAACTAGGGTAGAAACCATTCCGAAATCATTTAAGTTGTGGATTTGGTTTTGTATCCAGTGCCTGTGTGAAGATGATCCATTGAAATCTACAAAATGTATGTAATGTTTCCCTGATTCATCTGTACAGAGTTGGAAATGTTGAGATGTCTGAAGGCCTTACCCAATGGCTGACGAGATTATTTTCATTGTTTCATTATTAGTGATATTAAGAGAATGGGATCCCAGAAATTTGCTTTATAATATGGTAAGTTGCCAAGCCTAATGTAAAAATCACATTGAAAAAAGGGCTGAAGAATGTCTCTTTGAAGGCAACAGCAGTGTTCTGCTACTAGATCCTGGCTGCAAAGCTTCTTTAGGTCCTTGAATTATCTTCAATCTGAAGGACCTTGCAAGGCAAGGGGACACCGATGCCGGCTGGCCATCACCAAGTGGACATCGCTGGAGGATGCCGCCAGCTCATGAAGACCAGGTAAGCCCTTAATTCTACCCTGAATGTGGCTCGGGTTTACCTCTTTCTGTAAGGAAAATTTGACCCCGAGCCACGCTCAGGAATACCGCCATGGAGGGTTAATTTTGGCCATACCTGTACTTTGAGAAAATATTAGCTCTGCAGAGCTTTAATATATTCAATATAAGTGGCCTTTTCTTAAAAACACTGCTGTTTCCTTAAAGAGCAACTTTTCTGTCCTTATTTCATTATTAGTTTATTATTATTCATCTTTTGTGATGTGGTGAGAACATTTCCTTTATTGTTTGTAAATCCAGGTAAACGATAAAAGTATTTTCGCAGATACACCGTATGCCATTTTAGATATAAATAACAGTAAGCAGGTTCCCTGTCGTTCATGAATTACTAGACGCAACAATAATGGAATACATTTATTTACAGAATTTATTATTACAAATTATGAGATCTATTTACAGTATTTTAACATTTCCCAGATACAAGTTTTGTTGGATTAAAAAAAGAAAAATATAACAGTACATGCATTTGCACACATCAGCTTTGCTCCAGCAATAGGTAGAATCCCTGATCTTACAGATATTATTAATCCTTTTTCTGATGTCTTTTCATTACAAGTTTTAAAGCCCGATTGGACCCAACTCAAAACAATATAAAGATTCTGAAACACAGTCTATGTAGATATAAACCTGATAACTCTTCCATTGAGTCAGAACTAGAGTTTACAGCAATCAGCAGGAAACAAGAGTTTTCTAATTTAGTGAGCTTTAGCATCATTGCCCGGCTACAGGAAACTGTAAAGCAATTTCAACATCTAAAACAAAGTTTGCTTGTTGAATGAAATTACTATCAGATCCCTGAATTACATGGTCCATTTTTTATGTTACGGGTACAATTGCATTTTACAAATTAAGGACAATGCTGAAACACAGATGCTTGTGCGCCACTTGTGTGCATTTACCCTTATTTATCATTATTATTCACATACATATTCACATTTATTAAATATGAGGTTACTGCTTTAGAAAGGATACAAATAAAGTGCTTTTTTTTCTTTTAAATTATACAAAAGGGACAATCTTAGAGTACAGTTTAATCTAACAATGCAAGTAATTACATTTAACAGAAATCCATTTCTTTTTTATGTAGCTGGTTCATATTGGTGTGCTGCGGTTTAGTGTGGTTTTAAGAGGGAAACTCTTAGAATACATAAAGAATGTCCTCCACAACGCACATTACACCACAACACACACCATGTTGTAGTGTGCTTTGTCAAAAAAAGGGATGTGTGTAGTTGTGCTTGCGTTGGGGATACTTTTCGAAAGGATTGAGTTGCCTCAACACAATGCAACACTTATCATCAAAGAATGTGTGAATCCACTCTAACGGTATGATAAGGCACAAGATTGTTCTTTTTATACAGAATAGGTAAATTTGATTTCTTTGTACTGCTTTTGTTTTTAAATTAGCAAAGTAAAAAAATGCTCATAACAACCAATGCTCATCTTGCATTGTTCTAAATTCTCTAAACTGTTGAAATATCAATTATATAACTGATTTCCATTTATATTATCTGTAGGTAATTTATATTTGTCATATAGGTTACTGCACTTGCTTATTATTATTGTGGTTTGCATTGCCTTTGGTATAAGCCCAGAAAAAACTTTTTTTTTTTTTTCAAGATTTTCCCCCCAATGTTCTAACATTTTTTAGGGAAATTAGAGCTTTATTTAACTGGATGCTATGGTCAACAAAGTCACGTTTTTTTTCTGTGGACAGAAGTCCCAGTGTTCATAGTGATCAGTGAAGCATGTAGATGATACATTTGAATCACAATTGGTTCTCTATATATTATATTGGGCCATTTTTATCAGCCACATTTATTCCCATCTGTATATAGTTCCTCAAAACTAAAATAGATAGACAATGTATGTCTCCAGAGACCTTTTACCAGCCAATGACAATGGTTTAGTTCTGAAATGTGGTTGGTTGTTAGGGACCATCCCTAACTGAAAACCTGACCATCTAAACACCAGTCAATTAAATTTTAATGGAAGGTCATAAGGTCTCTGGATGAAAGGACATGCATAGGGCTGACTTATATTTACCATGGATCATCCACCACAAATAAAATACAAGTCATAATAAAAAAAGTTCTATATAACTGCCAAAACAGCCAACACAAATAAAAAAAAAAAAAAAATCATAGTTCACCATGAATTCTACCGACTCCTGTAAAGAATAATACATTTTTGGGGTCCCAGTTCTAAAGCAAATAGCCCTAGTATAAAAAGACATTAGCGCCTCCTTGATTATAAAATATTCAATCATGTATAATCTAGTGAACTGCATCATGTATACTCAAGTGAAAAAAAAAGAAAAGTGAGGGCAGAGATAGTTTTGACAAGTTCTTTCTTAGAGTAATGAGGACATAAGAAATGTACTACCATTGGATCATACTGCCACAAGATAAAGCTTGAACGAAAACCAACAATGAAAAAAAGACTTTACCACCTGAGCTGATGGTAAGATTTATATCCCCCTGGAACACTGAAAGAACTAAGGCAACATGGGTAGACCACAGGTTTTTAGCATCAAATCCTACTAAAGGTGTCAGTTTGATCCAAATGGTAACAGATTGCCGTGTCCCTCAATGAACAATACAGGAAAGCCTAGTTCTTTAATAGTTTAATGGTGGGTATCTGATTGGGCAAATAGGGTGGCTTCCTCCTCTCAAGTAGAATTTGGTTTGACTTAGAAGTACAACAATATTGCAGCCTAACAGAATAAACTATTGTAATGTCTATCAGAAGGAGTGTGGTTAAGGAGTTGCAGATTGTGTTTACTGTCAGGCTAAAGAATACAGAAGACGATTGTAGACATCAATGCTGCGGAAATCTAGGTATTTTCTAGGTTCTACGAATTGTGCATTATTTATATAACATACCTACTTTTTTTCAATTTAATCTTACAAGTAGGACAGTTTTGGAGTTGACTGCAGCCACATGCAATTTGCTAGGCAAGGGAAGTCAACTGCAATAGGAATCTTCTGCAAGTTGTGTAGGCTTTACTATTTTATGAAAAGTAAAATGTATCTCAATTTCTGACCCATTTAGGCTTAATAAAGGGGCAAAACCAGAACTGACCATTTTACACAACATCAGCGATGTGTTTACAACTAGGAGAGTGTGCAATTATACAGCCATTCATAATTCTACCCTAAATTGATATCTTCGCTTCATTAGATGCTGGAGAGTTAAACCACTGAACAATGTATTCTCCCTCTTAAGGACTCTGTTAGTAATATTTATTTAGGTTCCAAAGCTTGCGGGCCTGCGGTGGCTATTATTAGGTGTTCCCTACCTCTAGGTTGCATTCTTTGTTCTATAATATAGAGTTCAGTGCTACAGGAGCTGGAATAATTTAAGGTAGGTGGAGGTAAATGGGAAAACCAAAAAAGTCTCACGTTGACAGGAACGGAGTTAGGAAGTATGATTTGTGGATTAAAGTTTTGGGAGTATGTAAAGCCAAGGGCTGACTCAGCCCACTAGGTTCCACTTTTAGCTAAAAACAACACTTTTGGTTTTAAAGACCCCTTTACAAATACCATTTTCATCAACAATTTGGTGCACAATATGTCAAAAATAAAATATCTATATTACTTTTATTGTGCCAGTGTGATTTGAGCTGAAATCTTTAGTAATATATAGGGTAGAATACTGCACACATTAAAAGCACTCTAAGTTTTTCTTATTTAACTATTGCATAAATCCTACACTTTTAACTTATTTTATTAGATTTCTTATAAATTTAAGGTACAATCTGATTTAGTTTGCAAGTCGCTGCTTTCATTATAATGAAAATGTTTTATTGTTCCAATAATGTCTTAAAAAACAAGTCAAGCGGTTTGAGTGCCATGGCAGAATGCATAAAGAGAAACATGCTAGTTTTACTTTCACTTCATCTACTGAGATGACAAATTTTACCATGCTAATATTTCAAAGGCATATATGCCTTTTTTGTGGGATAAAATAAAACATTTATATGGTGTCCAATTTTAAACCTGAACTTTAGGAAGGCAGTAAGCAGCACAATAAGAATAATGCATTGTGTCGTTGGATTGTGTGCTTCTGACTCGTGGCAAAGCAGTTGAAAACATACCCCATATAAGATAAGTCAGTGGTCCCCAAACTTTTGGACGTCACGGACCTCTAAATTTACAGACTCCGGACTGTGCATTAGCGGGGCACCGCGTGTCACTCAAAACAGAAGAAATTCCCCCCACAATGATGACATTATGCCAGAACTCGCCCACTCTCCCGTCGCAGATCTGAACCTACGATAGGAGAGTGGCTGGGTTGTGTCCAGAGACATAACCCGGCCACATCCCTGAGCCTGTGTTCTATATGGGGGACATGGTCTGTGGCTCTGGCCGGTGTGCCCCCTCCAAGCAGGGTCCTTCTCATGACCCCACGCTAGGGGGGGCACCAGCCAGAGCCACGGACCACCAAAATTTTCTTGCGGACCACAGGTGGGGGACCGCTGCTGTAGCCCTTCACTGAGTAAGTCTCCATGCTCTCGCGACCCAGTTGTCAGACGGCCGTGGCCCACTAGTTGACCAGGGATTGGGGACCCCTGAAATAAGTTACAGTTGTCTTTGTTCTAAGGTGAAATGTTTTACCATACTGGATCACTGAATTTTATATGACGTTGTTTATGACATCTTCCTATGTAATAAGCAAATTGGTGAGGACTAGTTTGACTTTCAAGTCGTAGGTTATGTTCGTTGTCTAGCATTCACAAACACCTGTCAACCTGACTGGCCCCATAGGTGCCAAACAAGATGATGCATGCAAAATGTTAATATGATAAATTAGACATTTCCATTATTTTGAATAAAAATAGAAGTTTTACACTGCCAGACCAGAAACCTATGCAGTGCAGGTGCAAGTGGGACATGGAGCATCAGAGTTTAGCATACCCTTCTGTCTACCCCTCACAGTCTAAAAAGAAGAGCAAGTTGCACTTGCAGAATGATTGTGCATGAAAGTTACCCTTTTATTAGGTAATTTTTAAAGTGATAAATTAACAACATTGCACTTGACAGTCCTAGGACTAATAGAATCATCATTGATAATATTTACTCTTTAATGTCGAGTGATCAAATCCATTAAGATAGTACAGCCAAGAAAAAAAAAATGTCAATTGGCTGGTATGGTTACAGTCTTTTCTGCTTGAATTATTAATACGGGCCTAATTTAGGTATCTACTATTCAGAAACTGGAAATAAAAAAAGGCATATATACTTTTTTTTTATTAATAAGAACTCTGCTTAGTGTGAATATATTAAAATACAAGTTTCATAAGATTTTGTTTGGTCTAAGCTATACAAACCTGAGTTAAAATATGTAGCAACAAAGAGAATGAAAAAACAATCAAGGAATAAAAATAGACAATATTTTACCATTTTTCAACTTCATCCTCCAAGTTTGCAGCTTTTCTATATAAGAACTAGAAAATTAAAGCATTGTTTGCAAACAACTTTTTTTTTCTTTGCTGTTAAAAACAATTGCTGTAGAATTAAAATGATGCATTCACATAGACTGACAAAGCCAAGTTCTGCACATCCTTCAGTTTATGATTTCACATTGTGAATATGGGAAGGGTTTTCACTCTCAAACGTTGGGTTGTCCGCGTGTGGAAGAACATCAGTTGCTATTGTGGAGGAGTCGTTGGTAACAAGCTCAACATTTTCATCTGCAAAAGATAAAGATAAGTTTGATGAATATAGAAGAAATAAATACTTTTTCTTACATGATTTTAATTTTAAATAATTTATTAGTTGCCAATGATTCCAGTTTTCTTTGAACTGGTATATGTTGGGAGCACTTCCTTTTTGGGGGTGACAATGTCCTTGCTTTCCATTTGCTGTATTCCATTGCTGCCTTGTTACATACACTTACTTTCTACAACAGCTTTTCTGAACCTTTCCGTCTCAGAGGAACCCTTGAAATAAGTTTTTAGTTCTTCTGGAATTTCTGCTAAAACCGCTTCATTGAGAGTGTAGGGGACAGATTTTCCTTATACTGGTGGACAATGGGAATAGGGATAAGAATGTCCCCCCTACAGTCCTGGAGATAAAACCACCTTTAGAGACAGCTAAAATAATAGCTGTTTGTAAAGCAATTTGGTCTGCAAAATATAACTGGCCCCATAACCATGTAGGTACCATCATTTGAATGATTATTCAGCAACAGATCAAGGAACTTCAAGCAAACACTCGAGGAACCCTAGTTGGGAATGGCAAATCTAGAGTATAAGTGGCCATATTATAATACTATGTATGGCCCACTGTTCTCACTATTAGAAAGGTCAAACTGAGCTGTGCCATGTCTATAGCATATATATGTAAACAGAAGTAATGAGATCAACAGGTCCAAAATGCAAACTAAATGTTATCTAGTTAGGATTTACTGGTATAGTGACCATCAGTGGATATAGCTACTCACAATTAGGTGACAAATACAAACTCAAAAGATTATTTGCTCTTACAGTCATCAGTTAGGCACTGCCTGAAGCATGCATGCTTTCCTAGCTCTCCCTGCAGTAAACAGGACTATGATTGTGTAGAAAGTCTTAAGCTAGGTACACACTTCCAATAATTATCGTTAGAAATTGAACAATTACAACCAATCAACGATTATGCACGATTATATTTGAACGATCGTATTGTGTACAATTCTGTACATGCTCTAACGATACGATCGTTCAAATATAATCCACCAATAGTGTACACACCTTAGATACAATCGTTTGAACGATGCAGGGAGTGACATGTAAAGGAGAAAGTGTATTGCAGAAACATGCATGATCACTGAACGCCTGTACACACGATAGTGAACAATCGTCGGCCGGTTGTTAATTTCCAATGACAATCCTCGCTCGTTGGCCACTTTTTTTTTTAAATTATTTTTGGCCAATCGGTCGTTCGTCGGTCATTCGTCTCCAACGATAATTAATGGACGTGTGCACGCAGCTTTAATGTGTGTAAACCCCAACAACAAACTACTCTCATTGAACGCGTTTTGGTATACCTAAAACAAAAACGCCTGTTGATCAGGATTGTCAACAATGCAAAGCCGTCTTGTGTCATGTGTTGTCTAACGAAGAGTAGCAATAAACCCTCCCTGTCCATATAATGGGACTATGTAATTATCAGCCTTTACATTTATGAAATTGGTCGAGTGGATGGGCCTGGGAACTTTGGCAAAAGAAAACAGGGCAGAGCTGACAACGTTCAATCCACAAAAAAAGGCTGCAACGTTGACCCACAACATAACTTGAGTATAGTTAATTTATGGTGGATCAACAAGTATTTTCTATACTGGGTCTGGGTGGTTTGTATCAGAGCTTTGACAGAACAAAACAGGGCAGTACTGACAATTCAGTTCACAAAAACCATAACTTTGGTTGTGAAACTTTTTTCAAAAACTAGTAAGTTATGAGATCTGAAGAAACTTGCAGATGAAAATAATTTATAAAGTTTTAGTAATTCATAAGCTTTTGTGAAAACAAAATCTCAGGTCGGTCAAAGTCAATCAAAGTAAAATATGTGCTGCCTATCATGGGTATCTAAAGCTTCAATACAGTCTAAGAATGCTTTCAATTTGACATTTGCAGTATTCAACATAAACTTACATTCATTTTCATGGTCTTCTGCTGGCTCATCTGCACCCCGAACAGAGGCGTATCCAGATGATGCGTTATCACTCCGGGTCTCATCATCAACCTGTACTGTGCTCCTCTGCAGCTCACTGGATACAGACGCTATCACCATAGCATTATCTGACTCATCTTCATGATCCTTAAAATTAGAAAAAAAATTACACAATTAGGAATATGAATGCTCACTGTACGATCTGAAAATGGTAATGAAAATTCTATTACGCTAATATGTTACACAAAAAGATGATTTTCATTTTTATTCATATTGCATCTGAACTAATTTTCATTTTAAGAGTTCAAGCAATTATTCAAAGTGAACAGTAGGAGGCAATGCTGTATTGGTAAAGCGGTGCAATGGTCATAAAATAAAATTATTCCTATTTCAAGACATTTAGGCTATAGACCTGGTATAGTTACATTGTAATAGATTTTAAAGACTGTAACTGTAGAGTTACAGTTTTAAAAAAATGTAAATCCAATGATTTGTGTATGACATTATCTCTAGAACCACAGAAGATGAAGATATTGCCAAGATAGTTTTTTTTTTTTTTACTAAAAGATCACAGTGCTACTTCTATTTCTGCAGGTAAAAAAAAAATTCCTCTGCAGCAGTATTTGTAAGTTATAAATTAAACAACATCTCTAATTGTGAGACATAACATAACAAAAAAATAATAATTTGTAGCCTTTGACACGTAATATGATAATAAAATAGTTTGGATAGTTCAGTAACATTGTACTTACTGCAATTCCTAATGACTTCAAGATATCACACTTGCACATTGGGCATGTTCGGTGCTCAAGCAGCCAGGGATCAATACAACTTTTATGGAAAAAGTGGCTGTAAAAACAAAACAAAAATGGAGAGTAAGAAAACCTGTTTGTTCACACAAACGCAACAAAAGCAATGCAAACTGACCTTATTCCTGTATTACTGTATAATGATGGCCTATCATGCTATCTCTAAAAATCTAAAATGCATTGGATTAAAAAAAGGAACAATTGCATTGATGTTTTATTATCTTCAGTTATATACCCCACCATGTCTTGCTTTTCTATTTTTTTTCATTTTGTACAGTTTGTAGAAAACAAAAAAATATTGAACAGAAAAAGCTTACACTTTGGTTGGGATAATGCAGTGATACCAAAACATTATGACTTGTGTTAAAGAGATTTGAACGCGTGTTGAAGGCATGGGACATATACACACATACATGTTTTTTTTTTTTTTTTCTAAAGCATATCTAAACACACAGCGACAGAGAGTACCTTGATAGCGTTTACACATGTTTAAAGTCAAGGATCTGTTGCATTTTACATTTATATGTTAAATGTCCTGCCTATAAAAAAATTACAAAAAGTTGATTCAAAATCTTGCAATTTGGCACAGCACCTATTTATTAAACAGTATTATCCTAATCTTCTTCTTATCCTAGCAAACAAGTTACTTAGCATAGACTAAGATGAAAATAACATTTAATCTGAATTAAGTCCCTGGAGTTTTATAGCCGTACTTAAGTAGTCTTTTGTGTCAGCTATAAGAATAGATGTGTGTTTAGGGCAATAAAGTAAATCAGTAAAGGCTGCAGTAAAACATTTTATATAACTAAAGGACACATTAATACTCTGTTGCTGTCTGTGCAATATAATAAGTTTGCTCAACACATGTTTAAGAACACCAAAATAAACAATAATTGACTACTATGTGTTGGGGTGCACTATGGTGAAAGAAAATATGCCATTTGATTTTATGGCAAATTGGCAGTCAATTAATTTGAGTAGACTGTCTTAACTTACATAACGTGTATGAGGACAGGTAGTCTTGAAGCAATCAAATTTTAGTATGCTCTAATGATTAAACAAAATACTCACTTGCATGTTAAAATACGAACAACATCATTTGCTTTAAATGAATCAATACACACAGCACAGCTATCACCATCTGGTCCAAGTACCTAAGGAACAAATAAAATTGGAAATAAAACATTGAAAAAAAAAGACAGGTACATATTCATTCAAGCGCTATTGCCACATGGTTATATTATGATAGATGGTGTAACATTAATAAAAGGGTTTGTAGATTGGCTCAAAAGTTCTCTTCTGTAACTATTTGTGTAACCACCAATACAAAATTCCTGACAGGTAAATAAATGTAAGATGAGAGAAGGAAGTACAGAGTAAAAAAAATATGGTAAGAACATTGCCGACAACTTTGATTGTTAAAAAATATTCCCCGATGATAAAGATCTAATGATAGCAGTAAATAGTTATTTCAAAACTTTTTTCTCTAATCCTTTTATATTATGATTAGGTTAAAGTGGTTTTTAAAAAGTGGGTTGGCTTTATACACAAATAATACACATATTTCAGGCATTGGACATGTGTAGAAAGAAATGTAAGCCAATATAGGACACCCTGAGCTGAGCACAGCATGGGCAAAGGGTGTATTGACTTGAATTGGGGGGTGGATGGTATAAAAAAAGGCATGTTGTAGGGTGAAGTCAGTAAAGGTAGGAAAGATGACAAGAAGCAGAGGGCAGAATCAAAAAGGAATAGGAATCCATTCCAATAGAGACCCTGGAAAAGGAAAGACCCTCTCGCTCTCCTAAATACTTTAGTTATTAAAGATATCTTTGGTTGGAACTGATTTTACTCTCTCAATTTCATGTATATTATACATGACCTTCATTTTGTAGTTGCATTTCTGCCATTGCCGTCAGGTCCTTGACAGAGCCAAATAAAGGAATATGGTGAACATTGGTTTCTTCATGACTTGGTGGAGTAATAGAAACAAGTACGACTAGGGATTCGACAGTCATTGAACTAATTTAGGGTTAACTCCCTGCAGGATAAGTATAGGGTTTCAGGAATATCCACAAGGAAAACTTGTGGCTGGTCATTGTATTTTACTGGTGGCACTGTCAAGGTATATATATATATATATATATATATATATAAATAATTGTAAGAGTTATTCTGTAACTAAGTGAAACCATGTTAAATTTTAAAGTTATATTAAAGCTGTGGCCAAGATTCTCCAATTAATAAGGTATAATGTCTGTCCTAGTCATAATATTTGATATAGAAAATACAGGTGGGTATGTACCTCTTTCCAGTTTTTAACTTGTCCTGCCAAGAGACTTCAGTATGGTTCTAGGGTGTAAGATTGTGGTGCAATGATATATCTTTAGGACTGTGGTTCACTAAACTTTGGGCTAGAACTAATTTTAGTAGTGTTTGCCTTTTCTGGTGTTTACCATCTTATTTTGTACAGCCAATGAAGCCAAATAAAAACCCAATAAAATGATAAACTTATTCCCACTTTATTCAAAACTGGAATACATTTGGAGCTTGATTACAGCTTTAATAGTACCCTGGTGGCTCAGTGGTTAGTGGATCCCACCCAGGACACTATCTGCATGGAGTTTGCAGGTTCTCCCTGTGTTTGCATGGGTTTCCTCCAGGTACTCCGTTTTTTTAGCACATTCCAAAAACATGCAGTTAGGTTTTTTAGCTTCACCCCCAATCCGACTGTGTTAATGATAAATGACTATGATAGGGACATTATATTAGGGGACACCTCATGACTATAATATGGACTTTGTAAAGCGCTGCTAAATATGTTGGCGCTATATAAATACTTCATCCTAATAATAGTAATTCTAAAGTACACAAAATATTCCAATAACACTCAAAACAGGCTCTTACAAAAAATAAAATATGCTTCCCTGAAAGCTGCAATTATCTAGTGTTGGAGGTAAGCTGGGTTTCAGTTATCACAGTTCAGGAGACAGCACTGCAACATTGTTAAACAATAACAAATAAAAACAAAGGCTTTATCGATAATATGAGGATAATCTGATGAAACGGCATTATCTCTACGGGCAAAGTTTTGCATGCGGCGTGTGAACAGGTCTGCAAGTCTTGAATAACAACAAGTGTCCCTATGTGAATTGAAAAGATGTAAATCGCTCCAGGGATCTAGCGCTGAGGTCATACAAGAGGAAACTGACAAGTGGTAAGGCACTTTTCCTGCTGTGACTCACAGGTGTGCTCCCTCTAGAAAAGACATGTTGTTTACAATGTAGATTTATCAACTTCTGTTCCAATAAAAATGATATACACAAAAATGAAATCTTTCAACACTTTATTCTCATCCACTAAGGATAATAGTACTATAACCACCTCCTATAAAAATGTACATTTTAGTTTTGTATAAATCTAGACTCCACGCACTAACATATAGTTTATAAACTGCCTGGCTGGAAAAAGTCCCAAAGCATGTGGGGGTCGGTGTTATGATCCAGGGTTTGCTTCAGTTGGTCAGGCCTAGGTTCAGTAACGTTATAACGTTATATACTCAAACAATGAGGTTGTCTGCCTACCTGAATATACTTAATGACCAGGTTTTTCCATCAATTATTTTTTTTCCCTGATGGCACAGACATATTCCCAGATCACAATGCCAGGATTCATCAAGCTTTTTAGGAGCATGGGACATGATGGATTGACCACCATAGAGCTAGATTAGGAGTTTTATATACACATTTTAAATGCAACTAATTTAAGTAGCTTAGTCATTTTGTAATGTTTTATTGTTTTTATTTTTGCTAACATAGTGACTTCATATACTTTTTGAAGCAACTATTGTGACTTTTTTCGCCGTCAGGAACCAACTCCTGATCAGCATGGATTACTTTTTTTATCACCTTTTCTCCTTTGTTTTTAAAACCTTTATTATGTATTTTTTTAGTTTTTATGTAAACTTTTTTGTGTATACTTATTTGCTTTCTGCAGTGCCATGTTCAGAGTAGTAGTTAATAACTACTAGTTAATGTGTTTTTACCGCTCCCATGCACCTACTGAATGTGAGGTTTTTTTTAGGCTTTTGGAAATGCTTGTGCATGCAGTTCCAAAGCCGTGCATTTTTGTGTTTGTTTTATGGAGTTATATGTTTTATGGAAGCTGTTGGAGTAGCAAACTGAAAACCTGCACAGTAATGCAACCACAAGCAAATGCCTGTTAAAAAAAACTAACCAATTTGTTCAATTATAACCATATCTCACTGGTCTGACTTTAAAGTTGTTTTATATTAATGTGTACATATCATTACCAATTCAGTGAGTAAAAGATATAACAGAGGTGTGACAGAGGGTACAAGTTGCAGAAACACATTTGTACTCCCTGTCTATTGTTTTAATAGTTGTTGTAATCATTGAACAAATTGGAGAAAGCAAAACTTTTCTTAATTGTACTTTTGCATTTCTAATTGCAGTTTTTTTAAATTGCATGAATTATATATTGAATATAAAAATATCTAAGATATTAAAATAAAGCTAAATAATAAAATTCGACAGGCCCAAATAAAGTAAGCAGCTGTTGGATTCTTTGAAATGTAAATGGGCCCCCAATGTCATCACCAGTACCATTGGTTGGAAAAGCAGAAAGTAACACAAATGGAGAAGGCGTTGTGGGGCCAGTCATTCCCTACTAGAATAATCAAGCAATTTATTACACATTTCGTTTTACTTATATTCTCCTACAAGTCAGTTGTGTATAGGAAACAGGCAGCCTTGAGGTGTCCCATCTACATTATTGGGATATATTTTCTATAGTGTTTCACACACACTTTGGGAATACATCTCCAATTTTTCACTTGGCAAAAGCATATAGACATATAGTAAATCATACATCAAGAAGTAGCTGAATGAGTTTTAATAACATGGATAAAATAAGAGATTAGTGTTATATCCTCTGTACAATTTCAGCGCTCAGAAGTGGCTAAATCAATTTAATCCACAGAATTGTATTTAATGACTTGAGTTAGAACTCAACTATTGTCACAGAGAATCAGAAGGTAGCAATTTATTCGGAAGTGCTTAGGAATGGTAGAATGACCAAACTAATAATGCTGCAAGTATTCTGCATGGAGCATACACAACTAAGGGAATATATATTATATATTGCTTCATCCTTCAACCGTTTCTGCAACACAAAACCTGCAACATCTGATGAATATGATCCTTAAAGTACACGTCAGAAGAACTGTAAAATATTTAAAGAAAAAGTCTTTTTTTGGACAAGATTGTTCTGCCTGCCAACACTTTTTTCTATTTCTGCAAGTTGGCAACATGATATTGCCGTTTATCACCCCTGGCTGCCCTGGCACCTTAGCCTAGTTTGCAAACTTCCAATCCAGACTACAAGATTACTTGCAGACATGGCCAGTGCCATTTGTTTTCCATGTGCAGTGTTTGTTCATCTATTGACTTTATTAAAGATCTGCCCACCACAATAGTAAGTCGCCAAGTTATTAGTAATACATCAATTTAAATACACACTGGGTTACAGTTTAAAATCTTTACTGTTGACTGTATGGGCCTGAATTATTAAAGCTCTCCAAGACTACAGAAAATAGACTATTATGTGTGCACCTGGGTGATCCAACAAATATCCAATCCAATAAACTTTTGATAATAATAGCAAATTATTTTAACCAAGTATCTTCAAGGTTCTTTTTAGTCTTTAAGAGAATTATTAGATTATGCCCTATATTCTATAAAACAGGCCATTGAGGTTGTATCAAGACAACACCTAACATTATAGACACACATGCTGATAAAAGGATGATAATTCATTTTAACCAAAAGATAATTATAGTCTATTGTTTACAATGGATTTATATTCTTCGCAATACCAATTATAAAAAGGCATGCCAGTTATTATTACCTTGTCTCCTTGCTTGATGGTGCGGACCTGAAGCTGACCAATTGCCTTCTTTGCTTCATCCTTCAACCGTTTCTGCAACACAAAAGTTGGGCAATTTATTATACCCTTTCAGTGGGGGAGGGTATTTTTTTTTTTTTTTGAAACTGAATATGTAAGTGAATTGTCATGGAGCTTGAAAATGAAATAGAGAGAATTAAGGGACTACTGAACTTAAAGACCTGAATTATTTCATTGGAACCATATTGCCAATATCATTCTATTGTAGCTAAATTTAAACTGTCATACAGTATACTACTATGAAGACATTAAGGTAAAGCAATGGCATTCAAGGGTTGGTTTGTTGTAGATCAAACTTTCAACAGTCCAACCACTTTTACAGGAGTAGGTTAAAAGTCTTACCATCTTAATACACCTTGAGGATTATCCAGATGGTAGGGAGGTTATTATTATTACACAGTATTTATATAGTGCCAACATATTACGCAGCGCTTTACAATGTCCATAGTCATGTCACTAGCTGTCCTTCAATGGGGCTCATAAACTAATGTCCTTACCATAGTCATGGGTCTTAGATACAGTGTATGTTCAATTTTGGGGTGAAACCAATTTTTCTAACTGCATGTTTTTTTTGGAATATGGGAGGAAACCGGAGTACCGGGAGGAAACCGGAGTACCCGGAGGAAACCCAAGCAGAGTGAGACCCTGCAGACTCCATGCAGATAGTGTCCTGGCCGAGATTGGAACCTGAGACCCAGTGCTACAAAGGCCATAGGATCCAAATTTCTGACTCAGTGGTACATGATCACTTTAATTGTGCTGAAATAAACTTCAACCAACTTTGCTAATAAGTCCCTGGTAGGTCAACCGTAAGTCAACCATAAAATGACAATTGTCTTATTTGTCCATATTTTGTCTAAATTGAATAATAATATCCCTCCTGACAGGTAAAAAGTATTTAGACAGGTTTTGACCAATCATTTCTTTCTCTATATGTATAGACCACCAGATACTTCCAGGTGATCAGATTGGGCCTGCATAAACACCATGTTTAGTTTTCAGACTGAAAAACATGGGAATGTTTTGAAGTCTGCACATTCCCCCTCTGTGTCAGCTATTCCTTTGAGCATGGTAATAAACTGGTAGGGGAGGAAAAATAGAATCACAATATGCTATGTACTTCAATGTACAGACATAAGTACATTGAAATTGCACATCCTAATTTGAATAAATGTACAGTATATATATATATATATATATATTGTACACATATACACACATGTTTATTGTAATCAGGCTTGCTATAGACAAGGATTAACCACCAACCCCTACAAATCTTTAATATTTACATACATTTTTTCAGAGGTATGAGATCCTGTAAGAAAATATGCTATTTTATATTTTGAAACTTAACTATGGCATAGAATAGCAAACAGATTCCACAGATGTCTAAGGACATTAGAGGCAGTCTGTGCCAGTCTCTTGTTTCACAATCAATTGCTGGCTATTGTGTTTTAATCAAGGAAATGCAGGCCAGCATGCTGTGGAGTGAAGCACTGAGATAGTGGAGGTTTGCTCATACAAGAATGGATTAAATAGTAATTGTAGGCAGGGCTGTCTCCAGCCTGCACATTAAATATTGCCTAACACATATTGTCAACAGTATTCAAAAAGCCTGGAGGTTTATTAAGTTCAACTGACAATATATCAGTTATTTTGTTTGTAAATGGTTTAAGAAACTAATGGGTCATTAAGATTATACTTTCAGTACCAGCTAAAGCACTTTGGCTGTGTACACACGTGCAATAATTGTCGTTGGAAACACAAAAGATCGTTCAATAATTGTTAACAAAAAAAGTGCTCAACGACGCCAATGAACAAGGAATCTTGCTGGAAACGAACGACTATGTGGGCGGATCTGATTGGGTGACGATTGTTCGTAATCTATTGTGTGTGTACGGTCGTTCAGTGATCGTACATTGCTCTGTGATACACTTTCCTGTACATGTCACTTCCTGCATTGTTCAAATGATCGTATCTAGTGTGTGTACATCATTGGTGGATTATTTTTGAATTGTATCGTTACAGCATGTACAGGATTGTGCACAATACGATCGTTTAAAATCTTCGGGAATAATCATTGATCGTTTGCTTTCAAACGATAATTATTGCATGAGTGTACCTAGCCTAAATGTTCTTTTTGAGATATAGGGCCTGATTTAATAAAACTATCCAAGGCTGGAGGGGATATGCTTTCATCAGTAAAGCTGGGTGAACCAGCAAACCTGGAATGGATTTTTTAAAATTAATTTGCTATTTGAAAGCAATCCTGGACCAGATCCATTTAAGGTTTGCGGGATCACCAAGCTTCACTGAATAAATAGCAACCTCTTCAGCCTTGGAGCTTTAATAAATCGGGCCCATAGTTTAAAATATATATACGTCAGTTTGCAGAATTTAAAAATAGACAGAATCATCCATTTGTTTGCAAGAGTTTGTCACTGGCTTTTTTGTGCAAAGTTTTAAATACAAAAAATGAGTGTGAATGGTTGCTGGGTAATGTTTATAGGCACCTCCCAGACTCAAACCCAAACTCTTCGACCATTTGAAGCAAATTTAACACCACATATCTAAGGCTACATACACACCTGCAATAATTGTCGTTAGAAACAAATGTTTTTCTACCAATCTTTCGATAATTGTTAACAAAAAATGTGCACAACAACAAGCCAACGATGCCGATGAACAAGGAATGTCGCTTGAAACGAAAGACCATCCTGGCGATCTGTCTGGGCGATGATTGTTCTCTATTTATTTTGTGTACGGTCATTCAGTGGATTGTTCTGCGGTACACATCACTTCCTCCATTGTTCAAACTAGTTTTTGTACATTATTGGTGGATTATATTTGATCCTATCGTTACAGTATGTACAGAATCGTGCACTATATGATCGTTCAAAATAATCGTGAATAATAGTTGATCTGTTATTAGTCATTCTTTTTCTAACAACAATTATTGCACCTAGCCTAAGAACCCCAACCCTATTACCAAAACTTCTTTTCTGCTGCAAAGTTGACAAATCTTGCAGTGGGAATCTCTATATGCCTATAATAAGTAGGCCTTAATAAAAAAAAAAAATTAGTGCTTTTTACCCAGTATCAGTAGAAACTGCCCCAGTACAAATTATCAAGAATGTTTCTGGTTTTGCTAAAATAGATCTATAGGTGAATATATATTGGTGGATTAGATTCCATTTGTCTGACGTTAATAAAAAGGATTGGGGGTTCTTACCAGAAACTGTCAACAAGATGTGAGGGATGCTAGACCCGAAATGTTATCTTTTTATCTTGTACCTGTGATCCCTATAGATCCTATAGTTTAACATACTTACCAATATTTTTGAGTGAACTGGGGCAAATTTAGCACTATACTAAAGCTACGTACACACTTCCAATTATTATCGTTGGAAAACGAACGACGAACGTTCATGCACGATATATACGAACGATCGTATAGCACCGATCCTGCACATACAGATAACGACACGATCGTTCGTAGATATTGTACACACAATAGATACGATCGTTTGAGCGATAGAGGAACTATGTGCACGACAGGCAAGTGAACGGACGTTCGTTCATCACGCATGCTCTGAACATGGACGATCAACGAACGACCGTACACACGAACGATGTTCAACGATCGTCGTCCAATCCGATCCGTCGGTCCGGTCGTTCGTTTCCAGCGACTTTCCTCGTTCGTCGGCGTCGTTGGTTACTTTTTTACGAACGATTTTTTGCCCAATCGATCGTTCGTCGTTCGATTGGAACGATAAAAATTGGAAGTGTGTACGCACCTTAACTGTACATACAATCATTCAAGTACCCCTATGCGTGGACATAAAAAAAAAGACAATGCTGCTAATTTTAAGCATTGCTTGTGGCAATTGGGTTATTTATTGTACAGCTTATCCTTTGAGAAGTACTCAGCCAGGGGTTATTAAAGTTTCAAGAGTGAAAACATAACTTTTTTCCTTTCAAAATCAATTACAAAATCCTAGATTAGAATTATCTTATCTAAAGCACTTGCATATTCTACCCATTGAACAAAGGTGAAAGTACAAATATTTACAACAAAAGGTAAACATTGATATATACCAGGTTCTGAGGTTAGGAGTGCCTTTCCTTTGCATAGGATTTTAGTAGCTATAACACAAAGACAGCTAACTAGCAGTCCATTTAAGAAAAGATCCAAATAATCCATCTGACAGGGTAAATACACAAAATGACCACTTTTGTTAAGACTACAATTGTAACCAAAATAGCACCAACCTTTGGAACAGACCGGTTTCTCAAGAGTGTATGTTTTTTTTAAATAGGCAACATGCTCATGTTTCACATTGACTTGGAGGTTTAAAACAACCAAGACCTTGATAAATAAATGACTCATGTTATGTTAAAAAAATATACAACTTCCCTACTCCAGTATAGCCAAAAGCTGATGTCTATTGCCTTGTAGACGCAGGCACAAAAAAACCAAATCCACCCATGTATGGGTCATCTTACATCTGTGTTACGTAATACACCCAAGAAAAATAAACTCTTCAGAAACTGGTCAGTCCTGAAAGTTGCAGCTATTTTAAATATAATTGTAGTCTTAGAAAGAAAGGGTCATTTTCAGAAAGCTTGAAAAAAAATCAGTCGTATAGACTTTCAAGCATCTGCCACATCTATGTACATGTTCTAGTTAACTCGAAACTTTGCTGATATTCTCCACAGTAAAGCAACATAGGGGTCCCTGTACCTTAATAGTGTATGACCATGTTATTCTGCACTTTTAGTAAATCCAACCTACAATTTTCAACCTTATAATTGAACCACTCCATGTAACAAAACACAAACAGAAATAAGAGTAACAGATATGGTGCCCACATTCCCAGTACTTCAATTATTGCATCCAAACTTGATGGGCTGCATTAGGCCACCATTACTACATTTTGTTGGCAATATAGTGAAGTGAATAACAGCTCCCTACGGTCCTTGATTTAAATAGACTATATCATGGATGTCTGACCGATTCCTGAAACTCTTCCCCTCTCAAATTCGAAATCTCCCCTTGACATATAACTGTTAACAAGGCTGTTATTCGGCCCTCCCCTCAGGCAAATTGTCTTGGTGTCACCTTTGACTCGGCCCTCTCATTTACCCCCCATATTCAGAACATTTCCAGGTCCCGTCACTTTCACCTACGCAACATCTCCAAAATCCGCCCCTACCTGTCCCCTGAGACCACCAAACTCCTTGTACATGCTCTTATCTCTCGTTTGGACTACTGTAACATCCTTCTCTCTGGTATTCACTAACCCGACTCTCTCCTCTACAATCTATTATGAATGCTCCAGCCAGACTCATCCATCCTTCCCTCCGCTCCTTTTCTGCTGCATCTCTTTGTAGTTCTCTCCATTGGCTTCCAAATTTAAGCTCCTGTGCTTTGCCTTCAAATCCCTACACAGTTATTGTCCCACTTACATTTCTGACTTATTAAAAAAGTACTCCCCCAGCCGCTCTCTCGGCTCCTCCAATGACCTACTAATGACTTCCTCACTCATAACCTCATCACACGGATACAAGACTTTTCTAGAGCTGCCCCGACTCTCTGGAATGGTCTTCCTCGTCCTATTCGGCTTGCTCCTACTTTCTGCTCATTTAAAAGAGCGCTCAAAACTCATTTTTTCAAACTTGCCTACCCATCTTCTCCTGTCTTCTGAAACCATCACTACTTCCCACCACTACATATCCCCCTCCTTTTGTGTGTAAATTCCCCCACCTACTAGATTGTAAGCTCTTCAGGGGGGGCAGGGTCCTCTCCTCCTATTTCACTGTCTTTATTAGTCTGCCATTTGCAATCCCTATTTAATGTACAGTACTGCATAATATGTTGGTGCTATATAAATCCTGTTTAATAATAATAATAATAACTTTTTAATTATTTTATTTGTTGTTTTTTTTAAGGAATTTTAGATTTTGTAAAAAATTATTTACCTGTTAATTCTCCATGGTTTGCATAAGTGAGGGCATAGCAGGGGTGTGACTTTTGCTTTGTGATGAACTGCATAGCTCTTGTCAACCTAAAGCTGCATACACACGTGCAATAATTGTCATTGGAAGGGATCTTTCACAATGCTTTCTAACGACTAAGGACTGCGTGATGCATGAATAAACACTGTACATAAAGCACCGCTCTGCACTATGGAGAGGGGAAGGGGAAAAATTCGGAGCGGCACCCCACTGCGCGCTCTCCTCCTTCACTTTCATTACAATCATTCGTCGTCCGTGGATCCGCCAGGACGGTCGTTCGGACGATGGGCGCTGTACACACGCTAGATTTTTGCCCGTTCTCGGCCCTGTATCTTCACTTGTGATAAAGAGAAGAATCTCTTAACCAGCTTCAGGCTTTTTGCTGCATACCTTTAAGGAAACAGGCAGCACAAGCCACAGTAGTCCAGTATTTGATTTATTGGTTACTATTAATATTATTAATAAACAGTATTTAAATAGCGCCAACATGATATGCAGTGCTGTACATTAAATAGAAGCTGCAAATGATAGACAGTGACACAGGAGTAGTAGGGGACCCTTCCCCACAGAGCTCACAGAAAGAATTTTAATGCAGCTTTATTATTTTCTTTATCGTTACATTGAGAGAAGTATGCATTTTGTAGAGTTGGACCACCTAACGAACATATTTGTTCATTGTAAGCGAAAGAATAATGGAAACAAGACAGTCATTTTTGGAAGCTGGTCAGCTTTCATTTGTCAAGCATGACAAGTTTATTTAAATGTCTATATTTGAAATTGAATTTCTTCTAAAAAGTCTACAATTGACCAAACCAACGTTTCTTTTCAGTACAAACAAAAGGAAAACGGCATAATCTTTCAGTATACAAATGAGTACATAAAACATTATACATAGCCACAATTTCGGCAAAATGTCTTATTGCTTCAATACAAATGCAAGATAATAGTGTAAGTTTATGAGTAAAACTTGATAGCAATTTATTTCTGTGCCAAAGAAAACTGATTTTTTTGTTCACCTTCCATGGAAAATAACATCCATGTGCCAAAAAGATAACTTTGAGAAGTGGAAAATATAGACATGAGTATTGGGAAGTAGGTGTAAAGCTTTATGGCAGTGAAGGTACAGTTAGATGGTCTATCTTTACTGGCTAGTATGAAATTACCTAACAGCCCGAGCAAAAGTCACTTTGTTATATCTCAAGAGGTAAATAAATAGAAACTACGGCACACCCAATGAATCATTAAAGCATTATCTAGGAATGTGAAGTTTGTGTTTTTTATCCATGAAACTCAGCGTGTCATTCATGTAATGGTGAAATACAAAATTGTTAATAAAAATAGAAAAAAAATCTAGGAAAACCGTTGCCAAAGCACTCAAAAAAACTACCTGGGTTAGGAGGATATTTACATAAAGACATCTAATAATGTGTATATATTGACAGTGTCATAATAGGAATAGAAGTCACATAATACAATGTAACAACCCAATTTGCAGTTGCTTAACTGAAGTGAATGGTGATTAAAATATCTGGCAATCCCAGGTATTTTAGGAGATTTTCTTAAAACTGGGCTGTGCAATACCTAATACTACAAATGGACCTACTTTTTTAGGGGCATCCAATTGGTAATAAAGGGCATCTGGGCAGCATTAGGAAGAGAAAGGGGGTAGGCACATGGTTACATACTCTCTGGTTTTGGTTACACAATTCCATTTGCCTCTAGAAACATGCTGAAATTGTTGGGAGGTGAATCATTTGTTAAATTCACACACTAAAACCATCAAGGCAATAATGACTTTTTAGTTTCAGAGAAAACAAAATTCCAATGTCCAAAGCCTAGGAAGCCACCTTTGACAGATTAAGGCTACAATTAGCATTGAAATACAAAGCATATTTGCTCACTTCATTTAAAAGTTTAGCAATTCTATTGACAAGATAATGGGTATGCACAAAAGACACCTTTTGACTTTGCCTATATTACCGATCCAGTCTTAAAAACTTACTAAAATAAACAAACTTCCAAAGTAAAATTTGGGTAGATGAAGACAGTGCTAAGCAGTCAATTACAGCCAAACAGATGTCTGTACAAGCTTCATAATAGCATTGATACTATAACCAAAGAATACACAATTTTTCTTTCAAAACCTGGCTATAATACCCAACATTGTTATTTTGATTACTCCCAACCTTCATAATTTTTCAATTGTCAATGAAAAATTGTGACAGGAGTTTAAAAAAATGTACCATTTTTTTTTAATTTTAGTGTGCAACATGCCTTTATTCCTTTAATCATTCTTTTTGTACCTTCACCTTGCCAAATAACTTTCTGTTGTGAATGTTTCTTTTTTATTTCCTGTTTATTACAGATAACCAGTATTAGTAATGGATGTTATGTTTTATTTTGTATCTTGATCATGACTGTATATAAAGGTCATTCTTTTCCTGAAACATATGACAGATGACGCCCCACTATACAGACTCCAATGGTATTATTACAGGTAAGGTAAATGATTATCTATGAGAAATAAATCCAAGATTCAATGTTGCTAATTTTGTTTCACTACAATCCATTATCCTTCAAATTAATGAATGTTTCTCGAGCAACAGAAAGTCTGGTGACTCTTTTCCATAAACTCTGAGAACCCTTCTGTATTTTTAGCTGAGCTTCCATAAAAGTACCAAAAGATAGCCAGATGTCTCATAGTTCCCTTAAACATCACCTTATCAGGCTTTCAAAGAACTGGGCCTATAAGTAAATTATGTGACACTAATTGCACATAATGCAAGAACAAACATTGAAATCACTAAATGTAGGTTAAGTTTTTTTTACCGAATAGGAAGGGAGTCATTTGTCGTCATTTATGCCCCATCGTGGAAATTATCATTTTCTTTAATATTCCATGGTCATTCAGTAGATCATAGGAAATATGCAAAGTAAGGAAAATCTACTGTTACCTGTCTCTATAAAAAGTTAGATGGATGTTTTTCTATTTCTGGATCAATAGCAACCTAAAACATTAGATTAATATTCACTTCAAGTGCTGATAACAATGATAACTAGCACAAACCGAAGGAGTAAATTTCCTTAATGAGGGCATAACCCAAAAAAAAAAACAAAAAAAAACCAACCTGATGGGGTGAATAACTTTTACCTATTTTAGTCTGTGCTACCAAAAATATACAAAAGTAACTAGAGATGGGTAATGCACTGCATTGTACTACAGAGTGGTTATATGTACTTAATATAATGTGTTACATTGACATTTAGCTAGGTATACATATAGCCAATAGAAGAGCACCCACTCTCGAGCCTAGTCCCCTGCCTAAACTTCACTAAGTGGGGTTGTAACCCTTACCCTAACTTAATTTTTCATTCTTCATACTTCCTAGTGTCCCTTTAACCTAAACATTACCCCCTCACCAAATACATTGCCATACAGTTGTGCTAGAAAGCACATTTCAGTTCATTACATATATATTTACATACTTTGTGTGCTGTGCACATCTGAGTAAATTCACTTTTTGGGGGTTCTTTTGGCTAAGTTTGTGCTTAAGGAAAAGACAATCACTTTATAAACAATTTGAATAGTATTGTATTAATAGGTTACTACATGTTTATATTCTTCTAGGAGCTCAATTTATACAAATTAGAACCTCCCGGCTTTTCATTGTCTATATATAATATGTAAGTAGTCTTACTCAGGTTTATTATTAATCTGCCATAATAGAAATATAATGTTGCCTCCTACAAATGCTAGCCTTTCAGGGTGTGTCCAATTTCAACACTTTCGAAATCAGCATTTCTAAAATAGTTGTTTCAGTTCAGTGACTCAAAGTATAAAGGCTTTGAGATAATCAGTGGCAATGAACATATTTTTTAGATGACCAAGGGGTCTATTTATAAAGCAGTGAATCTGACATTCACCAAAACCCTGGTAGATAATCTTCCAGGTCAATATGGTTCAATGGCAGTGGTGGATTCCCCATTAGAGACTGTTTCAGTGAATTGCCGGCTTTATAATTACACCAAGTGGGTATGGTCAGGCTTATAATAAATTAATTACGCATTTGCTGAAGGCAACAGACATGAATTTAAAGTTTTTATGGACAGTAATCAAAACACAATTTCAAAAAGTACGTACTAGCAAACCTCCTTTGTAAAAATGCTTATAAAACTTATTTGGACATTAATATAACTGATTTGTATAAAAATGTACACACAGAGGAAATCCAATTGTTTTTTTTTTTTTTTGCATTAGCTCACAACTTCTATTTAAATGCACTTGGCAAGGCTGTGTCATGAGATCATTTATTACCTTGCCCTTCCTTGTATGATAAGAATTATTCTCCGGGGGTTTCACAGACCATTTGCCAATGTTCCTTTCTTGTAAATTTGCTTTTAAAATGTCTGTTCTTAGAACTGACCTTATCTAGGTTCAGAATTCTATATTTCACCATTATGTTGTCCTTATGCTCTCATGGGATTCAGGGTATAGGTGTCCTGCCTATGCGTACAACATTGTATGTTAAAAGATTCAACATATTCAATATGATGTACAATGAAACATTTCTATATTAAAATCTTTGGTTTGAAACTTTTACACCTGATTAGTGTAATGCAGTGGCTGACTGCCAAGTCAATCCGCAATAACACCTGCATTAGCCTTATGACCTAAGTCCATGTCACAGGTGAGATCTAAAGTATTCTCTATAGAGGATCAAATCTCTGTGAACCTCTAATTAGAGTATAGCACCTTATGTCCATGGAAGACAAAACTTAACACCTTGTGCTTCATTACACTCTCCTCGCTCCAGTATTCCCATTGTAAAGCAGAAACACACTAGACACAATCTTTCAAACTTTTCCAGTGACAATATAATGAACAAGTGCTGGTCAGTTCTGTGGAGAAGGGAGAGGGGAGGATAGGCAGGAGACACCTTGCTGCATCCTCCTCCATTGGAAATGACGGGTAATGCTAGTTGGAAGTTTAGCCATCTACTATTACCGATAATGACACTTTATTAAAGAATATTTGAATAATATATGGCTACAAATGTGCACTCCCCTTTAAAAGATTTTCATTGTAGAAGTGCTTTGTGATCATTCCCCATTGGCCATGGTGGACTGATAAACAATATCGAGGACTAATGTAGACATGTCAGATTTGTAATCAATTGACGTATGTATGTAACTTAAGGGTAAGCAGGATATAAAGGATAAATGCAAAGTTAATATTAGTGCATATAAACAAATACAGGCACCAGTGCAACCTATTTTTGGGAACGTTGGACATTGCTTTTATTACAAAAACTAATTTTTTTTTTTTTTTTTATGTCGTCACGGAGGTGTAGTGCAGTTAAAAAAAAATGAACCTACCAAATTTTCCAGACACTATTACACAGTATCTAAAAAATTCTGGGTTGTACAAATGAGCTTATTATCTCACAATATTGACACATAAGGCCTATTAAAAAGAAATTGAACTATTGAAGGTCAATGCCACAAAATTATGTTTCCGACCTTAGCCAAGAATGGACAATGGGCCTGATTTATTAAAGCTCTCCAAGACTGTAGAAGAGGAGAACCTGTGTGATGCAGCAATCCTGGAATGGATTTCTTAAAAATAAGTTCTCCCATGATAGTCTTATCATCTACACTCCAGTAATAAATAAGACCCAATACATTAGCTGTTTATTAAAAAAAACAGTTTAACATGCTAAAAAGTTAAACGACAACCTCAACATCTCAAGGACAACAGACTCTTAAAAACTATTGTGGAAAATTAAACAATGAATACTTCATTAAATTGCTTATGAAAAATAAACCTGTCCTCTGTTCTAGATCAAAGGGTGGCTCTTACGCAGCATTTTGAGTTTTTAGTAAATAGATCAGAGAAAATTCTGCTTCGTTTTACTACTCATTATGTTTGCTAGGTTATATATCACATGTTGCTGTGCGTGACCTTTTATGAACAAGAAAATACTATTAGGAGCAAGAATAAACTAACAGACAAGCTTAACAATCTCCAACAAGATTTTCTGACCACAAATGCTGTTCTACTTACAGTAAAGTACTTGATCAGGGGTTTAATATTGATACACATCACTTACATGCATTTTGTAAATAAAATTTGCAATTTATTGTCAAACAATTTGTTATTTAGGGTTTTATTTTCTATTACTTTAGGAAAGGGGTGCCCAACACATGGATCGCAATCTACCAGTAGATTACAAAGGCGACGCGAGTAGATCGAGGAGCCCTGCCTTTCAAAATAAACTCTACTGCACACAGGAGTTAAGTCCAAATTCCATTCCACCATGACTGATGATCATCGGAGTAAGGTAATGGCCAAAAATGTACAGAATTGTGTTGTGCCATACATGTTCATGTTGGTATGCAAGGTAAACAGTATATATTTTAAATATAAAGTATACTTGGTATGTGTGTATATATATATGTTTAGCACTTTGATTGTTGGTAGATCATTTTGACTTTTTAAAAGTAGCTCATTGTTGGTCATTTTAAAAGTAGCTTGCAAGCCCAAAAAGTGTGGGCACCCCTGCTTTAGGATAACTTTGGAGGCTATTTTACATGCCTAAGGATTTGTATTTTCATCAAGTCCTGAGATCCTTTCTGCTTCTAGTCCATAATTGGATAGTGAAATAGCT
>NC_092871.1:32746349-32750431 GCF_032062135.1 Pyxicephalus adspersus
TTGCTTCTAGGAAAAGCCAATAAATGGCCCTAAAATCTTCCCACCACCACCACCAGACAATTCAATCAAGCTTTTACATTTTATCATCATACCCGGTGGCATTTGGCATTGCCAGTTAGTAGCGCTTTTGGGAACATGTACATTTTAAGGCTTTTTATGATTATTTATCAAACACATTCAGAAACATTTCTTTCTTATATGCAATCTTGAAACACAACTTTTTTTGGTGTCCTATTTTGCTCCAATTACATCTTTGCCAGCAAGCATTATACCTGCTGTGGAATTTTAACGATTGCTGTTACATCATTGGAAATGATCTGATCTTCTTTGTATACTTCATTATATTGTTGTTTCAGGACATTGCACTAGTAAAATAATTGGCACTTTAAAATATATATCTTATATAAAACAAGAAAATATCAAATAAATGCAATAAAAGAGCACTGGAGCTTTAGAGTTTACATTGCTTTTTGGCTTGTGTTTTATCTATATGTCTCCTTCAAAAAGAATAAAAAAAGAAATATATATATATATATATATATATATATATATATATATATATATACATATACATACATACATATATACACACACATGCACTAATTGTCGTTGAAAAGGATCTTTCGCAATCCTTCCCAATGACTAAGGACAGCACGATGCATGAACGAGTGCTGTATATACAGCACCATTCTGCTCTATGGGGAAATGGGGAGAATGATGGAGCAGCACCCTGCAGCGTGCTCTCCCTCTTTGCTTCCATTACGATAGTTCATCGTCCATCGTCCGCGGATCCACCAGGATGGTCGTTTGGATGAGGGATGACGGGTGCTGTACACATGCCAGATTCTCGTCCGATATCGTCCCCAAGCCGATTATCGGAGGAGAAGCATTGCAATTGTGTACGTAACCATATACGCACATTCACTTTTATTATGACCTAGCTATGTCTATCTCTGCAGGTTACAGACAATCCTAAAACAAGGTTATCTTTAAAATTATTAGGCAAGTAATAAAGGTCATCTGTATTTTATCAAGTTGATCAATTTAACCCACTTCAAAATACTAATTAGCAGTACATGTCTACACTTATTTAAAAGGTAGCTTTATTATTCCACAGAGGATGACTCCCCTGCTTTACCAACATGTTGATAATGCTAAGAAATTGAAAACTGGGTTTCTTTTAAATGTTTCTGAGGGACATTGTGACTTATTAAAGCACTCCAAGACTGGAGAAGGTGGACTATCATGAGTGAACCTGGGTGATCTAGTGCCTTGGTTTATTCGGTTGAACCAAAAGATCTATCTGGCAAAAATTATTACGGGAACTATGGGAACTCTGTGAATTTTATTCATTATGCTTGGGTGTAACTTCTGGCAGTAGGGCCTGAAAGGAAAAACAAGACTTAACCAAGTATAAACTTGGATATATCACACCCCTAGTGATTCTGTATTCACTCCTAAGCATGCTTGTGAGCTTTATTTTCTTGCACATTGTATTTGTTTGGCTGTTAAGCCCCAGAGTCATTGCCCCAGAATAATATATAGCAATGTACAATGTATAGGAACACATAACAGTCAAGCATTTATATGTGTAATTTAATGCCAACCACAACTGATTTTCTACATGTGTAGTTGATACGGAAATGTTTTATTACCCAATTGTTTCCCAAGGTCTCCAGTGGAGATCAGCACAATGTGGTCCTATTTATAATCTTGAGTCTTTAATTTAAATCTAAAAGGAATACAACAGGAAAAGTGGGAACATGGTGGGAAGAAACAGGAGAGCAGAAACAGGAGCAGGAATGTTTTGGAGAATCTCACTACAAGGAGTTTAGGAAGGCATTGGGTGGCTCAGCTCAGCATAGTCCCCCAAAACCTAGAAATAGTATTGGGTTGAGTGATCCTTTAAGTAAATGAAAAAATAGGTGAAAACATGGAAAGCAGTGCACAGTGCTCTTTGAATTGGCTATTTAGGAGGCTGGTGGTTGATTTTTTATTCTGTCTAATCAATATCGTCCCCAAAATTGGAGATGTCTGCTGCATTGATGTAAATGATTAAATGAACAAACACGTTGGACATTAATTGACATCAACTCGATCAATTAGGATTTGTAGGCTAAATATTGAAAAACAATTTACATTTTATGACGCAGCAGGTACAACTTTGATTCCTTTGGTTAAGAATTTAAAATATAATTTTGGCTAGCTGTAGAATCGAGGAAAAATTCACTTTGTAATACAATTTACAAGTCATATTTTTCAAAGTTCCTCCTCTAGATCCATACAAAATTGTCCCTGTTCCCAGTCTGAATATAACTTTATGAAGGTCACTGCACACAATCATACAGCAATTAAGGGAATACGTGCTCTGAAATCTATTCTACTGACGCAGAGCCTGGAACATAACCAGTGAACGTGAACATTTTCAGCTTATTAGGTCTCTTCCTTCTCCTAACAACCGCCTAACTCCAGTTATTGTATACATTTTACACCAGGGCAATCTGCACATGCAAAACAGATTATAAAAGTCAGTCAATAAACCTCTGTACCCATACGGTACAGAATTACACAAGGTATTTGAAAGGGCACCACTTACTGAAAACAATAGTAACCTGGACCAAACCAACTCATACCAATGGGAAGATGGAATGCATTTAAGCCTGTCCAACAAAAGAAGGAAAACCTTGTACTACATACATTATGCAAAGGTATTAAAATAATAAATATAATACTAAATACAAAAATAATACTAAAACAAGCATTTGTTTTAGTTTTAGAAAATTAACAGGTAAAGAGACAATTTAACAGAAGTTTCTAGATGTGTAATGTAAAGTCTATTTGTTTAAGATCTGACTCCCCTAGCTTGATAATTGGTCACCCCTCCTGTTGCAAGAAGGTTTTTTGCTTTACAGTAGGCAGGGGGACCAACTGCAAGTGGGGAATAATTTTTCTGCACCTAATCCTTGGGATTGATGCCCAGTAAGGTTGCTCTGTGACACAGGATACATATCAGGAAATTTAGGACAAAGGGGTCCATCCAACCAGCCTAGGGTTTAGAGCCTAGCCCTGCCAGTGCTTGAGCCTTCTGTCAGCCATAATTGATATTGAATGATCATCCCAGAGGCCTATAATTGCTGTAGGGTATGGATGTTCATTGACATACTTAATCGGGGATGAGAACCCTCTAGGAGTCCATGAGGAAAAGGCTGGAACCTGCAAGTTCTCTATATTCAGGGCTGTTAGCGAGGGGCTTCTTAATCTCAAAGGGCAACACAATTGCATTCTAGGATTGGCCGAGGTCGAATAACACCAAGAAAAATTTCTGTCAAATAGTCTTAGAAAGAGAATAAATAAAAGACCTGCTAGCTTCCTAGCCCTTCAAATCTTGAGCGATTCGTTTCTACATCCTGCACCCCAGCCCATTCCTCTGCTGCTTGTGATTTTATTTAATAAAAAACATTGAGCCTCTGTATTAGTATACCACTAGAGAAAAACAAAAGCCCACAATAATTCAACCACTTCTACATGGATAAAAGCTACCCATATACGATGAATTATTCATAATATTAGGGCTACCAAACAAACATTTTGAGACTTTACAGTCTACGAAGGTGGCCACCTCTGCATCTATGTACCATTTATCTTGGCTGTTATGACCCACCCTATTGAGTTGAGCTAAAGTTACAGAGTATTGACAATTCTAAGTGAAATTATTCATGTAATAGGTTCTCTGGAAAATAAATGAGGCTGCAACTTTTGTTGTATAACCTCAGCCTTAGCAACAAACAACTTTCCCAACACAAATAGCAGCAATTCAAAGTGTTATAAGAACACAGTTTATAGCCAGAAAAATACACTCCAGTCATATAATATAATCTATCTGGCTATTTATCAATCTGCTATGAGCATAGAGTTAACTACCTCATCCCATTGATGGACAGATTGTGTAGTGTGTAGAAAGAATGTGACAAGTGCATATTAATGGAATGTTGTATGCTATAGCCTAGACCAGTTATAGTTACTCTAGTGCAGGATTAAACATGTTTTTGACGTCCTCTGTAACACTTTAAACAAAAAAAAAA
>NC_092871.1:32752010-32754902 GCF_032062135.1 Pyxicephalus adspersus
CATTTCTTTAACAAAAAACTATAAATATAAATGTATTTTTAAAGTACCCGGATTTAGCTGATTTTCAAATCTCTTGTAATCCCCTGTAGAGCAACACTAAGACTAGAGGAGGGAGGAGAAAAATAAGCCAAGCAGGCGTTTTAATTCTCCATGTGCTGACAAGAAAAATGCAGAAATGATTAGAGAGCAAAGGGATGACATTTTCAGTATGATGCTGGCCCTTCAAAGTCTAATTACAGGAAACAAACAGGATACTGACTGAGCTATGAGAAAAGCCAAGTCATCGGGCTCCATGGCGGACCTTTGACTGCATGGAATTACTCCTCAGTCATTTTATTTGTTTTTTTTTTAGGTTCATTTTAATTTCCATCAATCATTATTATTAATATTAAACCAGTTAAACGACTCCGCATGAGAGGCTGCTATCACTATTTATCACCATGTACAGCATATGACATTGGCAGGATTATTGCAGCTATTTTTAGAGCTACCGATTACAAATAAAAGCTGATTTTATAATATAAAATCTCACAACATGATACAAATATTAGATCAGATTATCAGCAAATCTGGCCACATATGTAAATCTGTGTTTGTACATAATTGCCATAATAAATTGGTAAGTGTAGAAAATGGTGCAACTAATTCTATCACAAATCAGAGTTGCTTTTTTGACTGATTTAGTGAGTTCTTGATTTATTTTACCTTTCCTAGGAGAATCAGCTGTTGGAGAATTTAGACAATTGCTTCTGGCCAATCAAATGCCTGCATGTATAGGGAGAACTGATCATAGTGTTGAACAATTTAATGATCACTTTTAATAAAAGTATTGCATTTATAATGTATATTTCCTGATGCCTGATGACTGTTGGACAGTACTACATTTGAATTGTTCAATATTTTAATTGATGATGAATTGCTTATTTGCAATCGCTCGCACCTTATTTGTGTGAATATTGAGCACAAATTCCTACCTGTACAGCCGCCTAAAGGTATCTGGGGGGTAGGGCTGGCATGACAGGTTAGAAAATCTCAGCTAATAGGTTTCCCCTGGGATAAGCCAAACTTGAGACTTTGTAATGTAAATGTGATCTGCCCCTGAGCCTTTCTGCACAGACTAAAGGCTTTGCTCTGTCCAGTTTCTTGGAAAGGAGGGGGGTTACTTTAGTACTTTATGCTCGAACAGCCATCCACCTTGTAATTTGTTAAGGTAAAAAAATCAGGCTGTATTGGTTTGCAAATTCATTTGCTTACTTTGGTCAGTAAATGACAATGAACGAATGGAAAAGAATAGGGGAAGGTAAAAGGAAAGGAGTGTTTTTTGTGCCTATTGAAGACATTTAAAGATCATGTGCTCACATTTAAAAATATTCACCAAGGGTGTGCACAAAATTATATTCCATAAACCCTTTAATTAATGTTAAAAAATCCTTTGGTATATGGGATTTTGATGTAAACAGGCTCAGTTTACAAAGCTAGCACTGGAGTACTGATCCTATTGACAGATACACAGGAATACTGCTAAAAGATTCTTTTGTTTTTTCCCTTTGTTAACAAAAAAGGCAAAATCTCAAAATATACTCTACCCCCTACACTCCAGCAATGTCCTTGGCTTCCTCTTTGGCCTAATAGTACGGGCCGTTTCAGGTGGAACAATTGGTTTCACTATTCTCCATATTTGCTGGGCCCAGCCCATTGTTTTCAAGTTCCATTTGGCTGCTCTGTATTCTAGGACTGAGTGTTGTTCAGTCCTGGAAAAATCAACCCCCTCCACTCCAGCTATAATTCTGCAAATTTTCTTTGTGGGATCAGGCACAATGTTTATTGAGAAGGGTAAAACAATGGTTCAGGAACTAACTATCGCCTATCTACACCTACAGAAGGCCAAGTTCTATAACATCCTGATTTACTGGTTTTTGCTCGGATATGCTGCTTTTATTACCTTCTGATTTGCTGACCCAGAATGAGTATGCAGTTCAGATGTTTGCTTATTGTCAATTATGTTCATGCTTGTTTGTGACTGCTAATACGGACACCAGAAGGTCAGCTTTACATCTAGGCAATTAGAATTTTATAGAATGACTTAATCAATGGCAGCCTAGCCCTAGAGAACAACATAGGAATAAGTAACCCATTTTGAAAACATACTTATCTTATGACAAAAGATTCTGCACCAAGACACATTAGTAGATCTTGTTATCAGCCTTATGCAGACAGATGCCTAAACTAGCAGCTTCTCCTCCCCTACATAGGTCCAGTTATCTCCATGCCGGGCAGCTGCCCATTGCTCCTGATATACAGAGTAGGACAGACCCAGGAGTACTGGTTCCTCCTGTGGACCCAACATCAGTACTGGACACTGTTGAAATATAGGTGGTGGTGGTGAACAAATGGGAATTTAAAGCGTACAGCTCTTTTGCATCCACAAAAAAAAGTTTGGGCTGGACTTGGGCTTTGAAGCTACTCTGTCATAAGTATGGGTCTGAAATTGCTGACCTCTACTTTAGGAATGTAATTGATCCTGTCACCCCAGTGTTTTCTAAATCATGGATCTGAGACAAGCGCAGATAAAAGGAATACTGGCAACTTCCTGATACTCATTTACAGCATACTCACTCCAGGTCAGAAACTGGCCAAACTTTTAAGCCAGAAAAAAAACAAACAATTGGCATTTACAAAAAAAAAAACAGATAATATTTCTGAATTGAATAGTCAATTTAATCTTGCTGCAAGTCAGGCAAACTGTGAACCATGTGCACCAAGGAAAATCTTTATGAATTAAAATTCAGAAAACATGGTGTAGGTTAAACACAATCTTAACCAAACAAGCTCAGTTACAAACTGAATAAAAAAAAGATTTTATATTCTCTATATAAACTTGGCTAAGAATTA
>NC_092871.1:32755136-32757409 GCF_032062135.1 Pyxicephalus adspersus
TCTTCCGGAGAGAATTGTTATAACATAAAGGGAATAGTTTTTCTGTACCATGAATGCCCCATGAGGATCTCAGTCTGCCCCCATACAAACACAGTACATTGGGAAATACAAACCAGTTATAATAATCAACATACAGCTAAGTATTTTTTTCCTATAGGCAAGTTAGGTACACATTTATAGAAGAGTTTATATCCGATTAGAGAAATGGTTTTAATCGACATTAGGTGTTTGCTTTGGCCATTATGGGTAAAGTGGCATTGTGTTCTAATAGCCAATCCCCCAGCACGGTATACTGATTGATCTGTGTGCCTTCACTCCTCTGTCAGGGTGTAGTAAGGGCTTAGGGGACCAAGTGATTTCCCCTTCAATACTCCCTTAGAGTGTTTGGGTCTGGGTGGTGAATAGCTAGACTCAAACACCGTCAAATACCCATTCACACAAAAGTCAGTTTGTCTTTAATAAACCTTCAATGGATCAATTTGCATAGTGCCACTTCCAACATATCCTCCGTATTGTTTGTTATGTTGACTTCTTGCCTGAATACTTTAAGTAACTGCCCTGGAACAAGCATTTAGATAAAGATTTCTGACATTTTTTGTCCCAAGTGAGCAACTCAAAATATTGACTATGCTACCTGGTGACTCAGTAAAACAGCCAGGACAAGAGGCATTTTTGAAGAAAACCAACAGCTCCTGCGTTACTCCCACAATACATTCTTCATTTTTTGTTGGTTTTTGTTTAGTTTCACCAATAAACCCATCCAAACTTTTTGCATTAGTAAACAAAAAGAACAATAGTGGTTTGTAGGCTTGTCATGTAGAAAGACTCAATTTAGGTATACACATTCACTACACAACAGAAACCCTGAATTATGGATATACATAGATATAAAAGACCTCCTGATTGGTCTTCAAATATCCAGAAACAGCTAAAGACAGAAAATATATAAAAAGATCATCAAGCATTTTCAGATGCAATAACCATAAGGAGCACTACAATATGTCCGAATAATAAATATAGAAAGGGTGCTGCAAGTAGCACATGAGAATGCCGGATCTAATGTCTTGCCACCACTTGTGACCGAAACACTCCTATTTGTTTTAATGTTGTATGGCATTAATAAGTGGTAAATTCCAAGGGCATGTAGTGCACCCACCCTCTAATTTGTTTCCCAAAATTTTTAGCATGGAGGAACCCTTAAAATGACTTTCACGTCTTCAGTGAACCCCTGTTTTAATTACTATATCCACAGCTCCAAGTACATTAGTGTGGTGGTCAGTAGGAAGAATGCCTTTTACATTGCTGTCCAATGGGATGATTGGCACCCTTACAGATAGACAAAAAGGTCATTGTTATAGGTAAACTAACCTGAGAGTCACAAGTTTCTCATTGCTCATGGAACCCATAACAATTTCTGGAGGAAATCTAATTGAGAAACACTGCTCTAATCACTTGCTAACTGATTGTGTGAACAAGCCCATATACTCCTTTTAAAAATTGCTGTATTTTTTTTTTTAACTATGGGTAATACTAAGGTACATACAATTTTTTGGTACATATTCATGCACTTACCCGGATGAGACATTTCGATGACCTCATTGTCTTCTCCAATGTTGTTGTATATGACCACTGCTCTGGCTCCAGCAATAGAAGCAGCATTGATTTTGTCACTGAAAGTGCAGCCCCCTCCTCTCTGTATAAGCGCAATCCAAGGTCCATTCCAGTCCTGTGGAACACTGAAGTTCACATTGGTTGTGCACGCGTAATAATTAGAACCCCTATGACTCTTTGGCAGAACCACCAGTCCATAAGCCCTGTCCACTGGGGAGTCATGGCCATAGACTCCAAACTCTCCCTCTTCCCACAGTGTCCTGTTGTCTATCACATAGGTGTAATTCACATTGGCTGTCCACAGAATATCAGCTTCAGAGCTCTGTATTCCCAGAAAACATAGCAGCAAGGTAACTATGGCTTCCCTTGACCAAAGCCTCATTTTCTATCCTTACAAGGCAAGCAGTTCTAACAAGGATACAAGTCTATTCAGTCTGTAGTAGAAAGTATGCTTGAGTACAGAAACCAGATCTGTTTTCTTCACTCTGTCCAGTGATTCTAAAGCTAAACCCCTCCCTGCATTACCTGTACTGCAGGTGCTGTGCACAACCTTCCCAGGGGCGGGTATCTCACTTAACCCCTTTTCTGCTACTTCACATTGTTCTTTAGTCTATTCAACAGGTATCAATAGGTAAAGCATTATATGAAAAGCACTGTGAAAA
>NC_092871.1:32758130-32761429 GCF_032062135.1 Pyxicephalus adspersus
AAATGCTTGCTAATTTATATGCACTTTAGACTTTTTTAGATTCAGACACATTAAACCTGTTTTACCAAAACTGTGCTTATGGGATTGAAATGTTTAAGGGAGGCTTGTACTGAGAAGATAATGGTGACTGCCACTGCTGACCCTCTAAGGCAGGGGTCAGCAAATTTTTTGGCTACTAGGCCATTTTAGGAAGTTCAGAATACACACCCGGCTCTCTCGAGTCCCGCACTGATGGCTCCACGCCCCACCAGGAACAACCCTGAAGGGAACTCCCTCTCCTCCGCAATGCATACGGAGAGAGAATGCCCCCTTACCCCCACATTCAGCTCAGGAGCCGGGATTGGGCCAGATTGACCAGATTGTTAGGCCGGAACAAACTACTGGCTAGGCCGTATCTGGCCTAAAGGCCGGAGTCTGCCGACCCCTGCTTAAAGGCTATGTACAGATGATTTGTGATGTCGATGTCAGATGATTCGTGAACGACACGACCACTGTACACATGTCAGATCCTTGCCATAAACAAGCCCATATGTTTGTATTGGATGAGAATCTGATATGTGTACAGTGGTCGCCAAGGTCATTTATGGAACCACCCTGACAGATCTCTGAACTACCGCTGTACAAGTCAATAGGTAAGAGCACCGCGGGGTGCTGCTTTTTCTCACCCCCCACCTCTCTATAGAACAGAACGGCACTGTGTATACAGTGCTTGTTCAATCATTTGTCACTCTTTTGTCGCCAGAAACAATCATGAAAAGCCGTTTGAACATATGTATGCTGCCTAAGAATTCTGGTTACCTAGCTTGAATACTTTTTGAAAAATTACCTTGGAACAAGCTTATAGATTAAAAAGTCAATGTGAATTAGGAACTGCTTAATTAGGCTGCGGCCCTAGAAAGTCTTAAACTAAATGGATTTCCTTTAAATTGTGTTAATATAATTTCTTCAGTATATTGTGCCTGTGTATCAGAAAATGTTACATGGACTTAAGCAAGGACATCTCTTGATACACAACGCAGGGAGAAAACAGGGCACAAACCAACAATGGGACCAAGATGGTGGTGGTGGTGATTATAAAGATGGGGATTTGGAAGTAATTTTAATTTTGGCTTCTGTTACTATCACTCAAAGTAGACCTCTTTAAGGAGGAGAGCTCCTAAAATGGGAAGCTGAACAGGTGCGTATAACATGCAACCTCTTTCAGTTAAAGATCTTCCAAATGGCTGGTACCTAACCATCACACCTACTGTATATAAACTTGTTTGACATACTATTCCTGAACCATAGATATTAGTAAGCAGTTGCATCTCTCCTTTTTGTGGATATACCAGCCTCCATGTTTCTAGATTAGCTTTCCACAAGGTTTGTAGTATGTCTTTAGGAATGTGTGCCCATGTAGATAAAAGAACATTTGTGACATCAGGTACCATCAGATGTTGCAGGAAAGACCTTACTAGCAATTGGTGTTCCAGTTCATTCCAATAATCTATAATCAAACCACTGAACCTTTCTTGTAATGCCGGAACAGAAAAAAGCCTACCCCACACTTTTGGCACAGCTTAAAGTTCCCATTTTCTAAAATGTCATTGTACTGTATAATGTATCAATCATGTGTATGGCAAGTCAAGGGTTTTCTTGTTATTTGGGACTAACTGGTTAGAGAGACCCTTACTTGCTGTCAAACTGATCAAATTTTACCGGACAGGTAATGAGATGACCTCTCCATGAGCAACAAAAACAAAACATTTGCTTAAGAAGAGGGGCAGAACTGTAATAGGAGGGGAAAGAATACACAGAAGGATGTGGTTTTGACTAAACAGGAATCGAGATAAATAAGTTGAGTGGAAGGAAAGTGGAAAAGCAGTAAAATTGAAAACAAATTGAAGGCAGACTTCACAAGTTTCAAGAATTCCTGTCTGTAAATGTTCTTATTTTCTTAGGTCATTGTATAGCAAAAAGTAGTTAGTCAAATTCAACTAGACTTCTCACTGTAATGTTAAAGGCATTTTGCAGCTTTCCAAGACACGTCTTCAGTTCAACCAGTGTACAAATACCCCAGCATTTACATGATTGTCCAGGACCAGGAAGTGCAAAATTTGTTGAATCACTCTGTTCTAGTAATACGTATAATCCCACTTTTTGTGTCAGGAAGTATACATAGGGATTATACCTTGGAATTACATGGTTGAAGGTATGAATTGTTGTCAAAACACCAATGTAGAGATGTTAAAACAGCATTATAGATGAAAGGCAGATGGTGTTAAAGGGCCCCTGTTCAGAGATGGTTGTTCTAATTTGATTGACTTGGAAGGCTATATAAAATATTAACGTTTGCAAGAATGAGTCCAGGTAAATTAACTACCACTATCCAAAAACAAATGCTCTTGTGGCTTCTATTGTGCAGTAAATGATATGATACTTACCTCTCCTGCTAGTAAACACTATTTGTAACACACATACAACTAGTTATGTCAGAGGAGGAGCTTTTTACACATTCGAAGGGAGTATGTGTTGGGTTTTCTTATTAGAAAGCCCAGTAAGTTTTGCAAACACACAGTGTTGGCGGCACCCTTTAATGGATATGTAAACCAAAAGTGTTATGCAAGTGATAAAAATGACCTTATGTAAGCAATTAATTTATAAGCTTGTAAACATAAAATAAAGTAAGAACAAAATGATCTAAACTATAACTACCAGGCTGATATAACAGAAAGACACAATTAAAATTCACCCTGATCTGAGGCATTCACATTGCCCTTACATAACAGCTTTCCAGAACAAATCCATCTGAAAACGTACTTATTAAATTGGTTTACAAACCAGATTGTGAACAGTTCAATCAGAGTGGAAAAATTCACAGTGAGAAGGTAACGTGTGATGTTAATACCTTGTATTACCATAGTGGGGGTTGGCCTCAAATACAGGGGGTAATAATTGAGATAAATCAGTAGACTGGGCAGTATCAATTGTTTCCAAACTGAAATGAAATAACTGTGGGGCCTAACTGCTACCCACAGGACTTCAGTTATTTATTGCCCCCTGGAAATAAGACCCTGGAAATAAGTTTAGACCTGCTTTGGGATCAAGCGATCCCGCCTGCGTCCCAACCACTGGCACCTCGCCACCCACTTGACCGCTCACACCGTAGTGCTGGTTCTTAAAAAACAGCATCTGCAGATTTTTGTAAATGGACGGCAGCGAATAGTTTCATTCTCGTTCATATTGGGCTGCTTTCCAGTCTGAACATATGCTAATCCACAGATAGAGTGGCCCTTGGAATCAATAGTGGAATAGTAAAC
>NC_092871.1:32763054-32768446 GCF_032062135.1 Pyxicephalus adspersus
GTACAACATTTATCGTTAGAAGTGAACGGCTAACGACCGATTGTCCGATAATTGTTAACAAAAAAAGTGAATAACGAGGCCTTAATAAATTGTATTGCTGCAGAATTGCAAAGAAGCTGCACAGTATTATGGGTTGGGGTCACCAGGCAAGCATTATGGATCACAAAACCTGGCAGGGAAAAATAGTGCTTTCTAGGCTATATTAGGATAAGTTAGAAAGACCTAGATAAGTAGGAAATTAGCATGTTTGGCTTCCAAAATGCTGTTTAGTTTTTCATTGACCATGATATGATCTGTGACCGTATAATTTTCAAATCTTTTTTAATAAAGCACCTTATCCTGGTATTTTAGCTTTGTAAAATGAGCTTTGTGTCAATCGTAGGAGAGACAAAGCAGTGTAGCAGTCCTTAGATGTGGTGGCTGCAAATGTTTTCCCTTTAAAGCTATAAAACATTTTCAGAAAGTATAGAAAATACCTGTTGGTTTTGCAAAAATTCAGTGTCCTTGTCCTTTTCTGAGATCTAAGCTGAAAGCACCAAAAATATTACCTTACTTCTGTAAGCTACTCATTTCCCCCATGTAGGAAGCCAATATATGACTAAAATGTTACTCTTTTATACTGATTTTGTGGACATAGAATGTTATTTTTTAATGTAACTGAACCATTCAGTTTATACAGAAAGCTGCTGTCAAGCTTTTACAATGTTTGAAGACTACCATAGCTAAATAAAGGTAAGACAATAATTCCATTTGTCTTCAATGACTTATCTTTAATCGTTCTAAATGGATGAAAGGAATAAATTGCACAACTTTTAATTTAGTTCTAAGCGCCAATTGTTAAACATAATTATCTTACTCATAGTTCACATACTTTTAGCAAATGGTTTGCAGAACCATCAAAAACTGTTATACCTGACAAAACTTTAGCAACACACATAGTTTTTTTTATATTCCTTATCACTGTGTGTTATAAGCATGTATAGCTAAAAGTAAATAGAAATGTGGTGACTGCCGTTCTGACCTTAATATGCTGTTGTCTAGTAGTCGTCATTACTGAAAGCCAGTCAGTGACTCTGCAGCCATTACTTTAATGAAATGTCCTAGCAATTAGAATTCAAATCAAAAGCAGAAATCAACAATCACAACCTCTTTCTTGCTCCCAGCACAAGTTTCTTTTAAAGTAAATCTGTGCTCCACTTTAAGAACTTCACTTTATTCTTGGGATACCAAGCTGCTAATACTTACCTTCCCATTTAGGAGAGACATACTGGGTACTTCTGGGTATAGGGAGCAACTACGGGGGGGGAGCATTTGATTAACCCCCTAGCAGTCTAATTCTGCCCGTATTTCTATGCAAAAAGCGGTCATTTATTTTACATTGTAGGCCTTTATTTCTTAGGCATAACTCACCGAAATATGTCCAATAGTTAATACATTTATTATTAAACTTTAAAAAAAAACACAAAAATCTGTTAAAAATAAAAAAATAGGTAAACAAGTAATATAACTGTACAGCAGCATAAATAATATATATAATATAATTATATATATGTTATATGAATATTTCTTTGTATTGGACTCAATACAGGTATTTTGTATTGAATCCAATACAAAATTATTTAAATTTCCCGCCAGTACTGATGCATGCACCGACGTCGCTGGGAGACCCCGGAGATCGTCTCCGCACTGGAGATCGGAGGACGAGCAGGGCGATGGGGGATGCCGACGGAGCAAGGTAAGTGGGTTTTTATTATGTTTTTAGGTAGCCCAAGTGTGACTCCGGAATACCAATTTTTGCATTGAAAATTCACCACGAGTCACACTCGAGATACCGCTAGGGGGGTTAATGTTACATTGTTCTGAAAAAGCACAGGTTCCCTTAAAAATGTTCAGAAACACTTTTAAAAACACAATCCAAAGCTGAGCTCCCTTAACAAAAACAATTTTAAACTGAGTGATGAACGCCGATCCGGATCAACTGCTGTAATTTTAGGTGGAAGCCCAGCCCTTCTTCACTTCTCCATCGAACAAAACAATGCTATGTACAGCACTCATTCATTCACTTGTTCGTTCATCTTTCACTGGAAATCATCATGAGAAATTGTCCCCAGCCACATTAATCTGACGTCCATCAGACGTCTGTACAGGGCTTTGTAAAGTAATTATTCTCTATGTCTTTATTAAATCATCTCACTGACTCAAGGATATTCTGATGAAGGATATGGAGAGTAATTACCATTCATTTTACTATGAAAATATTTTTCTTTTACTGAAAAGTCCTATGCACAGGATAAAGGAAAGGTGTGTCACAGCTCCTAGAGGTGTGGATTATATAATACTTTTTGGTCACTAATAAAGCCATATGCAGTTCAATATATTCAAGAATAATGAATGATTTGGGTGCCTAAAATGTTTGGTTCATATAGGTGAAAATACCAAGTGGTAACATTTGAGATAATTTAGATGCTATATTTGACACTTATTTTTTCCTACACTATTAGAGAATAAAAGGAATAGAAAGTTCAATTAGCCTTTTGTGTTCCATAGAAGGTCATTACCCTGGCGGTTGTTATCAATGTGACTTTCACAAAGTGGACCTGTCTCCTTTTCAGGTCCTCAAAAGTTTTTCTATTAGGAGGATCTAACTTTCAGCAACCTGTAAATATTTATTACCTTTCCCATATCTCTTTCTAAACATGTTTCTCAGATCAAATCAACATTATGAGAGTTCCTTGTTTAGCAAAAGCACAGTAATCTTGTGAATGTTGCTGTCGCTGTATAAGACGCTCCCGAATATAAGACGCACCCAATTTTAAAGGAGGAAAATCTAGAAAAAAAAGATTCTGAAGGATTATTCCCCTTCTGATCACTCATGTGCCATTCATACCGGTATTCCCCTTCTGATCACTCATGTGCCATTCAAATTCCCTTTCTGATCACTCTGTGCCTTTCGAATTTCCTTTCTGATCACTCTGTGTCATTCAAATTCTCCTTCTGATCACTCTGTGCCTTTCGAATTTCCTTTCTGATCACTCTGTGTCATTCAAATTCCCCTTCTGATCACTCTGTGCTTTTTTTCCACTGTACGGCAGTTAGGACAGGGAACAGCAGGGGGCGCTGTGCCGGCTTCTTTCACTAAAGCCAGGAGAAGACACGCGCTGCCACAGAGGAGAAGAGACACACGCTGCTGCAGAGAGGAGAAGAGACACACGCTGCTGCAGAGAGGAGAAGAGACACACGCTGCTGCAGAGAGGAGAAGAGACACACGCAGGATTGGGTATCGGGTGAGTATCTTATTTTAATTATTTTATAACACATTTGTCGTATAGGACGCACCAAATTTCCCCCCCCAGTTTTGGGGAAGAAAAAGTGCGTCTTATGCGGCAAAAAATACGGTAACATTTAAAAATTCTGCATGTTGTTTAAATGTTGTCATAGCCAATTAACCTAACTGTGTGTTTTTGAATTGTGGGAAAACCTGCAAACTCCATGGCCAAGATTCGAACCTGAGACCTAGCGCTGCAAAGGCCAGAGTGCTAACCACTTTTGCAGCACTGGCACTGGTTGTGAAAAGAGGATAGGTCAGTTTATGTTGTCTTTACAGGTAATGCAGCATTGTCGTCAGGTAGTGAAGCATTTTCTTTATATTTGATCACTAGTATGCTTACTATACAAAAACAAAATTCACTTCAAGAATATAGGTCCAATGAAACATCAACTAAAAACTTTACAGCATTCAATATTATTGATGTTCCCATACAATGTTTGGCAATTTATCTATCAGAAAGTTTTTTTTTTCAGTTTTGTAAAGATTTTATTGGACAGATGCTGAATTTACCCCATGTAAATTATAGTATAGTATACAACTAATCACTGACATTAATAATGACCTAAATGCCAATTATATGGTGATGGTATGGTCTCAAGTCCTCTCTCTTCTTCCAGTGCAGAAGGTGGTGTCCAGAATGATGTGGATACATGTTATTGGTTGTCTATACGGGTGGTCCTCTCAGGGTCCAGAAGGATGATATAGTGATGACAAAGGCAAAAAAGGGGACTGGCTGGATTGCTAATACCCCACAACCCTAGTGTCAGCAAGGGGCCCAGACAATTTAGGTCTTTGCTTTTCAGCCTGTCACTGGCCACTGTTCATGGTTAAGACCTTTTTTTTTTTTTTGGTACACCAATATAAAATTATTCATTTGTAAAAAGGTTCATTATTTACCTATCTACCTAGATCTATATTATGTAAGAGCTATTCTGAGTACTCACCATGGCACTAAATAGGAAGAAGTGAGACATCAATTATAGGATTAACACCATGGTAATTTTTTATTTGACAGTTTCAAGTTTTACAGAGTAGGCTTTTGGAGGTTTATGCCCTTCTTAGGTCTAGGCAGAACTGAATAAGTTTAGCAAAATGATAAGACAAATCTGCAAAGACAATAATATTTAGTGGTTTATGATCCTAATTTTTGCTTATAAGAACTAAATGAGTCCCTGAAAGGACCACTAGTTTTGTATGGTTTATTATCATTAATTTCCAATAAAAACTTAGTAATTAAACGACAATAATGTTTAAAAACCTTACATGGGGGAAACAGAAGTGAGAATGTTAGCTAGATAATGATTGGAGAAGTAAGCTGTGTAATAAAAGGGAGAGTCACAGAGGTATAAATGTGAATTTGGAAGCTAAGATCCACAATTATTCTATTATCTCTTATGTCAAATAGAAATATGATGACTTCCAATAGTAAAGTAGCTACAAACGTGTGTTCTGAACATTTTCACAGTAAATGTAACTCCAGTAGCTTAGTAGTTTAGGGGCAGTCAATAGGATTTTCTTCTGGCTATGATTTGTAAATTATTATGTACATAGGGGTGTCCATTTTTACTTAATACAAATGCAGGCTCTACTTTTTGCTTTGTAGCAATGCACATGAAAAAAATTGAATTGGAGAACAGGTAAAATTGTACTTTTAGGTGTGCTGTAAATACTTTTACTTTTTTTATTTAAAACTTTTACTCAATATATATTGCATACAATGTTACATCCACAAAGGAACATTAAGACATAGGTGTGTAATGGGCTTTTTTTCCGTGTCTGCCTAGAACTTGGAAAAAAAGTGCATTCCAAAATTAGCTGAGAAAACATTACATCCGTCATCATCCACTCGGCCTGCTGCCACCTCATCTGGGCTGTGATGTTCTTTGAGTATTAAAGCAAAACATTACAACACCTGGTAAAGAGAATCTATATTATAAAGTAAAATGAGTTGGACTTTTTATTAGTTTACATTTATTTTTAATCTTGCAATCAAACTTGCAGTAAATTTGCAAAGTGGTCACTGCTTCCTTATGCTCCTGAACCACTACATGTGATGAGACATTA
>NC_092871.1:32768784-32866238 GCF_032062135.1 Pyxicephalus adspersus
TAATGGGCTCACAAAAAGCATGCCAATAAGAAAAGAAAGAAGGGTGATAAAGATGAGCTCATCACTGTGCTGCTTCCCCTCTCACTGTCTAGTCAAAAATATGGGTGGGTCCAAGATTGCCTGGGTGTTGAATGATGTTAGCCATCTAGTTCCAGAAATAATGAACTCCAAAGGGTATTGAATGTAGGTTGAAGGTAAATTTTGAATCAGGAGCTGTTTTTTATTTTTTTGTACCTTTATGGGGTATTCATTTGTATCTTGTTATTTGTTACTTTAAAGCTAATCTGTAAAGTTCTGTATATTCTTGGATCAGCAGGACAGCAGCAGTGTACTTCCCTAATCCTGTGGTGTGTATCTTCCTTCTTTGTTTTCTGCATAACTGGTCACATTCAGTCTTCCATGATAGATTTCAATCTTACTGGGGGCTGTAACAATATTCCTGGTATTGTCATTTTTATATCAAATGTCTACGTCTGAAAGGTAAAAAGGATGGTCACAGCAGTTCTGTCCCAGGACCATCAGATGCTAACCAAAGTTTAGAAGAAAAGCTCAACTACTCACTCGCCACTTCTACGGCTAAGCCCCCTGTCTTATCCTATGATTTAACTTCATCACCCTGCAAGGAATAATTCACTCAGGTTAGTGAATGTGGCAAAGTTCTACTGACTTCAGCATTCCAAACAAAATTCATGTTTTTTTTCCCTGCATGATTAGATATTCATTACATTACAAATTTTCTTACTAAGTTGAGTAAATTAACTCTTTTAGAGTAATAATACTGTATACCTTGCTAAGTAATCAGACTAAACTCCTTTAATAAATGAATCCCACTGGTATTTGTTCCACCTGTGGCCATGTCCAAGTCCTTGCTTTACCTAATCTTCTGTTCTCAGTTATAAAATAAGCTGATAGAAAATGATATGCATGTTTAATGGATATTATTGGATTCGTCCTTTACGTTATATCACAATTACATTTTGTTAAAAAAAATCTTTAACTTTTACAGAAAAAGTTATTTTGAAATTATTCATTTTGGATGATACAATAAGCGGCTGTAACAAGATGCTTAGTACATGGTGGAAAAACTGAAAAGTGGCACACAGTATAGTATTGTATATTTACATGGACAAAACTATTTAGGCAACCTGGCAACACTTTAGGGTTGACAAAACAAAACTTTGGAACCTACACACTTTTCATCCAGAGAAACTGGCTGCCTAACCTATTTTTCCAGTTTTGACTTACAAGATTTCACATTAAGCTTGTTAATAGCAGGTATAACAAAATATTCAGCTAAAAGGTATATCTAAGGCGTGATATAGGCATTGTGTGAGCTTTATGAATGATTAAAAAATACATGAAGGATGTTTCTCTGAGCCCACATGGGCCTTCCCGCCCACCACCCCATTTAGTGACCCCAATCACAAAACTTGTCCATGAAGTGGATCCAATAGCCAAACAGCAACTTTTTAAAACACATGTTGCCCAATATGTTTATTCATAACATATCAAGGCTTCGTAGTAACCAAATTTACCCACAACACCAAGTGGCAGGTACCATATCTACTGTTCCACCTGGGCTTTGACGCACCATTAACTCCTTTGATTCCAGATGCCAAACACGAGCTCAGGAACGTTAACATTCTGTCTACCACCACTTTATAAACTCACAGCTCACCCATCTCTTTTACTTTATCAATTACAAGACACCTCACAACTTGGTTCCCCATTACCATGACGGCATTACCAGGATTAAGGCCCCTTTTCCAGCACCTTCTTTGCAGTCTCCCCCTCTTTCCATATCCACCAATCTTACTCCTGACCCACATCAAACCTCCCCAACTTCTTCCTTCTAATCTATTTACCCATCAATGTCTCAGGCCTTGAACCCCCAAACATGTCCAAATTTCACCCAGTTCAAGGCTCCACTTTACCTTGGATTATTTCATAAAATGATTTATTAATGTCCTAGTGCACTACAAATAACGGCAAAAGAGGCTGGTTCCCCCAAAAATTGGGCAATAGTATAATATAAAAGCTGATTCCAGATTTATAATTTTCCAAGTCAACTGTTGCACTTATTCCCACTTATAAAAAGGGGGAGTATGGACCCTTGCAGCAACATAAAAGAGCTTATACTGCCTTATGCTCCCTATAGATTGTTTTTAAAAAATTCCTGATAGCCTGTTGTGATGGACACCTGTACTCACGGTTGCTTGGCATGCATCTGCATGCATGTTCATATGTTTGCTCCACGGTGCAAGCATGGGTATGTACCTATGCTTTGTATCTGCATTGGCACCAAGCACCCTATTGTGAATGTGAATCAGCACTGACTAGTGTTTAGCTACTTCCCTGATCTGTGTTTATTAATTGTGACTTACTACAGTCTACTTATATTGACCTGACTTCCACTGAATACTTTATTTCCGTGTGCTTTTCCCTGTGAATGTTTTCTGATTGACATTGGTTTTTCTCATGAAATTTGCACTTTTTCGGAACAATATTGTTGACCTTTTCACAACTTCAGTCTATCACTGGCTCTGACATGGTATTATCCTGCTCATCTGACAATGGCCACCTATGTTGTCTGCTGGCGATCGTGACCAAGCCTGCTGCTGTAGCCTTCGGAATCGCAACATCTGTTGTTCCAGAGTTCCCCTTCAGCTTTGTTATGTACACTTCATGGGTTGTCATCTGGTAAAATATCCAAGGGCCAAACATCTGCTCCACACCCAACATTATTGTCTGTACAGCTGGCCAGTTTACCTGTGCTGCAGGTTTAAGTTATCATAAGCACGTTTTTTGGCACCATGCCCTTCCATGCGTTCAGTTTATTCTCTGAGAAGGAGAATAGCAAAAGAGGTCATCCTCGTCATCTCTGTTTCCTACTAAAAGATAATTGTATAGGCACCAACAATTTTCTTTGCTCCACAAGAAAGGACCTGGGAGAAGTGTGCTGTGACAACACAGCTACTATATACAACACACTACTTTTGTCCCACTGCAAATCAGAATAAGGGTATAAGAATAAAGTACAGTGGTACCTTAGTATAAGTCCTTTATCCGTTCCAGATCCTTGGACTTATACCAAACAGGACTTATACCAAACAAATGTTTCCCATAAGATAAAAAAGGAAACTGATTAATCCGTTCTCATGAAAAAAAATCTTATTGTTAATGCATATTATACATGTATATTATATCGAGTGACAAGCCTTGGGTGCCAGGATCTAGCAATACCCCTGATGGACAGTCATATACAATATGTAATAAGAATATGATTTTGTTTTTTTAGCTTGCTGAGCCTAACCCTAATAGGTATAGTAGCACTTGCAATAATTACTATTTTTATATAATTTTCAATATATTTTCATATAGGTCCAATGACTAAAAATTTTTTTTAACAATCCTGTTTCTTTTTTTGAGAGTATGTTTTTCTGAGAAGAAAATGGAAGCATTCTGAACCATTAAACATTTAAACTTTTTTTTAAGCTTTTTTTTTTTTTTTTATGGACCAAGTTTAAAATATATTATTGTGGATGCAGATCAAAATTTCCTCTAACATTTTAGAAACACTGTGTAGACTAAATTAGCAATAGACACATGGGCTCAAACTTCCAGAAATCCATATACACTTGGAGTATAACTTTTAAGTCACAGTGCAATGACATCACCGTATATTCAGATCGCTGCTAAAATGTAATAATTTCTTTTCAAATACTCTAATAAGTAGCTTTTTATTTTGGATTGTTAGAACTCATAAATTCACTCAAGCTCATATTATGTTTTCATGTCAAAGAACGATGTAAAGGTCTTACAAAACCTAATCTGAAATACTCAATCTTGCTTCAGAGGTTACAAGACCTGGGTTACAGTGACCTATGTATTATGTATTACACAGCCTGGGTCCTTTGTATATCTTGTAGAGTTACAATATATAATGATAGCATTATTAGTGAGCACTGCTATTCTATAAAATGGAGATTAGTACTGGCCTAGTTCTTTCTGTACCTAGCTGCAAGCGGCCCATACCGCATCTCTCCTGCTGCCTGAATTACACAAGGTGTGAGACTGGTTCGGTATTAACAAAGACGTCTTCACATGTACATTTCATTCAGGTACCTGAATACCTTAGGACCGATTTCTAAAAGCCAGGGGAACAAATGATTTTTGTGTTTAGACCAGCAGCTCCTTGCGTTTCAAGTTCTTTTTTTATCTTACACTGGAAACGTGACATTTGGAATTTGATTTGTTGCCACCCTAAACAACAACTGCCCGTTCTTGCTCTGGTTTTTGTTTTAAAGCCTTATTATATAATAAAGCTTAGCCTATTACAGGGAAGAATGGAGACCTATGCAGTAAGAAAAAAATATCTGTAGTCAATCACAATTATTTATCCACTGAGCTGACTTTAAAAATGTAAATGTCCTTGTTTGCTAAGTAAGCCAGCGATGAACCACATTTGTTGCCTCTTTTGAAACAAAATTGTGTGTGTATTGTAGATTGTTCTGTATTTGGAACACACTATGGGTCTGATTTATTAAAGCTCTCTAAGGCTGAGGAGGATACACTTTCATCAGTGAAGCTGGGTGATCCAGCAAACCTGGTTTGCTGGATCACCCAGCTTTACTAATGAAAGTGTATCCTCTCCAGCCATGGAGAGCTATAATAAAACAGGCCCTATAATGAAAGTATCCTGTGTCATGTAGTAAAAGGATCAGAAGGAGAAACCAGAGCATGTCGTTGAGGACAACGGAGGGTAAGGTAACAGTAACAGGCAGCCGAAGAGCTGAGTATATTAACTTCTTTTGCAGGAAATTGACATTTTGATTAGTTTAGAGACTGGGCAGAGTCTACCTAATAAAAATATGGTCATTTCACTATGCTCAGCATTACACGTTGCATCATCACCATCTTATTTTATTTCCAACTTAATTGAAGGTAAATATCTTAAGGCCATCAGAAAGCAGCTGTCATTTCAGCATCCATGAAGATATGAAAGCAGCAGTCGCTCACTAAAAATATCTTTTCAAATATGTAACAAAGTTTTATTGTATCCCAGATGAATAACAAAGACTGTTACTGATATTTGGTTACATTATCTATGAAACCTATTGTCTACTGTACAGTACCTTAGTTTTGTTTTTCCTATCATGTTATGGTCTGCAGGTTGTGCAACTATATCCCCTAGTTATATAATATACTGCTTTGTGTAAGCATAGAGTTGCAAATCTAATCTTAGTGCTTATCTGCATTCCATTTCTATGCCACTGGCCACATGCTTCAACTGCACCTATTAGGAAATCCAAGCCATTCAGCTGCTCAGAACACACCTGCATTCCTACTGCTGTACACTGTAAATACACAAAACACATTATCTGTTAACATATAACCTATGTTCTTGAAGTGGCACATCTACAAACAGTGCACTTATGTAAAGTATTCTAATCAATGTTTTCAACCTGAATTTAACTGAACCCGTCTGCCTTTTTAAGCTTTACCATAAAAAAGACCCACCATGGCCACCCATGAATGCATTGTCTATAGCAGTCAATAGATGTAGATATAAATGCAATAGTAGTCATATTCCGAAATCCCCTTTTTTTGCAATCCTTTCACTTTCAGAACTAAAATGGGTGGCAAAGTTCACTTTATAAAAATGTGTCTACTCGATCACAGAAATAATTCTCATATTTGTGTTTTTCCAGGCACAGATATAAGATTATATAAGTTATATACAATTGTAGGCTTTATAATTAACAATGTCTTGTTAATTGAAATATCTAATCAAATATCTATAAAGCCAATTACATGGCACAAAATTTAGAATTCAATGAATATATTATTATGGATATCAAGACAACCTGCGGAAGTTCAATTTAACCATCAGAATGGAGAAGAAAGGTGATTTCAAACATGGCAAGGTTGTTGGTACCAGATGAGTATTTAAAAAAACTCTGGGATTTTCATGTACATCCATCTCTAGGGTTTGGTCTGAAAAGGGGAAATATCCAGTGAAAGGCTGTTACCCGAATGAAAATGTCAGAGGAGAATGGCCAGACTGGGTTGAGCTGATAGAAAAGCAACAGTAACCCAAATAACTGCTACATAGAACAGAGGTATGAAGAGGAGCAGTTCTGAATGCACAACATGCCAAGCATTGAAGGAGACCATATGGGTTGCCATTCATGCCAGTTAACAACAGGCTCTTGAGACTACGATTCATATGGGCTCAGCAGACTTAGACAGGATAAGTTTGGAAAATTGTTGCCCGGTCTGATGAGTCTCGATTTCTGCTTCAACAGTTGGATGGTAGGGTCTGCATTGGAATCACCAACAAACAAAGAATGAGTTCATACTGTCTTATATCAACAATTAAGGCAGGTGGTAGTGTAATAAGGTGAAAGGTATTGTTTTGGCATCTTACTACCATTTATGAATTGTTTAAATGTCACTGTACTTAAATGGCATCTACGGTCACCAGATCCCAATCTAATGAGGCACCTGTTAGGATTATGATTTAGGAAGTTTGCATATTTAGGAATGTTTCATAGGAACTAAGCTTGGTTTAAGTGTTGGGTTTTAAGTGCTGGGGTAAATGTTCGGGGTAGGAGATCACTTGGATGATCCCATACTGATGTTTGGAGTTTGCCGTCCTTTGGTTGACTGGCTGCCAGCTCAGGGTGACTAAAGGCTTCCATTCAGGGAGTCCTACAAAGAAATGTCATGCTCTGCGCCTTTTATTAACTTCACATTTTCACAAATTCATAGCTGCACATTTCTCTGCTGAAATATAACACTTTTTAATTCTACATTGTCACAAACTGTAATCGAGCAGATTTATGCCTGCAGGCAGCAACAACCAGACACTGTTAAAAAATGTGGTGCGTTAGAATTTAGAGAACAAAACTTCCTTGTATTTTAGAAAATAATTCCTATTTGATTCTAGCCAACGTTTGGATAGTTGTGTTCTCCTGAATGTTTTTGTTTTGATGCAGTCTGCAGAATAATCTTAATCTAAAAATACTAAAATACTTTTTCTATTTTTTCATGAACTCTGTAATAGAATTGATGGAACAATTCATGAGCACTGGTGAGCACTGGTGAGCACTGTTGATGTTCGGATTTGGGTTGTCCTTATATTCGACCCAAATATGGCTGTTCGAATTCAGATAGACCTGACATGAAAAACACGGAATTTGACAGGGCAAATTCATGTGTAAAAAATGTGTTAAAAAAAAAATTATTGTTAAAGTAATTTATTGAATGTATGTGATTTGTTTTACTAACTTTTATTTTTTTACAGGTTTTCTCACAATGGCAGCCATGGGAATCCTTCTGTCAGTGTGGGATCCCTTGGCACTAGAGGTTAAATTGGGACAAGTTTTCTCATTCATCCCCTCTAGTGCTCTGTGATTGGTTGAGGAAAGGTAAACCCTGATGACAACTCAATCCTCCAGTGCCCCAATGTGTGATCTGCGGTACTAGAGGTAAATTAACCTCTAGTGCCAGGGATCTTCCCAATGAATGCCACCGCGGTCGCATTCATTGAGAACAGTGTGCAATCTGTGGCACTATAGCTTAATTAACCTCTAGTGCCCCGGTAATCTCTTCTCAATGAATACGGTTGCGGTTGCATTAATTGAGAACAGTGTGTGATCCCAGGCACTAGAGGAAAAATCTCCCCATTCAAAACCTCTAGTGCTCTCTGACTGGCTGAGGAAAGCTTTCCTTAGCCAATCAGGGAGCACCATCCCTATTCCTGGATAGAGTTTCTCTATCCAGGAACACAGAAACTCTAGCTAAGAACACATACAACTAGTAAAGGGCTGCAAGAGCAATCAGGGGAGCGGAGCTGTCAGCCCTGCTCCCCTGATTGCTCTTGCAGTTCTTCACAGTTCCTAAAAATAACCCAAATGTTTCCACCATTGACTTTAGTGGTGTTCGAAATCGGCATTTGATCACCTGAACAATATCTCCCTATTCGATCGAATAGCTGTCGAATCGAATAGTGAGATTTTCGACCAACACAACTGGTGAGTTGCTGCCCTTTCACATTTCCCCAAAAATTACCATATTTAATGTAATAAATACCTGTGCTATTAGGCAGTCTATAATGAGCTACATCACTGACCAATAGGAATTTTTTAAAGGCTGAAGGTATTCTTTATTTCTACCAACATATACCGGAGCTTTGCCCAGTCAGGGCTTGTTGTTCACGTGTAGAGGAGACAATAGGAACAGCTGTAGGTGCTTGTAAGCATGTTTAGGTACCTTCAATTTATACATGCTAGTAGATTTATTTATTGTTATGTGACCAAATCACCAAGATATAAAATAAGGAATACTTTTTTCCCCCAATTTGTCTATTTTGTCTAATTTGTCTGTTTTTCGGATCTTACCAAAATAACCCAAAATTGGCCAATTACATTTGCATATCACTTAACTTTTGATAATTTTTTTAAAGCAAAGTGAAAATTGGCACATCATCAAAATAGCAGCAATTCAAATACTATTCAATAGAAAGTATGTATATAACTTATATGACCATCCTTGCTTTGCCTGTTATGCTGATAGCTGATTGTTCAAGTCATTATGTAGATGTACTGAGTTTTAATGAGTGTTATGCAACTGGTGTAATCTACAGCTGATAATTGCAGAGATGAAAACTTTCCATATTGATAACACAGCATTTATAAGTTTTGCACTCATCATGTACGTGTTAAACACACAATAACCCATCAGCCCAGATATGACATTCAAGAAAAAAACATTTATATAACCATAACTGATGTCAATCTATTAAATAACTTGTGATGTGTATTTGAAGCTAATGGCCCTAAATGTTTACATAATACAGTTTAAAAGCTGCTAAAGTTTGCTAAACCTTTTTTTAAAGACAAACACACAACACAGATGAACATTGGGTACACAGATATCTGTAATGAGTTCAGGGTAATGAAAATTAAAGTTTTTACATTGCAATGACATCCTCATCAGAGAACAGGGAGGTAGCAATGACAATAAGTAGTCATCTGTCTCCCTCTACTGGTGAAAGTCTGCATAACCAAACATCATTTTATTATATCAGATAATATTTAGAATCAGTTCTTCTGCAAGACTGTACAGAAATGTTAGGGTTATATATAGGCTATTGATATATATTCAGTGTTAATATATATAATAATATATATTCGGTATTATTTTAAACTCTGCTGAAAAGAGAATGATTTCAATCAAGATTTTGAGCTGATCATTTATATAACTTACATATTCTATTATTATGCCCTTGCTATATTTATGATTTGCATGGTTAGTATCTGATTGGAGTAAGGGTTTGGTTTCAATATTTTTCATATTTTCATTTCATTGTGCTTGTTTTATTACTATATATATATATATATATATATATATATATATATATATAAAATCTTAGTATAACAGCTGCTTTAGCATTGCTGAACTCTTCTTCTATTAGCTGGTTACTTTGCTGCCATACTGATCTGATCCAATGCTTTTAAATCAGAGACCTGGACCTGGAGAATGAGTTCAGAATTCACTATACTGTATATAGGTACACCAAAACCAAAAGTTTGCTTTTTGTATACTAAACTTTTTAGATGACTTTAGGCTGGTCACATGACACGTGTGATGTCAGCAATGACGTTAACGCTGGTCCCTACATCACCGTATGTGAATGCAGGGCATTGTGTTGTAAATCCATCATGCTCCGCAGTAATAAAATGTCCTCAGTGTTGAGACTAGACATGAAAAAGAAGTTGAATATTGCAACCAAAGCTGCCTTTTTGTTTTAGGCATGTACTGGGGTACCATGTTTTTAGATTGGCCAGTTCATTTTTTTTTTTTTTACTGCTTTCCTTATGTTTAAATAATCTGAATGTAAACCATTATCAAAATGTTTTTTTCTTTCAAGCTAAGTGGAAACATTTTTTTACAACAGTATGTTTTCTCGGTGGGAGGAAAATTCCTTTTTTTTGACAGTTGTGGTAAGTATAGCCAGTAGAATATTTACCCACAATTCTTTTTCAAGTGGAAGAATATACCCTCAGTACATTCTGAGTGACATTTGTGATCGGTACAGTTAGAGAGTGAATGTCCATAATGGGAACAAAGACAGAAATGTTGCCTTTAGTTATATTTTAACTTTGGTATTCTTTTTTTTGTTGCCAGTTTTGTGGTGTGCTTTTGTTTTCTTTAAGCGTTGTGGATTACCATAGGCAAATTTTTGACTGTTAGAATGTGTGTTATTTGAGTAGAAGGCTTTACTGAGTCCAGTGAAAAAAAGAGTACGCTTTATTGTACAATTCTTGTTTTGTATCTATTTCTAAATAAAATAGGCTGAACACCGCTGTCCATAGCTTCTGTTTTTAAGCAAATGCTATTTGATGTTTTAAAGGTTGGTGCACTTATGCTTTTACCTAGAAATTCTCATTTTGTAAATTGAATATAACTTAGTGAAGTCATTCAGTGCCACTTAATTTCATTGGAATTACCATTCTAATGGAAACCAAAATGGAAAAATATTTTTTTTTTTACAGAGTTGTCCTTTACAGATTCTGCTTAGTAAAATCCATAGGGCAAAATAGTTTTAGACCTTTGCTGCATGTATTTGTTTTGCTTAAAATAATGCCAGCTGGGCCCTGTGTCTTCTGTACAAGCAGCCTCATTGATTTCTATGTCTGAACCATTCCCCCACTGGATGGCTATGGCTTCCATGAGTGTGAAACAGCTATAGTAATGACTAATATATATATATATATATATATATATATATATATATATATATATAGTAATAACTGATATTATGAAGGAACACGGCCTACAAGCTCTTACTTTGATCACAGGCACCAGACAAGACCACACCATGAATTCTTCTAAATGGGGTTGAAGGTAGGTATTTATTCATATGGACTACAATGACAACCAGTAGATAGCTGCTGTAAAGGACAACTTTAATAACATGCAAAAATAGATTTATTTATAAGCTTGCAGTACTAACCTGCCTTTTGAGAAGTCAATTATTAATCTATATGTCTGCAAACAAAACCATTACTGACCAATACACTGGTTTGCTGCCACTGCTTTAGTATCTGGTTGTATGAAGTGTACAACCCAACAGTGGAAGATGCCAAACTACTTCTATATATCCAACAACTCTGTCCCTACATTCTGTGCTCAGGGATGATAATTAAAGCCTATGACATGACTATGGACTTTGTACAGCACTGCGTAATATGATGGCGCTATATAAATACTGTATAATAATAAGAAGAATAAAAGCCTTGTACAGGCGTTCTATAGATGTCAAAGGTTCATAGTTGGAAGCAAACTTTTGTGATAGTTTTCGGTGGCCTATGAAGCTCTGTGCATGCTGTGCCATTCTGTAAGTGGGGAGGACAATCAAGCGACACAGCAGCCAACCCCGGTAATCAGCCCTCCATGGTGGAATATTGAACAACGTTGGGGGACCTGTGTACCTATGTCAGATTTTTGCCTGAGGTAACCACAGCTGTTACATTGACCATTACTGTGTATATAACTTTAGACTTCTTTTGCAGGATATTTTCTTTTTTTTTGTCTCTTTAGAATCAGTGTATGCCAGCAGGAAGAAGATTACATTTGCAGAGACTAAACTGACATGACCAGCTGATGAGTAGGTCATGGCAGAGAGAAGGCTGTGGCAACAATGCTATTAGGTGACACAAGAACAATAGTTTCCTACAAAACAGAAGGAGGCTTTTGTTTGCTGTACACAGGCCATATCACTCTAGTATAATCCTTACAAAGAATGCTACCTTCATTACGGTGTTTATACTGATGGAGTGTAAAAGCTTCATTGTGGGATGAAAATATTTCTAGTTCATAAATAAAAGCACCCACAGATCATAGATTAGTTTTCACTACATTATTCACATTTTCAGTTACCCTGGAATACAAAAACACTATGCTACATGGCAGTATAACTTTATTAAAAACATCATTGTGTGCATGGGGGATGATGTCAAATGCTGCCCATATGCATGTTACTAATAATATATGAGTCCTATGTACAGGAAGACTTGTGATGGTCTCATTGGGATTATGGAAGCTTTTAGGCCCAGTCACTGGGCCTGATATATTAAAGCTCTCCAAGGCTGGAGAGGATGCACATCCATCAGTGAAGCTGGGTGATCCAGCAAACCGGGAATGGATTTAAAACTTTTGCTAGCAAATTACTTTGAAAAAAATCCATTCCAGATTTGCTAGATCACCCAGCTTCACTGATGAAAGTGTATTCTCTACAGCCTTGGAGGGCTTTAATAAATCCGGCCCATTCTGTACAGAAGTTTAACAAGTCCTTGACTTCTCCAGTAACCTTTTACTGCTCATTTTATTTCTCATGACAAAATATATCGCTTGCATATATGTTCAAATGCAGTCCATACTGTCTACTGTAAATGTCTACTAATTAAACTCTATCAGATCCTAGTACCCCTGTCCCTTTTTCCTCCTTTATAAAAATGTAATACCAAAAATATTAAAACCCAGCATCCAAATTATTCTAATACTTTTTTGGTAAAGCCAATATGAAGAAAACAAAGTTGTTTTATTCTCCATAAAATATTATTATTAATAATAATATTAATAATAATTCATTTGCCCAGCGTACTTAAAATTACTATATAATATTTCCAAGAGTTGATTCTTTTTATTTTTACATGTACATAAATGACTAAAATACACAATTACAATACATAAAGGTCAGTCAATGTGTAAGATAGGTTAACACTGTTGTGTTAGAAAAATGCTAAAAAGCAGGTTTATCTAGTATGAATCCAGCCTATTATAATCTTTATAGAAGTTTTTCATTTTTGTTCCATTTCTAGGTCAATAGAAAGTGGTGAAACTGCAGATTTTTCTTAAATTTAATTGTGTTGTTTATAGTCAGCAGCTATGTACATTTAAAGAAATACAGATTGCCGTAAGGTCTATTACTGATACAGGAACCATTCTGTAATATAATGCCATTATAATTACCTTTATTTTTTAGGGAAGGGAACTCTAATTGACCCCCTAAATTTATAAATATGCAAACGTTTGCTATACATCAACATAAAAGCCTTAACAAATCTCATTTACAAAATGTAATAACTAATAACTCTTTGGAGGGGTTGTATATCTTTTTAAGGAGTTCATAAGATAAGGTTCCAGAATACACTTTCGATTTTTGAGAAGACCCCTTCTCCTTTCTCTCATCTTTTGTTTTATAAATGACCAGGGAGGGTGACAAGGAGAATGTTTCTCTGTAGATATGTTTTATTCACCAAAATTGTGCATGACCCATCATCAAAGCATGAAAAACTTAGTTCAATTCATATATATTCTTTGCTTTATATTCTTGCAGCAAAGTTTCATAACACACACCTGTGAAGAGTATGCCTTATATGCAATGTTCTACTATAAAAGGGCTATAACCCAGAGTATGGAGAAAAAACTTTTCAGAACAAAAAAGCAATGACAACACTAGAATTTCCTGGCACTTTAGGATGAAAGAGATTAAAGAAAATACTTGTATAACTAATGGAAAATGTCAAAGGGCTCTATTGACTGTACATTGATCTGTGTCTGGCACCAGCACATCCATGTAATCAGTAACTATACAGTATGACATAAGCTGACAGATGTAGAGATGTGCCATATATCTCTATTGCATAGTGCTTTAGATAACCCAAGGACAGGTTCCTTCATTCAAGCTGTTATGAAAGCATGAATGTGCATATTAAGGACAGTTATAAAAACCCTGCACTATTTAAAACGAACCAAGGCTGATAATAAGGATATATATTGTTTTTTGAATTGTGGAACTCGGATTAGAAATTACAATTAAAGTACAAAGTAATATCAATTTATCAAGGCGGACCCACTCCACATACACATAACTAGAGAAATAGGATGTATATAGATAATGTAGCACCAACCTAGACTGTGGCCTGATATTTCCATTGCTGGGGAGCCAAATGAAATAATACTTTTTATGTCCTGGGAACTTTGCAATAAGATATTTGTTTGAGTTCCATGGTATGTGCATCTGCTGCAGCTATTTCGAGGGGTTGCTACTATTCTTGATTGTTTTTGTTAATTCATTTAAAATAAAATAAAAAAATGCCAGCAGCATGAGAAGTAGGAACACTCTAATGCTGCCAAAAATCCAAAACTCTAAGGCCGATGGGAACAGAGCCAGAAAGTACGGAAGATACTTCTCAAGGCATATATTTTCAATGTATATAAAAAGCCACCAGGTAAATCTCCAATGGGCTCTGCCTGTAACAGGTATATCAGTTTAAAGTGTAACCTCATGTGTAATTGTATTGTATTTTAGGTTTCTTTGCTTCCAGCCCACCCTACCCGTCCTATATTCCTGTACCTGCTAAATAATTAGATATTCCTTGCAAAACAACAGAGCCACTTGTCAAGGTCCCCGGAGCCATATATGCAAATGTGCCGTATTCTCTATTCCAATAAGTTTTATAGTAGTAAATATGGTATTTAAATATTCATTAAAACAAATATATATATATATATATATATATATATATATTTTTTATAAAGGGTGGGCTTGTGCTAATAAAGTTAGTTTGCGTCATTAGCCATATTAGTGCCACATCCCATATATTTAACAAGACAAAATATACCACATAGAGTTGTGTGGAATTTTAAAGGGTGCTTTCAAACTTTCTGTCTACCATATACAGTGCTCTCAGGGCGTGTATCAACTTACCTGTCGCTGAAAGACTTGTATTTGAAAAACCTATAACACCACTGTTGGGTATATATTTATGGCCCCCGGGACCTCCTTTATCTAATGTTAAAATATAGAAGAATTTAATGTAAAGCGCTGTGTAATATTTTGGCGCTATATAAATCCTGTTTATTAATATTAATAAAAGTCATTGGTTGTGATACTGTGATTGTTCTAAGCAAAAATACTTGGCTTATGTGCACCATGTAATAACTTCTGAAGAAGCAGCTATATGTCCGCGAAACGCGTTGAGTAACATTTACGTTTGGTGTTCATCTATATACAAATGTGAATTGATGATTGCACTAGGATCTCAATTGGAACAACCTATGTGGATATACTAAAAATGTTTTTGTGGTTGTAACTTGTCAAAATGTATATGTTTATAGAATAAATACCATTGTAATTAAAATATATTGCTTTTAATCATCACAAGATTTTAGTCAATACTTTGAGGATATGTACCTTTGAAATCCCACACGAAATCCAATTTTGTCTTCTTGGGCCTGTGCTAAGGTAATGTTCAGCAAAATACTATTTTATCTACAGTGAATAGAAGTCTTAATACACCACCTAGCACTGAGATTGTAAAAGATACCCCGGATAACCACCATCTTCACATTTCTGGCAGTCACTTCCATCTTCCTTTTAAAGCAGAGCTAAACCCTGGTGTAGTGACCTGTCCCTGTTCCATCAGGGGGCGCTGACATCTTTTTTCTTTTTGCTGCAAGGGAAGCCAGGATGTGCCGGGTATCTTGGGAACCTACGCTGAGTTGTGCATGTGCAGCTTAGCAATTTTGATAGCTCGAGCAAGCGATCAAGCAGGTAAGAATGCTTTTTGCAGAAGGGGCATCGCCTGTCCTTTTCTGCAATAAAGCCTTGCGTGGTAACAAATTTTTTAAGTGGAACTGTAGTTACACTTTAAGGTCAAAAAAATATTCAGACTATTACTGTATTTTATAATAATACAATATATATATTACATTTTGTTTGAACCGTAGGGTTGTATGGTGTAAGAGTGCCTTGAGTGTAAGAGTGGTTGAGGCAAGTGATGGTTCCAGTAGTGAGATCTCTGCACATGGCTTTCCAGGTTTGCAAAGCTTCTACATTCTTAAATAAATACTGGATCATGCAGGTCATTATTGTGGAAAGAGACAGGTGATGTTCCTTTTCCAATAGTCCATGCCTAATCATGCCGGAAAATTGTCAAAAAATCATGCGCAGATCAGCATTGGTTGTAAGGGAAACTTGGCTTCCCTTGCATGTGCCGGTGATACTTGGAAGATACGTCAAAATGATAAAAGATCATCCCTGGGGAAAAAGAGAAGGAAGATGGCAGCACCCTGTGATGGAACGCAGATAAGTCAGTTGGGCGGGTTTAGTCCCACTTTAATAAGAGTACCCCACTCCCTAAAAAAATGCAACAAGCGGAGTGGAAAATTCCTTGTACAAATTAGGAAATCTAGACATTATATGTATACGTAGGATGGAATTGAGTCAACTCGGCAGCTGTCATTTATAAATAATATAATAATGTATTTTTATGGATGAGTTCATCTTTTACACATCCTGTAAATGATCCATTGTTTCATTCTGATGCTCAGCCTAATATATTTTATATGGGATTTCCTGGTAAAAATGACAGCGTTAACCTGACCACATATATTGCCATATGATTCTACAATCTCTGTACAATACCTGTAGAGGGCTGCCATAGATATGACATGGAATAAATGAGCAGTTATTCTGTGTATCTGCCATTAATCTATATCTGTATATTTGTATTCTCTGGATCTGTTTCCCTTCCAGCAATCACTATGATCTTTAGTGCAGTGTGTCTTGTTGTACCATCATACACACCATCAGACATGTTACAGGAGTTATTTCTGATATATTCTAGAATGCACAATAGCTGGACCTGGTACTATCAACTCTACTATCAACTATTACAATGATAGGTTACAGTTTAACTAAATGTGTATTTAAAAGCCTTTCAATTTATTGTTACATATAAAAAAACACAGACACCTTCATCTATCTAAATAGCTTCCTTCTGTTCCTGTTCCTTCCTGCTGGTCTTCTGAAGCCTCTTTGTAATCACTTTCTACCTGGATGCAGTAAAGCAATGGCTGAATGCAAAAAGAAGCCTATGGTGCCCCCTTCTGGCTGGAAAACAGAAGACATTCGTATGTATTCTATTTGAAAAAGTGAAAGTTGGGCTTGATTTACTAAATTAATTAGGCTGTTTATTCAGAAAAGTGAATTGTCATATTTCCAGAAAATTTCCAGTTTGCAAAGCATGTGCAAGGAAATGTAACAAAACCAAAAATCAGGAATTTTGCTTGGATATGAATACTGTATTCTTTTTTTCTGCTTTCTGTATTACATTTGTGTATGTGTATATTATAAAAAAATACATTGATGGAATGATTATTAAATCATTGTGACACACAATGTCAGTTGTACATACTTGTACTGTACTTACACAAGAAGGGGAACGTGATATGACACTTTCCAGACGACAACTAATCAAATCCCGTTATCATGGCTAGACATCAGGAAAATCAGTTATCGGTTATCAGTTATGTCAAAATGATGATTATATGTAAAGATGATCAGAAGATTTTCTGCAAATTGGTGGTGAATTTTTATTTTAACATTAGTTCTAAATTAAAGCTCTTGAACATGGTAATATTAGCAAAATTGTTTGCAGAGGGTTTAGGAGAACTTGTGGGAACATATCCCAAGTGATATTTTTTAATAACAAAAAAGCATGTGTGTTTTCAGCCAATCTAAGTTAAAATGTAGCTCGAAAACTACATGCAGCATACAAACTCTTTTTCCCTTGAGCCATGTTCCCAATAGGTTTTCTCTTAAACCTTTTCTTACTTCTATTTTTACAGCACAGGGGTGCTTCTGGGAATATAAGAAAGATTTAGTGTTCAATCCCTTTTCCCTGGACTGTGGGCAGAAACCTCCTTGGGGCAGGAGGTGACCACATGTATGGGTAAAAAAGTCACCTGTACACTAAAGCACACAGCCTGTTCGTGGATTTTAAAATAAGTCCCAAAATTGTTTTAACGCATTCAAAACCATGATGTACAAGTCATTGTTATTATTTTTATTATTATTATCGTTAAACAGGGTTTATATAGCGCCAACATATTACGTAGCGCTGTACATTCAATAGGGGTTGCAAATGACAGACAGATACTGACACAGGTGGAGGAAGAGCTTACAATCTAGGAGGTGGGGGAGGTATCACATGACATATATGTAGCGGTGGGAAGTAGTAAGGTTTTAATAGACAGAAGAAGACGGGTAGGTAAGTTTAAAAAAACTTTTGAGTTCGGGGTTTGAGTGCTCTTTTAAATGAGCAAAAAGTAGGAGCAAGACGGATAGGATGAGGAAAACCATTCCAGAGAGTTTGGGCAGCTCTAGAGAAGTCTTGGAGAGGTGCATGCGATGAGGTTATGAGTGAAGAAGTCAGTAGTAGGTCACACTGGTAAGAAAGGTAAGTGGGACAATAACTGTGGAGGGATTTGAAGGCAAAGCACAGGAGCTTGAATTTGATTCCAAGGTGAAATGGACAGTCATTACAAAAAAAGTGTCTTTTATTCACTTGGGACCTGTCCCCAAAGTACAATTTAAAAAAATGTATATACATTTTTCACTTTCGCCAATTACTAATTCCATGCTAAAAAAAATTACCTGCTTTACCTATAAACACTTATGACATTATTTTTAAAGATGAAAATGTGAAAGTTCCTGAGACAAAAGAACTGATAGGGCCACTTTATGGAAAAAGGCAGTAAAAAAGTATGGAGGTTTCTGTTGCTAATCACTCCTAAACACAATAGCTGCCTGTCTGCCATGCTTATCCAATGCCCCCCTTGCCTTAGATTTCATTTAATATCATTTGATCAATATTAATCAAAATTTGGTTGGAGCAGAAATAAAAAGCAAAAGCCTCTAGTAATCACTAGATGGTGGTGTTGCCTTATTAGATCTCTCTTCATATTCCAGAATAAATATAAAATCACTGAAAATGAATGCTTTAAAAAGAAACCTTGATTCATAGTATATTTTTAATTTAATCCTTGTCAGATATGCAGCCTGTTACACAAATTGCTTTCTTCTGCAGAATATTTTAATTGCTGGGAGAACGACACGAGGAGGACTCATTCCTGAGGTCGTTTGAAGTTAGACCCGGAGTCCTTGTTTGATACGATGACCCCATCCTGGGTAGCTCCAGTAATCACAATGAACTATACAAAATAACAAGTCCATTAAAAATTGAAACTTTTGATGGATCAAGTAATGAAACTGCACAGTTTGATTAGGCATCAAATTACCTGCAATATAATACAGCTCGGCTCCGGCAATACAAAACCCTGAATGTAAAATTTGTTATGCTCTAGGAATAGATTCTAGAATAATAGATACTCTGCACAAAGCCAGGGTTTCGGGATAACGTACATCTCCGGGAGATAGTTCAATGATTTGCTTCCTAATCGTGCTCATAAAACATAGAGACAGAAGGCTGAGATTGACTTTTGTTGGTTTATAGATTTTCAATAATGTTGGTGAGATCTTCACAATCTGGTAACTAATGCGAGATCAAATGTTCTCTGACAGAGCTACTTTATCACATATACATGTGGGATAACTTACTTGTCCAACAATCACAACCACCTTGTAGACAAACTAGTGCTGGACCATTTTATTCTATGGCTTTCTGGGATCAGGTGTGGATATCCAACTGCCTGGACCTTTACTTCGAAAGTGTTCTTAGGTCTATAGTTTAGGAACCTCCAAGGTTAAATGTAAACTTTAAAGATGATGCCATCACATAATCCTACTCTTGTACACCAAATACTGTTTTTATAGTAAGCCCCTGCATGGTTCCTACAGTTCTTCAGATGAGGTTTTGTAAGGCCATGTCAGAAACCATAGAAAGCAAGGTAAAAAGTTTTGTGCAGTAAAAGCTACGGTATTGACACTCCTGAATATGACAACTTTCCTAAAGATTTGAAATGAACAAGAAGAAATTTTTTTCAAGATAGAGGTTCTTTTTTACACTAGTCCAAAGTTGGGCCAATAATACGCTGATCATTCCTTTAGGAAGATTATCTATCTAAAGCCACAAGCGTCTTTGTGCAATTACTCTTGGTACGGGAACTGTTACCATTGGCGAAAAAATTGGGGTAGCTCCTATGGCTTAAATGAAAACTTAATGCCAGAAATGCAAATATCACTGCCATGATTGGAGAAGTATGTCATCTGCTAATACGTTCCGCCTTCAAAAAGAACTGCATGGCTTAGTCATGCTTAGGTAATATTTTTCAGAAAGTAAAAAGTGAAGTTTTAGACCAGAGGTCGCCAACCTTTTCGGACCTACGGACCATTAAAATGCACAGACTCTGAACTGTTCATGCACTGGGAGCCGTGTGTGTCACTCAAAGGAGAAGAGACTTCCCCAAGAGTGACATCATGATACCAGAACCTGTCCACTCCCCCATCGCAGGTCTGAGCCTCAGAGTCCAGAGACACAACCACTGCCCTGAACCTTCAGTCCGTACGGGAGACATGTTTTGTGGCTTCTCCTGACCCCGCTGGGGGCTGCACTGCCCATGGCCGCGGACCATCAAAATGGTCTCGCAGACCAGGACCACTGGTTGGCCACCACTGTTTTAGACCATATGGTGGGGATCTTGTTGGAGGAATTGCAGTCTATGGCCAACTTTACATTCGGCATCTTTATGGCCCTGTAAGCTATACTTCATAAAACTTAAAAGTTTGCCTTTTCCACTGGGAGAATGGTTTTGGGATAACTGGTTTGGATGAATAGCAGATGACATTTATTCTACGCACATATAAGAACGTCATCTACAGGTCATTACAAAGTTATTTAATATGTACAGTAGATTATGTGACAATTTACTTTTGTGGCCTTCAATAAACCAAAGAGGAATGGAAGTACAAATAAAGTCATAGCGTTGAATCAATAATCTGAAACAGGTCCATGAAGTTTTATTGTTCCCACCTTTAATTGCCAATTTTCTCCCTGAACCTTTATTAAAGAACCAATGTGTATAACTCTCCTGCTTTGCCTGGATAAAGCCAGCAAGTTCTTCTCTAGATGGGACAGCTAGGATTGTCTTGGCAAGCAAACCTTTTTGTGAAAATGTTGCTGTATGAAGATATTCTATTTATGAGATTTTTATCTGGTCACAAGGGGAAAGCATGAGAACAATCCATTGTGACATGTACAGTGGCACAAGTATCCAGTGAGACAGGCAAGCCTGTGCATTAGTAAAAACAAACCATGTTGTGTTTTATTCTATATCCCCAAGGCATGAGGTCAGCCCGTAGCACTCAAAGCTTTCAACATCCTTTCGCCAGACACTTCTGTTGTATATGGAACACGGAAATGCATTTCATGACTCCCTTTTTTTTTATGCATAATTACTGAAAGTTTAAAACTGTCATAAAACTTAAAACTAACTTTTAAATAGACAGCTGTACTAAATATCAAGTCAGATGACATCCAGAAAATGTATGACTGCCTGTTGTGATCTGGCTTGCAAACTGAAAATGATGGAAATGAGTGCAAGAATTCATTTATTAATAACTGTATTGTTTACTCCAAAATATTTTCCCATATATATTCGGTTAGGTCAATATATACAAGACGACCATGAGAGATTTTTGATGAATAAAACAATCTGTATTTAAAGAGTATTTCTGCTTTTACATAAACAATACATTTTTTGAACCCTATTTAATAATATACAATTTTCATCTTCTTTTATTTTGGTGCCTTTTCGTGATTCCCTGTTGGAGAGATTTCAACTTACAGATAATAGGAATTCTCTCCAACTATTACAGTAAAGTAGAGAAGACTCAAAACTCCATCAAATTAGTATTGATTTCCTTCATCTCATTATAACTGTGAACAGAGTTTTATTTTTACATTCCTCACTTTAAACACTATGAGCCGGATTCATTAAAGCTCTTCAATATTGGAGAAGACAGACTATCATGGGAGAACCTGGGTGATCGAGTAATATATGTTAGTTGTACTGTGGGTAAATAAAGAATATTTTGCTATAAGGAAATGCTATGTGAATCATTTTTGTCCATTGGGGACATGATATGTCAACTGCACCGACACAGCACAAGTGGCTGGAAGCAACATTGATTTCTATGGGCATGACTTGTTAGAACTATGCAATGTAACACTGTGTTATACACAAATGTGACAGGTAAATGATGATTTGCTGGGGGATTCTTAGATTTTAGAAGTGCGCAGAGTCTGCTGTACACAATATTATATACATGTAAACACTGATCTGGATATATTAGGATCAGACCAGATCATTGAGCCATTCACAATAGTATATGTCCCAGAGCTGATATGGATTGAAGGAAGGAGAATCACTGTAACCCAACAAACAAACCATGTAGCTAGAAATCAGGCTAAAGATCTGTGCATTCTGTTATATAAATATATATATATATATATATATATATATATATATATATATAAATGAGTAAGCTCCACCGAAGGACAATTAGTTTGCACCGTGTATTATAAACAAGTTTTCTTAATAAAATGCCTGTTTTCACGTTTTTATTAGCATCTGAGTGATGAGAATCTGGAGCTTGTACAGTAAAAAAGATAGAAAGATAGAAAGTAAAAAAGATAGATTTGGATCTTTTACCTAGAAAGTTCTGGAGCTTGTACTAGCAAAGTCGAAAATGGTACACATCAATTTTGTACACCTGAAACAATATTGACAGCAGAGATGAATAAACGTTTGCCTTGCTCTTTTATTGGTCAGTTCTTGGTGTACTGGCACAGTGTGGGCAACTGCCTTTTGGATCCTCTCAGCCTCCAGTCATTGGGTCTTGTGTGGTCATTGAGTATCATTAGTGTAATGCCAAGGCTAGCCAGGTGATTGGGGTAGGAACGGGGCAACACAATACAGTTTGATTTTAGAGTTGCAGTACGTAGAAATCCAGCCTTTCCATTTACTATCCAAACTATCTCTTATGGCAAAAACAGTTATATATTTTATCAAAATTTGCAATATTTCTAGATCATACGCATACGTATGTAAAAATTGAGATGCATGCCCCTGTTTATGTAGTAGAACACATAAAAGCAGCAAAGGTAAACACAGTTTGGCTATAGGAGTTTAATTTTTCCTACCCTGCATGTATACACCAACTTGTTAATTTATCTTTGCTTAAAGTAAACTGGGAAAAAAAACAAACTCATCATTACTTTCGAAGATCTGTGGATCCCTCCAGGGGTTTCCTGGATTGGGTCCCACCTCTCGGTATCATCCTTCACCCCGGTGCCGCCATCTTCTTTGTACGTCACCTAATCTCGCACTGCACAGGCACGAGATGGGGTGACGTATATGGGAAGAAAGAGTGCCGATCTCATTGCGTGTGTGAGATCGGCATTTTTTAATCACATTGAAGAAAAAGCGCCTTCTGTGCATGCCCAAAATCAGGCATGCGCAAATGGAGCAGCCAGAAGCCCCTGCGCTCCCATTCAGTCCTGATCACAGAAAGGTGGGGCTTTACTCTTTTTTTTTTAAAAGAAGATATTTTATTTTTTTTATTTTTTTTTTTATATTTTTACCTAATATGAAAGGTCTTCCATTTTATGTAAGGTAAAAGGTTTAGTTTAGGTCCGCTTTAAGGATCTCTAATAATGTTTTAACTCAAGATTGAAACTTTCATATAAGATTTGATAAGAAAAATGGTAAAATTTTAGAAGAATTAGTGTACCGTAAAATGATTCAGGTTATTCATTAAATGTTTAAAAAAGGAAGTGGATAATAAAGTGAGGATAAAATCACAAGACCAATATCCTCCCCAGATCTCTAATAAAACTAGAAAATAAGTGTGGGCTTTGAGTATATAGACTTGTTATCAGGGTACTAGTAGACTTGAAGATTTCATTTGAGTTTTCGGCACCTGGTGGTATCTGTAAAGAATGTTTTCAGCCACACTGATTTTAAACACATTAAAATGTATGCCAAAGAAGGAACAGATGCCGTTACCATCTGGGCTGCACCAATGAAATACTATGTGTAAAGACTGGGGCATCTTTCGGACTTTGGATCAACCACATGCTCAACTTCACTCCCATTCAACTATGATTTAATTTGCACACGGTTGTTGCTCCTCGCCATGTTGTTGCTTTTCCTCCTCTAAAAGAACCACACCAGCAGCACAAATGCAACGGTAATAAATGCAAATGTATTGACTTAGGTTATGGTTTGCTCATGGGCACAAAGCAGCAGTTTGCTATACGCCTAGGAGTTGTTAACCACAGGTCCGAAAAGTGTCTTAGAGACCCCAGTGAAAGTTTTTAACTGCCCCTCACAACCTCTTTTGGCTAAGTTCATTTTTGACCAGTCCCCTGCCCTTGGTCTTATGATATGTTACATTTAGGGGACACACAGGAGTTTTTTTATTAGTATTTTAATCTAAAGTTTACCAACTACTAATGGATTCTTTTGTAAAAGACGGATGACTCATAAGTAAAAATTGTTTTAATCCTGGGGGAAAAATAATATTAAAACTCCATAGTGTGCTTACCACTTGGCTATGGGGAATAGTTTTCCTGCATCCCCATACATTTAAATACAGTAGTGCAGGGCAGTAAATGAATGAGGTTGCATGGACCAGCCCTAGCCCCAACAAAATAGACATGTGCTATTATCTGTACCCCACAGGTGGTTAACTTTTTGGTTAATCTATTCAAAATTTCCTAAGAATTAGGACTGCGATATGCCATTGTAGTGTTTTAGGCTTTTTAGATTTGCAGCCAGATATAAGAAATATGTTGAAACAAGGTCACACCGCCGACACTAACAATGGCAGGGTTAATAGACTGCAAAATAAAATAAAATGCCACTTTATATCTTAAAAGCCATTAACGCTGTGTATCTCCCCCCACTGGAATTAAATGTTTTTAATAAGCATGTGCCAGCAAATGAGTTCATTTGCATTTACAAAACCTCATGCAAACGCCATGCAGCAATTTCAGGTCACAGAACTGCCTGTCACAACTGGAAAGAATTCGTTTTAGAGAGTTCACTGAAAACAATAGCAAGGAGACAGGTTTTAGTACAGCATATCATTAACGTAGACACAAACTAGTAGTAACATCTCAGAGGCAGACAGACAAATAGTATCCTTCAGTATAGCATCTTTATTTAGTACTTACCATAGTGCACCATGGGAATGGTCTGATTGCCAGTACTGGGGGGTGCATTATAGATCACCACTGCATCTGCGCCATTACTGGCAGCTAAAAGGATCTTTTCTGAAAATGTGCAGTTTCCTCTTTCAATGAGGGCAATCCAAGGCTTCGTTCTGGTGGAGAATTTGGTGCTGAGATCACAGGCTTGTAAATTAGGTGAAACAGGGATACCTACAGTTCCTTGAGCACCAGCTATACGTGAGTTGAGTCCATATAGGCCACATTCGCAGTACATTGTTACAGTGGAGTTCTGCTGGGGATTAAAATAAGATAAATTCACATAGGCATTGGATTCCACAGTGCCTCCACCTTTCACCTTTAATAAAATTCCTATAATCAGAAGCCAGTGGAAGGTAGATTCAGTCATCCCGGTCATATCTTCAAACTGAAGTGTGCTAGGATATTTCATAGAATAATTAGTGATGAGTGATCCCAGGCTCTCCTCCTAGTATAATCTTCCTCCCCTGCAGGCTGGAGTTTCACTTCTGTGTAGGTAACTGACACCGCTTGAAGCAACATAAACCTGGGAGGTGACATTCTCCATTCCACCTGCCTTATCAAATAAACCCTTGACCAGCACAACCAACCAAAGTGACATGAATGGAAATAAAATCCTTTTCAGACAACAAGGTCTGCTCATTGCCAGGTTCATGTATCTGTGTCAATGCAAACAGAATTTCTGCATTCAATATTGTAGAATGAACTTTTTTTTATTGTATGGAGCATTTCAATTGTGTTCACATAACATGCAGTTTTTAAAACGAACATTGTTTTTGAGTCAACATAAAGAAGATCTGAAAATCCACACCTTCTCTGCTTGGTTTGGCTGGACAGTGCGACAACCCTAAAGGAGAGGCAACAAACGTCTAATTCATGAATCCACATATATATATTAATAACTTTGTAATATCTAGGGCAAGTTAGAATATCTTAAAGGTGAACTTTAATAGTAAACATTGTATTATCATGGACCCTCACCCAATAACCCTGTTCAATAGCTTGTGTAGTCTATGGGAGGTGTGCAGTAGAGGAACATTTGTGTCCTTTGTTCTTGCTATAATATGAACTTCACACAGCCGATCCTATGACACGGGTAGCTTTATGTCACCTATCCCTCCCATGCCACCCAAGCCGACCCTAACAAATAATACATACAACTGTATTGGAAACAAACTGGCTAGGGTCAGTTGTTTTATTACCTAAATTCCTATATAAAACATTTACTATGTAGGCTTTCGGCATACCTTTCCCTGTTGTATGCTCACGTACAGTGTTTTATTGTCATCAGACCAGTAGTCAAGCATTGCCTATAGAGACATTGGAGGCCCACTTACAAAGCTGTAATAAAGGAAACTGGAGGAGAGGTAAATATTCTATACCCTTCCTTGACTAAACAAGCCTTTTTGACTTGTTCTGGGAGGCCATGGGCACATGATAGTAAAACTGGATGGACAGGGTTATCAGCCCTAAGCAGGGTCCATCTCAGATGTAGTTCAGAAGTTACAGAGGATTTTTGAATGGGGGGAGTAAATACATGAAATAGATAACCCCTACTACCTTAACTTCTGCCCCTGTCACAGGAGGACAAAAATTACAGCAAAGAATTTTACTGAGAAATAAAGATACTAGGTTCCAAACAGAATTTGTTATTTCCATTTGCAAACACATATGGAAACCACACTGCTGCATAAAGACACTTCTGATAAGTATTGTCCTTAACACTAAACTCTATAAGTAGTGAATCTGCTATTCACTGAAACATTCCCTGGTGTAGCTTCTTCCAGGTCCACATTTTATATTGGCTCTGAGTTTTACATTATCGGGTGTATATTCAGGGTCAATCTAGGGACTCCTCAGTATGTCAGTCAGATAAAGAAGCCACCATAAAGCAACCTGCAGGAAAATATCAGCATGGCTTCCAGTGTTAACTTCCATGAGTATAGTTAATAGGCATGGTTTACCAGATTCAATGCATTCTCAGTCTAAATAGATTATATATAGCAGGGGTGCCCACACTTTTTTGCTTGCGAGCTACTTTTAAAATTATCAAGTCAAAATGATCTACCAACAATAAAAATTTAGACCTAATAACTCCTGTGCGCGGTAGAGTTTATTTTGAAGGGCAGGGCTCCGCGATCTACTTGGGTTGCCTTTGTGATCTACTGGTAGATCCTGATCCACCTGTTGGGCAAGCCCTCATTTAACTTCTAGTGCCCAGGGATTGCTCACAGGAGGATTCCCACGGCTTCAAAGCAGTTGTGGTACTACTCCTGTTAGTGTGAGCCCCGCAGCTGTGCTCATATTAAATGAATGCTGCTGTGGGAATCATCCTGTGATGATTCTCAGAGCTGCTATAATTGATGAGCCGCGGTACTCACACTGTCAGTGTCAGTGTCCCGTGTCCCGCGGCTGTGCTCATTAACGAATGCAGCCGTGGGATTCATCACAGGATGATTCCCATGGCTGCATTCATTCATGATGAGCACAGCCGCTGTATTACTGTGTTCTTGGATAGAGAATCTCTATCCAAGAACACATACTGCAGGGCTGTAGGAGCAATCAGGGGAGCGGAGCTGTCATTTCCACTCCACTGGTTGCTCCTGCAGGTCCCAAAAAATTCGATCTTGACAGCCGAATTTACACAGGCCGTTCTCGCTTACATGTTCGGTAAGCGAGTTTGGCCCAATTCGCCGCGAGATCGAATTTTAAAATTTTGCTTGCTCATCCCTAACTAGGAATATAAATGGAGTGCTAAAACTTTTCTGAGCCTAACTTTAAAAAGAACTTTGCTAGAACTACAGAGGAATACTTTCTAACCAGCACGACTAGATACCATCTGATCAGGGCTATGCAGCATAAACATGCAGTGTATAGAAGTGGTCTGAAATTGCAGAATATGTGTCCTTTACAGTGCTGACTATTAAATGCAAAAATCAGTTCTTTTATCAGTGTCGGTGGGTGTAAAAATTGCTGGCATATAAAATGTTTTGATATTTAAATGTTTTTTTCTCATTTCATCATATCATAAAGACAATTGCAACATTTTAAAATGAAAGAGTGAAACCTTCAATAAAGTTTGCAGCACAGCTGGACTCAAGCACATGGCCAAAAAGTATTACTTGATAGAACAGAGAGAGCTGGAAGTATCAGATAAGTCTGTCTGATAAAAGTGAATAGTTACAGCAAGGGCCCTCTGGAGCATCCTCTGGTGGGCCGGTCTGAACCTGCACAAAGAGATGAAAACTTACAGTCTGCACCAAAGGTACACCGTTCCCTTTTTTTTCTTTTGCTAGTTTTCAACAGAGCGGCTGGCATTGTTGTTGGTTTGAATGTGGACCAGACACACATTGGAAGTTCTCATTTGCCGTATTATAATCATGTGTTGGTTTTTGGTGTGTGGAAGTACCTTGGAGAAAAAGGGCTGCCTCCAGGTAAGACTTTTCTTCCTATAAACGTTCCATAGTTGAAAAATCATACAGAATCAGGGACCTTTTGAAATAGAGTTCCTTGAACATGTATTTGCAAATGTACAGTATGCAATGGAAAACCTCTAGTTTGAATTTAAATCAGATTTGCTTGCTAGCTTAAAAGTATGCTAAGGATCCTTCTCTACTCTTTTGTATGTACACGCTGTTCACGCTCACCTTTCCCTTTCTGATAGACCTTATCAGCTTCCATTGTTGTTTGTATAGACAAAAGTAACCAGAAGTTAGGGCAGAAGTTTTTTTTTCCTCCCCATTTTACATGAAAATATATATTTCTCTAGAGTAAGTGGGGAGTGCATTGGTATACCTTTAAAATGCATTTTTGGTTTCGCACATAATGATGTCTTTATCCTCTGTGAATATTTCATGTTTGGATACTTTGACTGTTTATTTGCAAATTGTTTTTTGTTAAGGTAAGAATCTAGCCTATTGCAAACCGATTTTGTATTATCTGCTTATATGTAGTCTGTCTAATATAAAGAAAAAAGAAAAAAAGTAAAGCTATATCACCTTTTTTATTTATTAGGACAATAAATGTGTTCCAATCAAACATATGAGGACTTTGCATTAAAATCACATGACAGAGAACCTTTGTATGGAATCCGGAAGCCTAGAATTTTCTGAAGGAGTTGGCAAACCCAGGGCACACATTCTTCTCATGCCAGGTTCTCTCTAGTGCTCTTCAACTTTTGGCAATTTTTGATTGCTGCTTGACCAGAAATTGCTGATATTGCCCTGCAGCTGAATAAAAGGAATAAAGGCAATGCAAGTGGATCTAACCCACTACAGAGTTCATGATTATCCCAAATGATTTTAACACTTTAGGGTCATTTGTGGTCATCAAATCTGTACAGCAAGTCAGATTATCTTCCAGATATTTGCTGGCTTGCATTATTTTAATTATTTTTGTTTAATAAAGAAATTGTTTGTATAGCAGGGTCTTACATACTTTAATATAAGGTCAATTGATTATCAGCACAAATCTATTATGTAGGAGAGAGATTTTATTTTACACGCAGCTGACTTTGTGTTTTGTAAGATTACAGAAGGACCTTGCAGACCGCCTTCGGAAACCAGGGTGGATATTTGGGGATTAGCCATTGCAAAAGTGTTTTTGAAGATGCAAGCTCCCAGGCAGTTATATTTCTTCATTATATGTTAAGTCACTGACATGGAACAAGTTTCTATTAGATGTGGATATACACCATATAAGGATGGTGGGCTGAAAGCTCATCTTCAAAATGCAAGTGTGTAATACCATGTTTTATATTTATATCCTGATATGTTCCTTGCTTAATGCAAAGTGCTAGGTGTGAATCAGTGCTGGCTACTGTAGAGAGACTGCTGCTTCCATAGAGAGTTCTTCTCTAAAGTCTTCTGCCTGGGGAAGAGAGTTTAGACATCATAAGGGTGAGATAACAGTTACATTTTCATCTTTTTCCTACACATTAAGTATTTTTAGTATAGTGAAAGTAATCAGATGCTTAGAGCAGAATGAGAGATGAAGCCACATAGCTGCAGAATTTGGCTTTGCTTTTTGATCTGGTTTGTCTACAACCTAAGAGGTTTTACCTTTGGTTACAGAGAAGCCTTTTAGTTCAACCCAAACAGGGCTCAACTGTCTGTTTCCTCCATGGAAAACACACTACGTGCATTAGCAGAATTCTGGCGGTACCTGGGTGTGTTTTGTGGCTGCAGGTAGAGGTTCTGTTTAAGGCATTCAAGCACACAAAGCCTATTATGTGCATTATCTGAGAAGATCTGGTATAGGACATACAATATCATACTGTATATGCCATTATAAGTTCACAACTAATTTTTTTTTTACCCATGAATGTGATTTGAAATAAATATTAAAGTTTTGCTCTCAGATAAATAATGCCAGCAGGCTCCTGGCTGTGTTACAGTGATTATGGATTCTTCTGTACACCTGGAATAACAAGTCCTATAATACACAAAATGTATCCCGTAGTTAATCATTACAACAAAAGCTGTAGGAAGCCAACAAGAAAATCCATGTCTAAATCTCTTCCTGACCACACAGCTTCACTGTCTGGTACATCAATATTAAACACAGATACCTGCTGTTTGTTGATATGCTTATACAATCTGCAGCTTTTACCGAGGTTGTTTTAATACATCTAATTAAGTCCCTGAAAATGCTCTGAATCTGTAAAGCCATTTGCTTTTCTTTGTTTTCCGAAAATATATAATATGTATATATATTATCCTGCACAATGCACTTTTACGCAGGTCAGAATGGAAACTAGTAGTGCCAATAACAGAAAAACTTATGTCAGTAGTAAGGCAAGCCATGATAATTCAGTAGTTTTATCTTGCAAAAATCTTACTTTTATGGTAGCTTTTTTTTCGAAAAACAAGAAATCTTGGGGCTCAGTGGTAAGCACTTAGGCCTTTGCAGCACTGGGTCCCAGGTACGAATCTCGGCCATGGTACTTGGTGTAACTGTAGGGTCTGTACACAGCCTTAGTTATATGTTCCATCGCCAGTATTGCAATTCATTTTACAATACAATAAAGTGGCTGGGCAAACAAAATGTTTTAAATTAGATAAAGTAATTGTATAGCCGTCTGAATTTTACAATTTAAATCCCAGCTCATACAGAATAGCATACAATATTTCACATTTCATTGTAAAAACAAATATAGTTAATTTTTAGAGGAAATGCAGCTTTTTCATTCATAATAATATAATAAATACAATTTTTAAATCTATAAATAATTGCCTTTGTCTTTTTTGTAATTGTTAGGAAGCCAACAGTGCACTGTTAAAGGAAACTTTAGGAAACATTTAAATTCCAAGTATCAGATCTTGGTGACCAAAAATTGTAATTGAAAATTTTGATTTATATACTTTGTGTAATAAAATAAGAACAAGGATTTGCTGCACCAGGGTAAGGTGGGACAAAGCATCTGAAGATTTCATCATGGTACTTAACAGCCATCAGCAGTCCTCCAGTGATACCCCCTAGGCACCCCCTCCCCAGACCATCACTGACCCACTGCCAAACTGGTCATGCTGGATGGCATCTTCAAAAAATTTCACATTTCCTCATTTTCCACAACCAATGATGATCCTTCTAATTCTGTTGCTCGCTGGCAAATGCCAATTGAGCTGCACAAGGCCAGGTTGTAACAGAGGCCCCACCTGACCCTTATGGAGTTTGTGACAATTTTTATTGAAAATTTTTAACATAATGGGAGGCCCCAGAGCCTGCGAGAGAGGAGCTAGGCGTGGGCCAACATGACTGTGGGGGAAAGGGCAGAGGTCAGTTAAAAGGTGAGGTGGATGTTTTAATTTGATTTAAATTGATTGGTCATGAAAAGGTGCATGTGGGAGGAGTATGTGTCAGTTTTGATTTAAATTGATTGGTTACGAAAAGGTGCAATGGGTGGGGTTAAATAAGTCAATAAAAAGAAAAGTGAGGATAGTAAGAGGCAGTTAATTGCATTAAATTAAAGAGATTCCCACCCTCCTTCCCTGATGCTATTAATTTTCGTTACGGGAGGGCATAAGTGTTGGCGGTGTGAGGTCCTCTAAGGGAAGGGTGTTGTGCAGGTATGTGGGAAAAAGTGATGGAGTGTGGAGAGCCATCGGTGGTATGGGGTCTCCAAGTTTATGTAATATGGTTGTTGTGGGGTTAATATCGGGAGGTATGCGTGGTTGATATAGGTCCTGAGGTATATATATATATATATATATATATATATATAATCGGAACGCATATCCCTGATTAATGGTTTGGAAAGGGTTAACAAAGATGGTAGAGGTCCTGCCACCTGACGATGGTGATGTCTGGTTTTAGTTATGGTTGATATTTATGTTTATATATTATGTTATCAATGTAAAATATGTGTAACAAAAGTTTTGTTAATAAAAGGGCGGATGGCCATTTTTTAGCATATCCGTGTTGTGTAGTATTTAAACTTAACGGTTTAAGTGTATATGAATTATATGTGGGTTTCACAATAGGCTCATTCATACCACAGTCAAGGTTTACAAAACAGTTGGATGATAATGAAAGAGTTTGTAACAATTGGGTTGAAAACATTCACACCAGTAGCCCACTGGAGGTCATCTTGAAAGGCTTTGTTCCTCCTCACACAAACAGGCAGATACTGGTCTTGCTCTTGGGTTGTTGCTCTTCTTTGGCCCTGTCCAGCTCTCTCTCGTACCTTTTTCATACTCTTGAGACTGTGCTGAGAGACACAGCAAACCTTCTTGAGACAGCACATATAGATTTGCCTTCCTGAAGGATTTGGGCTACTTGTGCAACTTTAGTGTGCTGCAGGTATGGCTTCTGTACACTTTGCATGGTGCCATCAGTAACAAGGGCACTACCAAAATGCAAGACCAGGAGTCAGGAACAAAGAGAGAAATGGCCTTTTAAGAAACCATTCCCTTTAGGGGCTGGTTTACTGATGCCCTTCCTATCCACCCGTTTTCATTTGTACCAAAGCAGGTGAAATTGATGAATTATTACTTATGCTTCCTAATTAGTCCGATTGATATGCCAGACATTTGACTTAAGTGTTGTACTGTGTTGATTGGGTGTTCCCTTGATTTGTAGTGAATGAGTAGTAAATTTAGAACCACGCTTGCCTTCCCTCCAACCACTAGATGGTATAGTACATAAAGCAAAAAGTTATCATTATAAAATAACTGTATTATTTATTACATTTATTATTTATTAGAGTATGACCTTGTGCAAGAAACACTACAAAATCGTACGTCCTTTCTATTCTAGGGGATGGCACCAAAACTTTTGTCAGGTTTTTCAGGGCCACATGGGTAGCTTTTAGGTAGGATTATCCAATGTTTTATTAAATGATTTTTAAATAGTATTTAAATAGCTCCAACTCATTACACATTGATGTACATTAAATATGAGTTGTAAATGACAAACATACAGTCAGTGACAAAGGAGGAGGACCTTCCTATAGTTTCCCCACTGGTCTAGTGGGCAGCAAACAGCATAAAAAATTGATGCCACTTGAACTGACCTGAGAAGCACAAAATGCTCATTGCTCGGGGACACATCTAGCAACCCTGGTTGAGATACACTGCTCTAGATGGAATGGACATCACTGGTCAAGACTTCACCTTAGGCACTCAGACTTGAATGGAGCTATATCCTGAGACAAGTGTACATTACAGTGGCTTGGGAAGCTTCTTTGGTGGGTCAGTAATTTAAACAACCTGTTTTGTTAAAAAATCCTCTTATCAAAATAGAAAGGAAAAGCAAATGTATTATAATCTAAACAAGCAGACTGCCATTGCTGAGCTTTCATATTGAAAATGCCAGTTGTTTGGCTGACCTTACACTATTGTTTGTCAGTAACATAGGAGTCTAATCCTAGACTAGGAAGTTCTCTTGACTTACTTTAACTGTATACTTGTTCCAGGGCAGTGACCTAATATTGAAGCTAGATGGTAAGCAAAAGACTTACATGTTCAGGAGTGGTTTGGCAATGGCAGCCTCTGTACTTCACAAATGGCAGGTTTGCTTGAAGCACTGACATACATACAGAGCCACAGCGTATGCTCAATGGTATTGATTATTTTTTATCCGGGCATGGTCACCTTAGCCAGCATAGTAAATTATGTTAAACAAGTTAAGTTCTCGTAATAGTGCTTCTGTAATAAACCCTCCCTTACTGTAGGCTCTATTTGGCCACCAACATAAAGAACACCCAATGCACCAGAACATCAGTACTATGAAATCTTACAGGGATTAGATTCATATCTTTCTTTTTAATCAGACTAGGGATACATGAATCAGATAGAAAAAAGTAGTTGAACAGAACAGGCTTCTGAAAGCAGACATGCCCACATCACATGTAAAGAGCTATGTATAATATGCAGTGCATATCAGAGAACTCAGATTATTGTACACTAACTGAACATTTGACTTGAAAATCAATGCAGTTTTTGCTGGACAGCAATAACATAGCCAGTTAGATTAACATCTGGTCTAGAATTACTCTTAAGTGCCAAAATTGTCCTTGTGCTTTTTACTGGTTTAAAATAAAGGAAACTTCATATTTAACAATAGTTTATTTTCACCAAGCTTTACATAAAATAATTGTGCTTGCATCACAGTATATCGAAAAAAAAAATATAGGACACTATCCTAATGCATTTCTAAGTTAAAAAACAAACAACAAAAGCAGTAAAGAGGTAAAATACAACAATAAATGCAGCATGCACAGGGCAATGTTTGACAGCTAAATCTGTACTGTAGTCAAACAGCTACTCAGTATTACATACAATAAAATTGTATGACACATACAGAGATACATATTTTACAGTTTTTTACCTGCCAAAAGGCTTGTATTTCTATACAATTAGTACTGAGATTTATGCAAAGTGCTCTATCAGTCTGAGTTCTGCTGTAAAGTGGATCACAATATGCTGATACCATGTCAAATTCATGTATTTACACTAGGTGCTCTAAAAATATATTTAATTATTATATTACACTGCAATATATATATATATATATATATATATATATATATATATATATATATATATATATATAATCGGAACGCATATCCCTGATTAATGGTTTGGAAAGGGTTAACAAAGATGGTAGAGGTCCTGCCACCTGACGATGGTGATGTCTGGTTTTAGTTATGGTTGATATTTATGTTTATATATTATGTTATCAATGTAAAATATGTGTAACAAAAGTTTTGTTAATAAAAGGGCGGATGGCCATTTTTTAGCATATCCGTGTTGTGTAGTATTTAAACTTAACGGTTTAAGTGTATATGAATTATATGTGGGTTTCACAATAGGCTCATTCATACCACAGTCAAGGTTTACAAAACAGTTGGATGATAATGAAAGAGTTTGTAACAATTGGGTTGAAAACATTCACACCAGTAGCCCACTGGAGGTCATCTTGAAAGGCTTTGTTCCTCCTCACACAAACAGGCAGATACTGGTCTTGCTCTTGGGTTGTTGCTCTTCTATGGCCCTGTCCAGCTCTCTCTCGTACCTTTTTCATACTCTTGAGACTGTGCTGAGAGACACGGCAAACCTTCTTGAGACAGCACATATAGATTTGCCTTCCTGAAGGATTTGGGCTACTTGTGCAACTTTAGTGTGCTGCAGGTATGGCTTCTGTACACTTTGCATGGTGCCATCAGTAACAAGGGCACTACCAAAATGCAAGACCAGGAGTCAGGAGAGAGAGAGAGAGAGAGAAATGGCCTTTTAAGAAACCATTCCCTTTAGGGGCTGGTTTACTGATGCCCTTCCTATCCACCCGTTTTCATTTGTACCAAAGCAGGTGAAATTGATGAATTATTACTTATGCTTCCTAATTAGTCCGATTGATATGCCAGACATTTGACTTAAGTGTTGTACTGTGTTGATTGGGTGTTCCCTTGATTTGTAGTGAATGAGTAGTTATATATTTATGAACCATTCCCTGTCAATTTGCTCATATTAGTGTGCATCCTATTCATTTCCTATAATGACAGCCGTGCACTTTTGACGCATGGACACTAGGTGGCAGAACGAGTCATCGTTTTATTAGGAACTGAAAGGAGACCGGTAGAGTGATACGACCATCTGTCAGCAAAATTCAGAGGAATCAACTGGGGGAATAATTTATAAACCCCCTCAATAATGGCAAGTCCTGGTCAAAAAGTCAGTATTCTTTTTTCTCAGCAGTGTTTTTACATTACAGCACATGTAAAGATAATAAGACGCTCCCCATTTAGTACTTAAATACTTATAAATGCTCATACAGCTTTTGTATACATTTATAAAAACTTTTTAATCCAAGATATGTGAAAAAGAAGAGTTAACATAAGGAAAAACCCCTCCCAAATGCCCAATTATATGGGGCAATGGGGCATTTCATTTCTTTCCAAATGCTGCAGGATGCGTTTTTTTTTACCTACCAAGAAAACATTCTGGTGTACATTGGCCCACTGGACTGAATGTGAATTTCAAACATGGGCATTTAAACGCTTGGGGAACAGTCCGTATAGACTAAGCCAAAATCCTGAACTTACTAATATAAATAGGAGTAGGTAAAATTAAAGTTACAGGCCTTGCAGATCATTTATAAACACTGAAAAAGGCCAAAACAAAGTCATATTTGTCTTTTGCGTTGATACATGATTTCATCCATCATTTTCAAAAAATTTGTATTCAATTTGTCCATAAAAACATCTTTCATACAGAGAATTGCACATTTATGGCCGTGGCTACATTGCAAACTTTGTTGGCAATGTTTTCCTTTGTAGGAACCCCACTGTGCTGTAGAGCAGCGGTCCCCAACTTGTGGTCAGCAGCTCTGGGCAGGTGTGCCCCCTAGCGGGGTCAGGAGAAGGACCCCCGTTGAGGGGGCACACCGGTCAGAGCCGTGGACCATGTCCCCCGTATGCATCGCAGGCTCAGGATGGGTTGTGTCTCTGGACACAATCCACCCAACTCTTCCATCTCAGGCTCAGACCTGTGACGGGAGAGTGGGGGTTTCTTTCCCTTTGAGTGACACGCGGCTCCCTGCGCATGTGCAGTTCGGAGTCCGTAAATTTAGTGGTCAGTGACTTCCAAAAGGTTGGGGACCACTGCAGTAGAGAGATGAGACTAAAAATGTAAACACTCACATCCATGATACACAATGCAAGGAATCCGGGGACATGTAGCTTTCCTAATGCTGACATTACAGTTGCTCTGCAGCCCTCTAGTGTTTATGTTCAAATAGTTATTGTGTGCTTATTACTCTTTATTAATTCTTAAAGTGAGGACTGGAAGTTTGAATCTCTTTTAGATATAATTTTAAAAGAGAAGACAATGTACTATTTGTCTATAAAGCTGCCTTCTATTAACCACCATACAAGAGCACTCAGACTGAGAGGCAGGGTGAACATCACAAGCTAATCAGGGCTCTCTACTCCATCAAACTGCTCACTTAACACTGAAATCTTCCTGGCAGGTGACAAGAGAAGAAGGATGACCTTAACAGTAATCTGGAATAAATCCTAGACCAGGTTGTATTGTTCAGCAGATAGGTCCAAGGGTGAAGTGCAGCAGAGCATTTGGCCATTGACTGAGGAACTTTCAGTTAATCATGGGTGTATTTTGGCCTTAACCCAAACACATTCCGCATTGAATGGGCAGTTGGTAAATACCATGAAAATAGTGCTTCATGTGCAAAATAAACAAAATATACACAGAAAGTAAGCTAGTCAAATAATAATGTGAAGTTAAATTAGTATACACATTAAAAAGTACCTTAGTATGCCCTGCATACAATAAAAATGCAAGGCATGGAATTCAAATATTTAAATTTCATTTTAAAAAATACAGTTGGTCTTTAACGGAAAAATGTATTTTTTCCTTCGGTCATCAGAACAAAACAGATATTTAAATAAATATTTTAAAATAATAATAGGGAATGTATAGTAATTTCAGTGTGATTTTGATATGTGATTACATATAGGCAATGTAATGTCAATAGAATTATATTGCTTTAATCTTTTAAAACACAGTGTCTTGGCATAGCTTGTGATTTCATAGGACAACCATACCTGTTTGTTACATACGTATGTTGTTACATACTCTGCTACCTGTTTTGCACAGTGGTGGTGCTGTATTGCTCCTTCCCACAATGCAATATGTATGAGTTGGCCAACTCTTTGAAAACAACCCCCATTGTAGAAATGGCTTCTCAGCACTGTACAGGATATGACCTACCATGCATACTGGCTGCTACCAGCACTAAATGTACTGCAAAATATGGGGGAATGTGTATTCATCCAGATGAAATTACTTTGGGACAAAGGCAATGAGGAGTTGAGAGACTTGTGTTTTTTGTTTGTTGTGCCTGACTGTAATATTCAACTTTATTACAGGACAAAAACAGCAGAAGAAGCAAGACTGTAATATTTAAAGTAAACACTGCAATAATAATTTAGGATAGGTGCTCACTGAAATCACTATACAGTACTATCCCATGAAAAATTAAATGTAAAAAAATATATATAGACAGAAAATACATTACTATTGAAATTAATGAGTTTCTAAAATGTAAAGCTAAATGTACAGCTTTCCTTGCGCCACCTATAGTACATGATTGGAAAGTGTTAAAAAACACATTTCTTCATACAGAAAATGTAAACAATACATAAAACAGTTTAGTACAGTAACTTAGTAGTACTATGTTACAGTTATGACAACACCTCTGTGATGGGATAATAAACTCTGTTCAGGAAAATTTCCACTTTTCCTTTACCCAGATGGCAGATGTCCAGGATACATATAGTATGCAGCCTGTCCTGTGCACGAGCATATTCCTTAAGTTCATCTGAAATAAAATATGCACAATACCAATTATGAGAAAAATGCAATGAAAGGACAGCTTTTATGTCTGAGCGAAGAACTTCCCAAAAGATATCCATGGGCATGAAATAATTGTGTGATTCTATTTAATCCAAACTAATTAATGATTGTAAACCATACAAGGGGTAACAAATGATCAGCCCAATTTTTTTTTGCTGACTGTTGTTGCCTTCTTTATGATAAGCCTGATGTTGGAGGAGTCTATTTAGCTTCCTGTCCTGGAAATATTAGTATACATGTTATATATGTTATATATTATATGTTATATAATATTCATGCACTTACAGCCATCTAATGTCAATGAGCTTGTGTAGGAAGTCTGTTGCCTTGAGCAGTCTCTTCCCTAAATGTAGTTAGATTAAGTATAGAAAGCATTTAATCCTCCAATGCATATTAAAAAATATTAATAAATACAAATATATTTGTATATAATATATATATATATTATGTATGATTTTAATTAGACATAGAACTGGGCTGGCTTTAATATTAGGGACTGTCCGGCGGAATCATACATTGCTTTTGTGAAAGAAAAAAAAATCACTTTCTTGCTAAAGCACAAAATATGCCATTTTCTCACCTTTCAGAGACAGCCAGTGACGCTCCTGGGATTCGGCATTCCAATCAGTACTGAGGCACTGCATTTGGGCAGGAAGGCAATTTGACCCAAACAGTGTGAAGTTTTTATATACAGGCAGACACACATCTATTGCTAGATCATGATTTATACCTGTTAAGACAACACAAAGACATCCATTCATCATTTTTCAGAAAGGATTCGCTTCCTTTCAGCTTTAAAATTGGATACAGATATGATAAATGAGAACACTGATATACATACATACATACGAATATCAATAAAACTGGTTTGCATATACTAAAAGAAAGGAAAAAAGGAAATATACACATTTTATAGTTGGCATCTTATGAAATCAGATAAGTCACTCAAGTCTAATGACTTTCCCTCTGCAGAGATGTTTTTTTGTGTTTCAAATTTGAGACATGTTTATTTATATGATGTTGAACTTGGAGTGATTTATATATCGCCAATAATAAAACATGCATATCAATCAGAAGGAAAGAGGTAGTATCCTGTTCCCAGTTCACACAGTGTTACAAAACCATAATTCAATGCAGTCCTTTCAAATGGGTTAATATGTTTATCTGACCTGCAATGATTAATATAAATGTTTATTGCATGTTTTAACAGATAAAGACATTATTGGGACCATGTCATGAGTAATTAATAGAGGCGGACATTATTTCTTTGGGAATGCTAGTACCGGCCCTGTTCTGTTGCTTTTTCTGTCGATTCAAAGAAAACATTTCCTTAAAATAATATTAAAGCTGCCTCTGGATTTGTGCACCTGCAATTTACCTGGTTGCATACTAACTCTCCTACTTTCCTGATCATGTATGTATGAAAGCTGGTGGGTCCACATTTTTAGAAAGAGAACAATGGCACCCTTTACATATCTCTCAGTACAGGTACACTCTAATACTGACTAATGAAGAAAAATAAGTGAGGTACAATTATGCAAAGAATGTGAAAATAACTGAACTGCTTTTAATAAAACCTTATATTAGAGTCTGCGGATAATTTACCCAGTATGGTGACTTCATAATGGCCAGGCCCGCCAGTAGAAAAATCTTGGGATATTATGTCTGAGGTACACAATGACTTCATTAGCTTGGCTGGGTGAAGATTGTACTGCTGCAAGAGGAACTCCTTGTGTTTGGGGTCAAATTTTCGAAGAAGGCTTTCTGGAAACACTGTGCTATAATGTAAGTGACTTTTAAGGTTATGTTTAACCTCAGGCCAAAGAGCACTTTCCCAGAATCTTCCAGGAGACAATGTTCCATCACTCTCTTCATTCTCTGCAACACTGCTACGAGTTGTCTCATCTGCTGTGCAAATAAAAGGTTGAAATATGTATGCATATTTATTCAACAGATACAAAACAGAGTATTTGTCCTTGCATTAAAGGAATTATGTATAAACATTGTCCTATCAGTTGCTGTACAAAGGGATATCCATATCTACAAAATTGTTTTGTGTGCATTCTGCCAAGTTGAATACAGCATTGTGTTGTTGTTGGCCATTTAATAGAATACAGTACAAGAAAGGACTAGGAAAGTTCAGATTACAGAAAAGCACTGGTAGCCATAGCATGACTGTCAGAGAAGAAGGTCAGAGAAGGTCACCCCCGTGGGGCAACAACCAGCAATAACAAACAAGAAGAGAAGAGTACATTATCTTTAAAACATCTTTATTACAAACACAGTAAAACTGCACTCCTATGTTAGAAAAAAACAAAAACTAACTATTAGATTTTTTTGAGGCAGAAATGGTATGCAAAGAATAATGCCATTTGAGCTTGGAAAATAGTATGAACATGGTGGCGGAGGACTAAGTGGTGATTGTGGCCTGGACCTGTTCCCACTGGAGAAAGGAACACAGAGAGGTAGAAGTGCCATAATGTATGATGTACACATTTAAACATTATAGTGAGAGCTCACCCTGATCCAAGAGAATTTAGTTCCACTTTATATATCTACCAAGTGCTGGGTGCAAACAAAAGCAACATGCTGTAAAAAGCTATTTTCTATATCCCTTTATATTCATTGATGGAGGAAAGACAAAGAAAAGAATTACAGCTAGGACAGATTTAATGTTTTTAAGATCCACAATCTATTGCTTTACCACTGATGAAACTATTCTACAATATAAGGCAACTAGTGCCCATCTCCATCACAAACCAACTGAATGCCCCAATACAAAAATGGTAATTCTAGCCACTGTTCTTTACAATGTAGGTTAGAGCAAAAAGAAGACTTAAATAACATTTATAAACAATTACCTTCAGAAAACAAGGATTCATGTATGCTGGTGTTCACATCACGAGTGGGGTATTGCACAGTATGGCTACTTTTTGATATATTCACAGATCTGAAAGAGAAAAAAATACAGTGATTTTTGACTCGTTAACAATATTAGAAAGTTTTTTTCCTGTGTATCATGTAGATGAAGGTAAAGGTGAAAAACAGGTCATTAGTGTTCACAAAAGAAGGCAGAGACTGGCAGATTGCCTTCCTTCCTTAGGGCTACTAGGAAAATTGTGATGCTGCTTCCATAGCTTTTGTATTGGACCTTGAACAAGACTACAGATCAGGAGATTTGATAATAATGGCTGTATGCATATTTTTTTAGTGACAAAAAAAAAACAAAAACATATCAGTGAGACACCTTTTTACTAATGCACAAAATAGTATGGCCCATTTCAGATTGTATTTACCATTGCATTGTGCTCCCATTCAATGATGTGAATGGGAGCAGTTTGGAATCATTTCATGCAATGTTTGTGTTGTGGGGTGGTTTCTGGTAGCTTTTGGCTGTCCAGTTCATTTTTCTCCTCTGCGGGGAAGCACTGCAACCACAATAGCAATGTGCTTTATCCTGTGGTGCAGTCAGCCGCTCCTGAGTGCAAAGCAGTAGTTTGCTATGGGCCTGGGAGCAGCTTACTGCAGTTTGCAGTGGTAATCGTGAAAGGGGGCTTAGTGTCCAAACTTTTACAATTGGTTAAGTATTGATTTACCTTAAAAAGCAACCCTTCTGGCCCCAGTAAATCCCAGAAGAAAGTCCGCTGTTCTCTCTAGAAGCAGTAGCCCGACTGCAGAGTTCCAACAGTAATCAACGTTCATGCTACATGCTGATTTGTAATCTAAACTACATTCCAATAGGCCAACCTTTTGACACCAAGATTTTGAAAGGCACGATAATGCTTACAAAAAAAAAAAAAAAAAAAAAGTTTTTTACATGCTTATTAAATGCTTTTTGTTAAATGCTTAAATGTTAAGGGGAAATAAAACAGGTGAGCCTTTTCTGTAATTTTCTGACCTCCAAAGCATTAAAAAACACCAGGAGCATTTTTCTGATGTTTGGGTTTAAAAAAAGTAGCAATAAACTCTGAACAAAAAAATCTAAATTATAACTAGCAAACAATCATCACTTTCTTGATGAAATTCTACAATTCTTGTATTTAACTGCCTGTGTGAATGTTGTCTTAGCTGCAGGAATATTTAATCTCTACTTTCAGACAGAAAGAAGGTCACGAGTTTACTAATATGCAGCCATAGGTGGACTTCCCATGATACTTTTTCTCTTTGCACTTGTAACAGTTAAACTTTCAAGGCAAGCTTCATAGATCTACCTTCTTTATCTCGGCCCATAAAGTACTCCAGTACTTGAATAATGGTTGCACCGAGCAAAGGTGGGTAGACCCATAAAAATCTGTTCTGAAAGTTTAACTGTTAGCAGCGCAAACAGAAAATGTATCATGGACAATACTTAACTGTTGTTAAAAAATATAGTAAAAATATTTACTATAGCGGCCTGCACCCATTTTGGAAGGCTTACTAAAAGATTTTTAAAAAGAAATTTGGAATGAGGAATTTGTGCCTATTCAGTCAAACGATCATTTGACACCCCCATCATTATAGTGAAAGGAACTTTCACAAGCAAGCACAGCTCTACATTAAATGCGGCACAGAATATAATGTAAGGTAGTCAGGCCATAAAGCTACTTTTTAAATAGGCCCTTATTAAAAGGTAAACATACTTAAATTCGGAAACATAGCTAAAATCAGCAAGCCATAGGGTGGAAACAAATAAAATTTATGAAACACTTTTTACTCACAAATCTTCCACGGCATGTATCCTTATCCTCTTAACCATGGACACATTACTGGATTCACTGGCTGCACGTAGCTCTGTTTGAGTGCTTGAAAAACATGAAGAAAAAGGCTGTAATGAACTGTGAACAAAAAAAAGTCTACATTTATTAATATTGCACTTGCTTCACTGGCACCTAATGATTTTTTCTGGATGTTGGTGACTATTGTCCATGACCTTTTCATTCAGCACTCTTGGATTGAAGAATGCATTTCAATAGAACCATTGGCAACTATTACAATCTGTAATGATGTTTGATAGGATCCTTGCCATGTATGTATGCATGCATGTATGTATGTAAAACAGGAGATTTTATTTCCACCATTAGAAGCACTGAGGTTTGTGTATTAAAAGTAATGCAGACTAACATTTTGGGAAAGCACAAGTTTTCTGACGGAACAACCCAATGCAATGTTAATTTGACATTTCGGACATCACCCATGTAATTTTTCTATTTACAGAACTCCAGGATTTCTTTTATCACACAGGCCTCCAACAACTTCTCGTATTCATGCAGTGTTAAAAAAACATCTTTGATATTGATTAAAGAACATGAACAGAGCGGACTATCAGAAACTTGGAAATTTATAACACTTTGCATGAAAAACAGCATAAATTCAAAAAGGATGCTTTAATCTACCTCAAAGTAGAAACTGCTTTATAGTAAAGCAACAATGCAAAAAGACTATATGCTTGGAGATATGTACCAGTTTAATTTCAACCCAGGCTGATGGTGATCGCAAGCATACATAATGGGAATAATATTATTTAATTTGCAGCAAGTACAATCATGGACAGTATTTAATTCTATTTGCAACAGGTAAATCTTTTGGACAAGTTACCTGGATCTACCCATTTAGGCTTGTTCTGAAAATTTGCGTGTTACCATTGCAAACAGAAAGATCAAGGACAGTACTAAACTGTGTCAGAAGAAAACTAAACAAAAACCTATATATAATAAATGATATAATGTAAAACCCAAGGCATATTCACTATAGCAGGGTTTACTAAAAGATTCTAGAATTAGTGTATCAACAAGCCAAGAAGTGGTATAAAAAGAAAATATATGAGAAGTCATTTACTCACTCATCTTCTGCTGCATGTTTCCTCCGTCTTGTCACGACGGTCACATTACTGGTTTCACTGTGAGGCACAGCCTCTTCAGGAATGCTTTGAGATGTGGTCACGCCAGTCGAACACTTGCTCTGTGCAGCACTGAGAGATTGGTCCACAGTGTCCAATTCAGGGTTTCCATGATGTGCCACAGACACAAAAGAGACCAGCTCTTCATGCTAGAAAAACAAAGCACAAAATAAAAAAAAAATTAAAATAACAGAAGCTAAAGGCAAAGCTAAACCCAGTAACTAAAATCTCATATATGCTTTAACAAAACATACATATATGACAAAAATATATAAAATTTACGTTCAAAGTAGTAACTAAGAACGTACATTTATATAGTTTGTCATGAAAAAAATACCTAGCGATTCTATTCTAACATTCTTTAACTATTTCACCAGTGTCGTCACCAGAGGATCACATGCAGCAATGCCAAAGCAACCTATAATGCCATGCAGCAGTTAATAGAGTGCATGCATAAATGTGGACAAAACGACGCTACAAAGAAGCTACAGGAGAGAGGTAGCACTAAGATTAAACAAAGAACTGAAAAGGATAGGAAAAAAATATATTTTTGAAATAGCAACCGCACATTTACAATTAATAGGTTAAAGAGTTAACTGTGCTAAAAAAAAAAAAAAAAAAAAAAAAAAGGCTGCATAATTTTTCTAGTTTGGACAATGTTCCTGAGACAAAACGTGCAAAATTTATTCTGTGATTTGCCCTGTTTATGACAAAATAATTATGGTTTTAGTAAAACAACTAAACATTTTAGAGTAATTTAGTAATTTAAGTAAAATAAAATGCTTTTTAAAAATTAGGTTAGTTTTTTTTTTTTTTTTTTATAAAACACTAGAATGACAAACAAGTGAAAAGAAATTGAAAATAATGTTTACACATGAATGCTAAAGACAAGCAAAATATTACCACCAATGAGCAAAAAAATAATACATAAGGGATAAGGAAATTAAAAGGACACATACCGATCGTACTTCTAAGGCTTCTAGTTCCTCATTTCCAACATATCTGCAAGCAGCAATTATACCCTGAATAGCAACACGCCTGTGTTCTCTATACTGAAGTTGGCCAAGAAGTGTCTGAAGTTCATCAATTGTGGATATCATCTTTTCTACTGTCAAATGAAATGATAAATTTGTAGAAAAATTTCTGGATACTTGTTCAAGGAAAATACAAGATATATACTTTAATACCAAAAAAATGCACTCCCAGTAATTATTCTATTGTATCATACTAATTTATACAAATGTAAGGTGATCCAGAGTCCTTTACAGAAAACACTAAACCATTCAGTGTTTGTCCTTCTGAATACATCACTTGAGCTGGACATGCGTGATCTTTGGTGGTCCTATCTTTTATGGATATTAAAGACTTAAAACTATATACACCTAGCATTGCAATTAACCGTTTACAGCTCATGTGGCAAGAAATGCAAAATTTGATATGAAATTATAAACATTTTAAGCCGGACCTATCACCACATTTTTGTGCATGCCTGAGATTGGGCATGCGTTATCAAGGGCTTTGCTGTAATGAAAAAAATAAAGGACTCGATCTCATGCACGGAGTGAGATTGCCTTTTTTTCTGGAAGACATGTCACCTGATCTTGTGTCTGCACATTATGAGTTCAGGTGATGTGAGAAGAATCTTGAAAAAAGAAGATGGCAGTGCTGGAGAGAACAGCGAGCACTGGAACAAAAATGGAAGATGAGACAGCGCGGGAATGGCTGGGCTCCATTTGTGGATGCATTAATGGCTTGTCACAGGTAAAGACAAGTTTCTTTTTCTTTGTGAAAGTTACACTTTAAATGACTCAGGTGAAGTGTAGAGTATAAGAGTAATCTTACATATTTTACATATCTTACATATTAGGGGGTGCTGAGAAGTTTCTGGCTTTGCCCCCTTCCAGATGAAATAGAAAAATGAGTGTGGGGGCATATGACAGCCTAATATCTTAGTATGTAACTGTGCAAATATCAGGCACAAGCAGGTTTCACGTCGTTGGAGTTACGAGCCGTCATGGAGTTTTTGTTTCTCCAGGGAAAGCTAGCAAAGGACATTCACACTGAGATGTCACAAACACTGGGGGAGAAGTGTCCTTTCAACAGCACTGTCAAAACCTGGATATCTTGTTTCAACACTGGGCATTTCAACCCCCCCCCCCCCAAACTCAACTGACTCCGCAACCTGCGATGCTGTCCATGAGCCGATAATTGAGGACCAGAGAAATATCCGTAAAAAAGATAGCCCAGATACTTGACATCTCAAGGGAGCGTGTTTGGTTTATCCCCACCACTATCCTAGACATGCGTAAGCTTTCAGCGAAGTGGGAGCTGAAATGTTTGAACAGTGATCAAAAAAAGGAACGAGATGAAGCATCCAAAGCCACAGCGGGTCCCCGTGGCAGAAGAAGTTCCAACCCCAGAAATTGACCAAAAGCCATGGTGTCCGTTTTCTGGGACAAAGACAAGGACTTTTTTTGAACGGTCTAGAAAAGCTGCAACTACGTTGTACCATGTGCATCAGTCTCAGGGGGGAATATGTTGAATAAATGTGTTAGTTTATAACTCTGGCTCTCTTCTTTCTGGGAAAAGCCAGGAACTTCTCAGCACCCCCTCGTATTACACATATTACTATAGAAGACTAATGAATCTTTTTACATTAGTGTGGAAACTCAGATGAAATACAATGAACTTCCGAAAGAAAGGTTTCCTCCTTTCTATTCTTCAAGAATATAAAAACAGTGGTACCACTGTCTCCCGCTCCATCTAATGCTACAAATACATAAGGTAGCTAAACATCTGTATCTGCTCCCTCTAGCCTAAGGCTACGCACAGGTCAAATGAATCTCGTCCGATCACTTCAGGGCTGATATTGAACGAGAATCTGGCGTGTGTACAGCACTCGTCATCCGTTGTTTCGATGACCGTCCTGGTGGATCCACAGACGCGAACAATCATAATGAAAGTGAAGGGAAGAGAGCACAACAGGGTGCCACTCCTTCGTTCTTCCCCTTCCCTTGGAGCAGAAAGGGGTTGTATGTACAGCGCTCGCTCATGCATTGTGCAGTCTTTTATTGCACATGTGTACCCAGCTTTAAAATACTGCCCTGTAAACAGAAGAGAGGCAAATGTGCAAATTGCATGGCAAGATGGAGGTATCTCTAACATATGGATTACATTTATGGGATAACACTCATCTTGCAAAAAAAAAAAAAAAAAAAAAGGTAGATATTAAGATACATAGTTTAAAAACAAACCTTTATTATCGCCACAGTACTTGGCAAAAGTTGTTGGTGTTTGTGGGTATGGATGATAGCCACCAATGGTGACTATTCCCCTATAATCAGCTTCACGATGAGTTTTGCTCCACTTAATAAAATCTTGTACTTTTTCATCAGTTCTATAAGGCTGTCTTTTATGATAATCTGAAAGACAAAATACTATTAAAATTACTGTGAAATGTATAATGTGTAATGTATACAAATATACAAACGGATACTGGCAAAGCCTTGGGCAGGACCGAAACTTTATCTGAAAAGCCAATGGCCCATCAGTTCTTTATCAGATAAAAGGAGAAATGTATCTTTTTTGTTAGAGCTAGCTTAAAGCTTGAAAGTACAAGGAAAAAAATATGGTGCTAAAGATTCAGATTTCAATAAATGTATTTCAAAAGCACGTCCAAATCACGTCTGGCAAAAATGTCCAAAATTATTAAAATACTTATAGATATTAACAGTATCCTAAGTGACGAATTTAAGAAATAAACTAGCCCCGAATATTTTGGACTAACCCAAACTAGGGGTCTGATAAAAGAAAGGACATTAATTGCTTCATAATAGCTTGGTAACGGCTTCTATTCTGTACTTCATTCTAATATATGTGCAATTTATGTACATTTTATTCCTTAATATAGATATGTTTTATGGTTATAAAAAATAATGCAGTATTTATAGTATCTGTGTGATAATTTTTTATAATCACCATGTATTTAAGTACCGTTTCTATAATGATATTTGTATATGTTTTGATATTTAAGCCTTGTGCCATTGGCGTAATCTGAACTAGATATACATTGAAGTGTTAACTTGTTTGAGTTTATAAGCAGAATAAATAATGGCTCCACCCCTGATTGGAGGTGTCCAAAGTCACAGTATACTGGCAGCAGGAACATACTGATAACTAGAGCTTCAGATGGCTGTTGGAAGCAGGGAGATGTTTGTTACCTAAATGCTGTATGGTAATAGGGACATTCCTGTTTAGCATAAATGGCTTACTCACTACACAAGCCTTCAGAGACAGTAAATGCTAAGGCAATGCCAGGCAGCTCTGAACCTGGAAAATGCTCCATTGATAATCTGGTACCAGAAAAGGTTTAAAAAGCTTCTTATGCAGAACACACAGCGGCTGAAAGGTCATGTTCAGGCTATCCCAGTAATGTCCAGTCCATTGAGATTCAGATATATCACTATTGTCTGATTGCTGATGAGACATACAGGATAGCTGCAATTGAGGAGTCTACCTTTTACAGCAATGTAGAGGAGTCTAAAGCTTTCAGACAGACAAGCTGACAAAATGTCCATACCCCTAGAATGCTAGCAAAGAACGAAACCATGATGGTAGAAGAGGGGGTTATCATGATCTTCAGTTTCTTTGCTTGCTGCTGTCCAAACCTCCTATAGGCAGCACTATAGCAGAAAGGTACAAGACTTTCTGTGTCTCCAATGGAAATAAAGAAAATGGATTATTTGTAATCAATGTAAAATCATCTAAATTCAATCAAGCTAAGTCGCCATTTATTTTCAGGCTGGACTGACCAACCAAAATACGTCTTCTCTTAGTATTATTCACCACAAGTGAAAGTAGACTTCAGCACAAGTCACTGCATTGAACAGACCCATTAACACCTGGCTTACCCTCAGTCCAGCCATTAAAGCTAGAACCATTAACGCTAAAAAATATTAAACGGTGAAAGGCAGGACTACAAATTTTGTGGGATTACCAGTGCATTGTGTTTTGTTTTGTTTCAGGATCAAGATCCAGGTTTCGTCACTAGTGTTGACTTTTTGAAAGAGGTTAAAAGGTCCACTTCAAATTCCTGCAGAATGTCAGTGCAAATTTCCTTGCGGCACTCATTTTGCTCTAGTGTGAAATTTTACTAAACATTTCAAATGGAAGTGTTACTTTTAAACTTATCATGATTTCAGCATGACGGGAAACACAACTGCATTAAACGGTCACTGAGAAACAGCAGAGAGTGAGGTGGATTGTTGTGCAAGTTTGGACATGTTTAGACATGCATAGCAAGTGCTTATAATCCGTTCTCACTGCTTTGTTAAAGAGACAGAAACACAGTCTACTTATTTAATATAAAGACTGTGTGTGATTGTGTGTCACATCTGCTGGTGGGACAAGTGGGGTAGTAGGATAGCTCAGTGATAACACCCTCATCTTGCAGCACCAGATTTGGACACTGCTGGCATGGGGTTTTCCCTTCATTTGTAAGGATTTTTTCTGGGTACTCAATTTCCTTTTAAACCCTCACTCCCCAAAAAATCTTTATCAGTCTTTAACTACAGTAAGAACATTGAATTGTGAGCTTATCCGAGTCATGACATAAGACTAGTAATATATATAAGTGGTTTTGCAGCTTAAAATTCATTGCAAAACAGTTTTACACATTACAAGCCTTTTTAAGCAATTGCAATTCAAAAAAAATTGTTTCCATTGGGCTTTTGCAGCTGTCAATAATGTTATTAAACCGCACCTCTTCTCTGCTAGTATCAAAGACCTGCTATTGTTGGCTATATAAATTATTAACCTCTCCCAACATATGTATACTTTTTATTATTAAGTTATGTACACGTGTCATATGATTCTTGGGCGATATGAGCTGTAGGGCTCATCTCAGACGAGAATTTGACATGTGTACAGAGACCGTCTGACATCATTCATGGATCCGTCCTGACGGATCCAATAAAAGTGAGGGGAGGAGAGAGCAGCAGGGTTTCGCTCGCTTGTTCTCCTCCCTCCCCTCTCTATAGAACAGAACGGTGCTGTATATACAGCTCTTGTTCATTCATCTTACAGTTGTTTGTTATTGAAAACAATAGTGAAAGATCGTTTCCAACAACAAAAATCTAGCATGTGTATGTAGTCTTAGACTCTGTTATATTTGTATAGATTAGAGTTTAAAACAATTACAGACACAAGTGATTTAACATTAGGAAAAAGCAAACTCAGAGTAACTAGAGTTTTTTTTTTTCGTTTACACACCATTTTTAAACACTTGACTTTCATTGGAGGTTGTAAGGTAAATCGCATCCTCTGGATATTCACGGACCACTCGCATCTGCGTGCACACCAGATAAGTCACTACAAAAAAAAAACAACAAATATTAAATTGTGAACAGAAAGCCACTGAGACTTAGTTGGAATTAAAACTAAGCACTCTTAGAAACTTTAGAATTGAAGTGAAAATTTAACAAACAAAAAGGATTGTGTTGATTTTTGTGTAGACATTAGGATAATCGTTGTCTTATTGTGATGATGTCTGCTATGTTTATGAGTTCAAGTAGATCTTAGCAGTACTTGCCCCGGTTACAAAAGCCTCCAAAGCAAAGATTTCTATTAAGGCTGAGAAAAAAGTGGTTCTGACAGTTAGGTGTACTGTATACACTTGTAAGCATCAGCTTATACATGGAGAATATTATCACAAAAGATTTACAAAAGGTTGCATGTTGAGGCAAATACAAAAAGCCTGTGTAAACGAATAACAGTTACTCCAGTAATACACATTTACATTGTATTGATGCTTTCACATTCACCATACTGTATATTGCAGTGGTCGCCAACCTCTTTGGACCTACAGACCGCACACGGGGGAGGAGCGGTGTGTCACTCAAAGGGGAAGAAACTTCCCGAGTGGCGTCATGATACCAGAACCGTCCAGAGCCACAATTGCAATGCAATGTCTCGGGGAGACATGGTCCGTGGCCAGAACCATGGACCACCAAAATTTTCTCGCAGACTGCTGGTATATTTTCTTGGCAACTGCAGGTATATTGTATTGACAGGTATGTTGATAAAAGCTTTTGACAAAGTGGGGTTATGATCAAACAGGAACACAGGCAGGAAAATAACTGAATATATGCATTCTTTGTCTTTTATGATTGTTCATTTCTTGCTATAGAAATCAGCTAGCCTTTTGCACTATTGGTAGTCAAGTTCTAATATAGCATATATACTCACAAGGATAAATGTTCTCAAACATGCTTGGTTGTGAAGTTGCAAAAATTTCAAGTGGAAGTGGCTGGTCAGAGGTCCCATCAATCACATGGACCCAACGATACAACCAAAAATCTTCACCATCATCTAAACAAAGAAACCATAAATCAGGAACAGCAGGTTGTTTCACACACATCAATCAAATATGCTTTACCAGACAGCATATAAACAGAACATACGAGGGGGTTCTGAGAAGTTCCTGGCTTTGCCCCCTTACAGATGAAATAGAAAAATGAGTGTGAGGGCAAATGGCAGCCTAATATCTTGGTATGTAACTGTGCAAATATAAGTTTTTTTATTTTAGTGAGAAGCAGAGACACAAGCAAGTTTTACATCGTTGGAGTTATGGGTCGTCGTGAATTTTTTGTTTCTCCAGGGAAAGTCAGCAAAGGACATTCACACTGAGATGTCACAAACACTGGGGGAGAAGTGTCCATCCTTACTGCACTGTTAAAACCTGAATATCTCGTTTCAAGACTGGGCATTTCACCGTTGAAGATGAGCCCAGCAGTGGGCGCCCCCAACCTCAACTGACTCGACAACCTGCGATGCTGTCCATGAGCTGATTGAGGACCGGCAAATAACCGCAAAAAAGATAGCCCAGATACTTGACATCTTACGGGAGCGTGTTGTGTTTGTTATCACCACTATCCTAGACATGTGCAAGCTTTCAGCGAAGTGGGTGCCGAAAAGTTTGAACAGTGATCAGAAGAAGGAACGAGTTGAAGCAACCAAAGCCATTTTGGCCCATTTTGAAGCTGTACAGGACTTTTTGGCTAGGTTAATGACTGAGGATGAAACCTGGCTTCACATCTATGATGCTGAAACCAAGGAACAGTCAAAGAAATGGCGCCACAGCGGAGCCCCGTGGCCGAAGAGGTTCCGAACCCAGAAATTGGCCAAAAAAGTAATGGCGTCCGTTTTCTGGGACAGAAAGTATTCTGTTGGTGGACTACCTACCTCAGGGCTCTAGTATCATCGGACAGTATTATGCTAACCTCCCGGACCAGCTGAAGGAGGCAATTAAGATGAAATGCCGTGGAAAGTTGACCAAAGGGATCTTTTTTTTGCAGGTCAATGCACCTGCGCACATGTCCAACGTTGTGGCTGCCAAATTGAACACCCTGGGTTGTCAATTGGTCTACCATCCCCCCTAGGCACCTGACCTGGCCCCTTCAGACTATTATCTGTTCCCGAATTTGAAGAAACACCTGAAGGGGCAACATTTTGAGGACATTTCTGATGTCAAAGTTGCTGGTTTGCGGCCCAACCAAAAGACTTATTTGAACGGTCTAGAAAAGCTGCAACTCCGCTGTACCAAGTGCATCAGTCCCAGGAGGGAATATGTTGAATAAATGTGTTATTTCGTAACTCTGGCTCTCTTCTTTCTGGGCAAAGCCAGGAACTTCTCGTATGTAATGTAAAAAAAGAGTTTAAGTTGCATATTTCAGTATATTTGTATCTCTGTATATAAAACTATTCAAAGCATTCACGTTTAAGAAATCATGTGACTTAGGACATTCATTTATTGGCACAGAGTATTTTATTGGCTTCTAAGAATTAAGCTTGGTTACAATTTCCTAGAAAGTAACTCATGCTTTTTGGTTAAGACTATCTCAGCCCGTTACCACCAAGTTTATACTACATCTGATAAAATGCAGGAAAACAGAGGTAGACTGACAGCATATCTTTCTAATGTTAATTTGGCTGCAGAAAACTGTTATAAGAGACATTTGCTGACTCCTACTGAAAAAAATTGGTTATGTTATGTGATATTGTGCTAACATACAAGCTTCAATGCTTTTAGATTGAACACAAGTAAGTATATAGATCATCAAATTAAAAAAACCAAAAAAAAATACTTCTTTTGAATTAGGAAGTCTCTGATTTCCTCAGATACACACACTCACAAAGTGGAGCAGTATGGGTCTCATCCTTTCAAGCCTATCTGAACTTGATATTTTAAAGTTAAATTCTAGCAGCATGTACACAGAAATGTAAGGGGGAAAAAAAGAAGCCTGTCACCTTCCAATATGTTCTAGAGAAAGATTAAAGTTCTCTGTGAAAACAGTGGTCTTAGTATTATGCAGAGGTCTGTCACAACTGGTAAGCCAAAACTGGAGCAGTTTGCTGACTGCAAAGATATAGGTCAGACATTGCAGGGATCTGACAACCTCTGCACAACACAGGGAACAGATCCTTCTATACAGCATGCTACTAGGGGACAAGATTTTCTACTCAGGTTGCAGCTTTTAGGATTCTTGCACAACACAAATGCATATGAGGAAGAAACGATTTCAGGTAATATGTATAATATACTAAAATTCATATAGTTTCAGAGGTGAATGATAGCTTGTTTTAAGGACCTTTTATTTTGGTTACCTTTTATGCGTTTTCTTTCACATCTTCCCACATATGTCACAAGACCTATTACATCACAAACTTTGTTATGAGGTAAGTTATTCAATTCTGATCTAAAATGGAAAACAAACACACAAACAAAAACAAAAAAAACAAAAATGGTAAAGAAAATACAAAATATGAAAACCTAAAAAGGGTATGGTGATACTAAAGCTCGAAAATGTACAAACTGAAAAGTAAAATTTAAAAGGTAAACTATTAAAAATCCCCAGTATAGGTACCTTAAAACCATCTTTTTATTGGAATGGGAGAGGGAGAGGAATGCACTAGGACAGTCATTCCTAAACTTGTTACTCCATAAGAACTCTTAAAATAATAATGTTGAACTCTTGCGGAACACCTACTGAAACTAATTCAGTGCTCAACCCAGAAACTTTTTAGGCCGGGTGAGAAGAAATTTTAGGTGGGTGGCAGCCCCTGTATTGTGACCAAACTCTTTGGTAACCACCCAAAAACAGCCGGGTGGGTGCTGAAAAGTGCCGGGTGGTGCACCCAGCTAAAAGTGCCTGGGGAGAACCCTCTAATTTATGGGTAAGTAGTGGGAAAAACACCCTCAAAACATTTATGGTCATAAGACATCTTTGGACACAGCTAAAAATAACAATGGTGTCATTCCAATGGCTCTGAAGAGTGAAATGGAGCCAGAACCATGCAGACGCCATTAGATGGAAGTCAATCAGCCTTTGCTCAAGGAACACCTCTGGAGGAATGTATGGTTCCACGGAACACTGAGAAATGCTAGATTTATGTCACTAGCAGCTTGCTTATGTGACATAAATGAACTGGTCAGAGTGGTATACATTAAAAATGACCTCTAAACAATATTTAGTGGTACCTATGCCTAGACTATGTATATATGTACATGAAGAACACCCAGACAAAATCCCCTCCAAGCTTGCACTGCTGTGACTGACTGTGTCAGACCTATACAAGAATAATTTGATGGAAACATTTTCACAGCAGCAGGAAGAGACAAAAAAAAACCTTGAACCTGTGCAAACCATAAATAGGTAAATAAAGCTCTTAACAGCCAAGCTGCCGAAAAATGAAATAAAAAAAAAAAAAAATGCAGCCTGCCTATGCCATCATTCGGGGTTGCTAGAGCCAAACTAACTAAAGCTAAAACTAACTCTTTTCATATATACACTTATGCCGCAAGAATTTATTTTATTCTGCCCCTGCAAAATAAAAAGAATTTCTGTACAAAACAAAGTGTAAAATGGTACTTTGTTTTGTTTTATTTGGTTATCTGAGAACCTAATATTTTTACAATTACCGGTAAGTTCTTTTGTAGCAAAAAAATCAAACTTGTTCTTACCACTCAAATCTTTCTGTTGGCTGAGCAACACATTGCAGTACTATCACAGGGCTATGAAGCAAGAAGAGTTACCTTCTACCTTTTATTGTTCCTTTTATGCAGTTGAAAGCTACACACAGATTCAGAGTTTTGCAAGTTTTTTCCCCATGTACGCCACCTGATCTATGCCTGACCACCCTGATATGAGAGGAAATCTTTCCAAAGTGAACAGAGTGCTTATGTTCAATTTTAAGAAATGTCTCTCCAGTCCTTTCTACACCTCTCCTCCCCACACATGAATTTTTCACATTTCCTTAATTTGCAGAATATGCATAGCCTCAGGGTCTATTTAGGGTAGGGCAAATTGGGCAATTGCTACCTTACATTTACTCAGGGCCCTATTTTGTCTAAAGCCAAACCTGCATACCACTACTTCCTTCCTACAGAGCCCTATCAGCAGATTTAGGTGTGGCAGAAAGTTTGTATCTGCACTGCAGCACAAGTAGAACTAAAGATTCACAATGTAAAAATACATACTAAATTTATTAATTGCGAAACAGTATTACTAAGTTGCAGTTCAAAGAGATCTACAAAAAATGTATATGTATTACAAATTTATGTAAAAAGCCTAGAACTTCTGTATAGGCAGTTGCAAAAGACTGTACAGGCTTTTTTTTGGCTTTTCTAACACGTCCCATTCAAGTCTATTTAGGTGATAAACTGCATTCAGCGTCCAGGAAACCACATGGAAACTATGCCACCGTTCAACTTAAGGATAATGAACAGACCTATTCGGTCTATTCAATCTTAACCATTAACTTCAGTTGTGTAAAAGCCCTTAAAGGTTTCTTCCCAAAAAAAAAATTTTGGTAATAAAAATAGAATAAAAGGAATATTATGTGTGGAATTAAGGAGTTTGTATGTATAAGGTAAATCATTTAAATCATCACCTTGTGACAAATTGGTATTTTACATCTGGCAGATTCCACTCAGGCTTCACATCCTCTTCTCGGATAATAGAAATCTTGGATGCAGGATCTCTGACATTCAAGCATATTTCTTAAAAAACGAAAACAAAATTGTAAATACAGTATTACAATTCTATTAAAAGCAATAACATTATATCTAGTTGAATTATGTTTAAAATGTACCATATATCCCTTTACACAAAAAGTTTTTCGGGACCCAAAAAATGGATCGCAAAAATTGAATAATAGCTTGTTGTGTTTTTATTAGATCTAAATCCCGCTTGACAGCTCTCCTTAATCTTTTCATTGTTTGTAGCAACACTAAGAAGCAAAAGAAAGCATCAGATACCCCTTCAGTGTCAGATCAAATGCTTGAGTATCAGTATGCGCATCCCAACAAAGTGCTGCACAGCACTGCAAAGCAGAGAAAATATTCACCTTTTTAAAAAAGGGAAATAAAACCAGGAAACACACTCACTGCTAGTTATTTTAGACTTCCCTATATCCTGCACGGACGCATCTATAAATCCCCTACGTTTAAAAATATATTTCCCCTTTTCAACGCTTACATAACTGTTTCCCATTATGTCTAAATGATGTTATCCGAAATTAAAATATCAGGCATCCTGCTGCCTGATTATTTAGAGAGAATTAAAGCATACCTATTCTTAGAATTTTCACTTTACATAAAAGGGTAGAGAACCCCTTTATTTTTTATTTTTAGGCGCAACATTCTTGTTAAAGAAAAAAAAAAAAAGGTGCAGCACCACCCCCTAGGCAGACGAGAATGAATGGGAGCAGAAAGACTCCCAGGATACCTACGTCAGGCATCCCGGGAGGCTCTTGGGCGCTCCTTCTACACATGCCTGAGCATCGGCCAGAGCTGCGGACCATGTCTCTCATATGGATCACAGGCTTAGGGCGGTGGACAGTTTGTGTCTATGGATGGGTTCTGGCATCATGACGTCAATCGGGGAAGTTTCTTACCCTTTGAGTGAGACAAGGCTCTTCGAGCATGCGCGGTCCGTAGTCCGTTAAATTAGTGGTCTAAAACGTCAAAAAGGTTGGCGAGCACTGGTTTACAGGAGACACAGACACAGTACATTGCAGCTTACTAGGCCTTTATAGCAATGGTTGCATTGTTTTTTTTTTATATTCATCCTCTGTCTTGTGGTAACAGCTCTCACTCACCATACTGTATCTATAGAGAAGCAGAATAGTTATCCAAAAAAGGAGCGTTAGCACTACATGACACTTCCCCCTTTCTATAAACTAGGAAAGAGGTGTTCTGTAGTATAAAGTTGAAAATGTGGATAGAAAATAACTGTTATGAGAATAATTGACAAGTTAAGGACATGGTGGTGCTGTCTGTCAAGGTCTTCTAAATCGTAGCATTTAATAGATATCTAGAGTTAGCTGTATAAAAATCTTTTAGTCTATAGTTTAGCTTTAGACACAAACAGTCTTTTTTATAAGAATAATTCTACCAACCTGGTGCTATAGATTTGTGAATTAATTGACCAGACAAAGCAAAAAAGTATAAGAATTTGCAATAAGGTTTTTTGTTCAGCAACACCATAAATCATATCTCCATCGAGACAGGAGTGATACCAAACCTGAAGAAACCTGTGAGTGCTCTTTCTATGTCATTAAACGGTTTTTCTAGATAGGTTTATTACTTTTGAAGAGTGAAGCATATTTGGGTAACTGTGGAAAGTTAACAGACAGATAAAAGAATATTTAATATGTACTTCTGTAAAAATCCGCTGTAACAGTCATACCTAATGGGAGATTAAAGACAGCCAGATGCACTGCGAGACGCAATTACAGAACAACACCGACCGCTGTGACAAAGATGAAATATGGAAGAAATAACAAAAAAGTTGTAAAAGACAAGTTCACTTATTAAATCTGATCTGTAAAGCACACATTTGTTTTTTCATTAATAAATAATTCAATGATAGAAGGCTTCTGTACATTCCTATCCTGATTGCTGAAAAATACGACTTCAGCCAGTTCTAGGCAATAGATCATATTAGCCGCATTGTGAGGCGTCTCACCTCGGTGGTTTGCAGCCAGCCCCTTTCTAGTAATAAGGCCCCTGACTCATCCATCAGCCTCTGACAAGTAATTTGCTTAGTTCATGCAGGGAAACAGAAACAAATTCTATCGACTTGTCAACACAAGATAGTTCAGGAACACAGGATGCCATCCAACTCTGAGTTATCATAGCACTGCATGACCAGCATGGGCCATAAGGTGAGGGGCACACCAATGGCTACAGCAACCTTGATGGTAGACAAACACATTCAAAGTCTGGTAAAGACAAGAAATAAGTAATAATAAGTATAATACAGAGGGCAGAACATATGCAGGACTTCTTTATTGTTTGGCATTTCATTTAACAATCACTTACACGTACATGCTACCTGCTTTTCCTCAATTTTCCATCAATAGAATGATTGGTCTGAATTCATATACATACAGATCATGGGTTCTAACCCAGAGCAAAACTGCATGAAGTTATATTCTTCCCATGTTTGAGGTCATTTCCTTCAGAAATTCCAATCTCTTCTCACTTTTCTGTTGGCCAGGCAAGTGCCTCCAAAAGTTTTTCAAGATGGTGACGTCAACCTCTGGCCATGCATTTTTTTCTTTTAAGTAATAAATAGAATATCTGTCGACTCCCTCACTACCTGTACTACCTGAAAATGTGTCCATTCAGGACACAGTAAAAACATCACGGTTTTGAACCCTGCCCTCATGAGAATTTTTTTTTTAGGCAGGGTTAGGCTTTACCAGCTTCTTTGGGGACTTCCTATGCTTGACCGCCAAAACCCCAACACCCAGAATCCCAGAAATACATACCCCCTGCCCAATTTGCTACAGTGTATTTACTGGCATTGCATTAAAGAAAGCCATTTCATCAAATTATGTGTATTATGGTTTATATGGATTTATTGTAACCACAACAGGTACAGTGACCAATATGCTAGGGTGGTGCCAGTAAGAAAAGTGCAAGCGAGTTATAAGAATTGTGCACACAACTGAATTTTACCTATCTTTCCCCAGTTGTAATCTTCCTTCCCCGATTGTCACTTAATACACAGTTTACAGTAATAAGAAAAACTTAAATACCAACCCTACAACTGCCAACAAAGCACAAAAATCTAAAATGGATAGTTCTGAAAACCAGGGACAACTCAAAATTTGTAACGACTCTGGTGGCACTATGGGTATTACACTTCACTACTAGACCTAGTAGGACTGGGTTGGGTGACAAAGGAACAAGAACCCGGAAAATGAGGGGAAGATTGCGTCGTCCAGTGTGCCGGCCCAAAGGCGGGTGCCGGGACGACACAGGACCTGATGGAAGAGACTTCCGGATGAATCAGACTGCCCTGCGGGATTGAAGGGAAGTGTATTTTTTGCGTTTTGGGGGATTTTCAGTTTAGTTCCTCTTTAAAAAGCTTTCTATAGGCTGGCAGAAGCAGGAACTTCAACGGCAAGATCAGATCACCTCCATATTAGGCAGGATTTGAGAAATAAATGTAGAAGTCACAATTCACACTTCAAGAGCTAATAAACAATTGTATTATGGGGAAGGCCTCGGTGTACAGAGAACATACAATGTCTGAAGCAATGAAAGCTGGAGAAATAAAAGTTTTAGGGCACATTACAACAGGGTATATATGTGGGGATAGGTGGGGTGACAGCATGGATAATATTCATTTATATTTTGTTTAGCAAAGTGGAGATGATACGGGTAAGCTGGTTCTGGACAGCTTTATCTCCTGGTCATAAGGTAGAAGTGAAAACTAATACAATCACTTCTGTGGCAGAACTGTGACACCATGAAGTAACAAGAACACAGGACTGTGAGATAACAGCTGTTAATTTGCATCAATTAGAAAAAAATGAGTGGTCTTTGTTTTTCTTGAACTGATGACTCAAATATATAGTGAAACGCTGACGAAGTCTTAAAAAATAAAGATGATGTCAGAAATTTAGAAGACATACCAGCTATACAAGATATAAAATGTATTAGTGATGCAGACAACCTGAATTTACAGAAAAGTCCCAAGATAACACAATAGCAGCCAGATGTTGCTATTTAAAATGCTCTTGATTAAATGACCATCAGGTCAATGTGTGTTAATAAAATGCCAAAGATGTAATGTAAAGACATAAGTAATGATCCTAAAGAAACAATTGTTGCCACACATCAAACTGAAAAGGATTATAAGGCCATTTCCAAACAATTCCATTGTTCTACAGTGGAAAACATTCAAGACCATGGCCAAGAGTGTATATCCCAGCATATTCACCCCATGGGATGACTGCGCAATGCTCAGAGAAATAAAAAAAAAAAAAAAAAACGCAGCATATCAGCACAAACACCACATAACTAATTGGCAAGCACAGTGGTTGAAAGGTGATGAAGACCAGGATACTTTGTAGTCATTGATTTTAACATGAAATCCTCCGTATACCAAAGTATTCTAGGGTCAAATGGAAGACCATGTGTGGGACAGCTAAAGCTTGGCCAAAAAAGGGTGATAATTGGGAGACAATGATACAAAGCACACCAGCAAGTCTGCAACAGAATGACTAAAAAGGAGAAGAATCAGTGGAAGAATCAGGAGAATTTTTGCAATGGCCCAATCAAAGTCCAGGCCTGAACTTGGTTGAAATGTTGTGGCAGGATCTAAGAGAGCTGTGCATAAATGAATGCCTACAGAGCTCAATAAACTGAAGCAATGTTGTAAATGTTTCTGCAGTTTGGCTTTATTTTTGTTAAATATTGACATGTTGCAATCTGTTTTGCATTGTTTTACACCTGAGGTTAAATTTATACAATTTTACCAGATTTAATCATTTTAGGACCCCTTAGGTACAGACAAGTAGGTTAAATAACAAACTCCCACAGTAGTTCCAGCTTTGTCACCTTTAAACGGAGTTTTATGTTTTTAGTGTTCAATAATGAAAAAAAAAATGAAAAATCAAAGAGACATGAAATACAAATAGCAGATACTACAGACTAAGGAACTGCAGTATGGAGATCTGAAAAGAAAACTGTGTACAAGTTACCAAATATTAACCCAAACTACATTTAGAATTTTTTCTGAACTGACCCTTTAAGCTCTGTTCCGATCTGCCTAATAATGCATACAGGAAGGCCGAGATTCTCCACTGCTAAATAACTTTGATTGCCAGTGCTCACTACAAGGGCAAATTTCCTCAGGTATTCCAAATAAAAATAAGAGCTACACCACAAGGCAAATAAAAACTGTGGTTCCTTTATTATAAGACAATTCTGAATGTAACACCACAATCAAGTGAATACAACTTTATGTTTATCCCCTAGGGCAGAGCGAAACGTGTCAGAGGAAGAGAGACTTATTTTGAGATGTAATTTATGGATCTGTGAATATTTAAATGTTATTACACTGAGCAGCATCTGCAATAAAGTAATTATGACTATATTGTGACAGAAGCACAAATAAGATCAGAATGGTTGGGAGTAATTATCCTTGTAGGGTTTAAAAGGGTAGCAAATAACACAAGGACACCTGTATTTGTCTGGGTTAAAATAGATAAGGGTTTAGTATATGTCTTTTTGGGGGGGGGGGGGGGGGGGGGGGTTCAGCTACTAATGTTAACTTACATCTTTTTTTTTTATACATACAGATGTGTATGTGAGTATGCACATGTAGAGATGTGGACAGAAGTGTGTTTGGTTGCATATAGAGACACTATATATATATATATATATATATGTGTGTTTTTTTTGGGTGGAACACTGTTGGTGCATATGAAGAAGGAAAAAAGTTCCCTCCCTTCTTTAAACACAATAAGTATCTTTTGCTCTCCTTCTCTGCTACAAAGTGGTAAACAGTTAGAAAAGGGCTTTAGAAAAATAGAGACTAAAGATATATAGCAATCATTTTGTTTTTAATTGAGAAATTGATATTTATTAGTAGAAATGGCATCCCTGGGTAATCAATTAAGTGTATGTAAATTAGAAAAAAAAAAAAAAACAATTTAAAGAATTGAACATGACAATGCTAAGCAAAGTTTTTGTAGTAAAAGAGATATCTTTATATTTAGAATCACATATGGAGACCTTGGTAGTTGTTCTGATGAAGCTGCAATAGACAAAATGTGTCAAGAAGGACAAAGATCTATATAAAAAAAAAGATGGTCAAAAAAATTATATATATGTACAGCGCTGCGTAATATGTTGGCGCTATATAAATCTTGTTTAATAAGAATACTAATAATTAAATAGAGATTGATGTATTAAGATAATATGTGTATAGAAATTGTTGTTTTTACCAAGGTATTGAAAATAATATATGTATGAAAAAAAAGTATGAAAAAAAGATGTGTAAGGAAAAATGAATAGTACCTGAAAAAACCCAGAAAATGTATGGTAAACCTCTTCTCTATCTTGAAATTTTCAAGGGGTGTGGTACAATAAGTGATAAACACTCTCCAATTATTTATACAAAAAATAACATTTTTGTCTTGGTTAAGCCAAAGACTCAAGCCTAGCATATTCTGTTTAGATTCCAAAGTAGTTTGGAGATTATCTCTTTATTCTGCCTCCTTCCATTTGTATACTATGCCCAAATCAATCAACCCCACCACACACACACACACACACACTAAATACTGCAAACAGGTAAAATACTGAAACATGAACAGATTTAAAAAGTATAAAGTCAGTTATCCCAAATATTACATTATATTTTAGGAGTAAGCTGGTGGCCTGGGTCACCAACAGGCTTTTCATATCTATGGACGGTAATTATGGCGAGATTACGGATCTCCTTTATACACTGGCAACTCCCCACTTCCCAGTGTTACTGAAGCATTTTTCATTATACAGAATGAATCAAAAACTAAATGTCTTTTAAGGTCTATAGCGAGGGTCAGCAATCTCCGGCCTTTAGGCCAGATACGGCCTAGTCAGTAGTCCGTTCCGGCCCAACACCCCCCTGGTCGATCCGGCCTAATCTCAGCCGGCAGGGGTCGGCAACCCGTGGCTCTTAAGCCTCCTTGTTATGTCTCCCTTCCCTATTTACCGCAGCCGGCGTTACCACTTCTTCCGCCGAGGTAAGGGGACATTACCTCTCCATATGCATTGCGGAGGAAAGGGATTTCCCTTCAGGGGCGTTCCTGGTGGGGGCGGAACCGTCAGAGCGGGATTAGACAGAAAGTCCGGCCTAGTGTCCCTTCTTGACTTCCTAAAATGGCCTAGAAGCCAAAAATGTTTGCTGACCCCTGGTCTATAGCAACAAAGAGGGACAGGGAACTTAAGTTCAAAGATCTAATGGAGACATCAGGAGATGTAAAAAAATGGTGGTTAGGCTCTACTGCATCTACCGGAAAAATTCCAATTTTGGGTAGAATGACCTATTAGGACCACTCACATCTTTTACAAATAAAAATGAAGATAACACAAGCTGAATATTTTGAGGCAATAGGCACATTTCTGTGTATGGGAAAGCAAAATAAAATGGTGCAAGAGCAATGACACACATAAGCAACACAATCAAACTGAGGCAAATCACAGTACCTCAGAAATACTTTACCAAGGTTAGGCAGTCTCTTCACCTGCGTATTCCCTGTTGTTGGAAGTGTCCTTTTTTGGTAGCTTTTCTTCACATGATATTTCTCTAGTAAAAGGACATTGCCAACTTGCAGTCTGTTATACCATACCAGGCACAAATAATTCCACATCACCACCGACATCATACCTGAATGATCAGCAACTTCAAAATAGGCCTAAAACACAGTGGAGGGGGGAAAAACACATGCAGAAACATCAATACCTAGTAAAAACATAGAAAACATTTCTTCAGACGTTAGTTTAAACTTGCCCGAACATAATATGTAATGAAAAAAAGGTCACTGCACTAAGCAACCAGGACACAGTGAAAGGTGGTACTTATGTTTACCAAAATACTCCCTACTAAAGATAGCAAAAGATAAAACCCTCCATTAACATCACCCATGTTAATGGAAACACACTTTCATTTTCTAATATGTCAAATATGCCCTTTCCCCTTTTTTTATTGGGCTACTAAGGCATTTTACTGCAGGAAAAAAATGATAACAGCCCTGAATGGGACGTCTATGTTACTTTTTGCAACCCAAACTGGATGCTTTAAATTACAAAAGGGGCCCGGAAAGCAAAAGGAATTAAATATTTTGCTGTGTCCCCGACAGCTGAATGTGGCGGTCTTGGGAGAATATTCATCAATATCAGTGTTCAACCCAGAATTTTTTTTTTAAGCTGGGTGGGAAGAAATTGTAGGCGGGTGGCAGCCCCTTTATTGTGACCCAAAAAGTAACCACCCAGGTTGCGCCCAGCTAAAAGGGTCTGGGAATATGATTAAAGAGACCTTCTTACCTGGTATGGGTATTCAGTTGTTGGTTTCTTGTCAACTTTTCCAAAATATCGAAGTCTGGATTTATGCATGATTCGTACACGCAGTGGAAGAAATGGCTTTTTTGAACTCCACTTTTGCTCCAGTTTCTGTAGTGAACATGTTGTGGACACTAAGTGGAAATAAAAAGAATGAACTTTTACGACAATCCTTTCACAAAAAGGAATAAAACCAGTTACTGGTATGCAACTATCTTATAGCTGTTTGAACGTCAAAACTTTTTGGATCTCAGACCTTGATGTAGATGCAAATTCTAACTTCATTAGTTACATGCTTGTTGTAACCAGGGAATCAATAGTTTTTGTTGCCTTTCTATCAGCTCAAATCAATCAGGCCATTTTTCTCTGACCTTTTCTGGGCCATTCCCTGTAAACCATAGGGATATTTGTGCATGAAAACTACACGCAGTTTTATATACTCAGACTAGGCTGCCTGACTTCAACAACCACACAAAGTAACTGAAATCACCTTTCGTACCCATTATAATGCTCAGTTTGAGCTGCAGCAGGTCATCTTTATGAGGTCTACATGCCTAAATGCATTGAGGTGATGCAATCTGATTGGCCAATTGGAGATTTGCCTTGAACGAGTAACCAGCAAATATTTTCAGGGCTCTCCAATACTTCAAATTTCAAGGGATCCTCCAGGATAAAAAGGTGAATCTAGTATACAATATACATTGTAGTGAAGCAAAGATCAGTGACCCTGTACAGAGTTTGATTTCAAACATCTGGATGTTACATATACAATTAACTTTCTGAACAATCTAATCTTAACCTTACAAAAATGGCAATGTTATCTTATACCACAAAGGTAAGTTGGTACCACAACAGCCGTGGTACCCACGCCACTGTAACACACTGCATTGTGGGCAACTCCAAACAAGCTCCAAGCAGTGAAGGAGAGAGAAAGTCAAAAGTGTGTTTTACTATTTCTGGATGATCAGATATTCTCTTGTATGGTCATAAAACCTAAGGCTATAAATATTGCAGCCTCTGAAGCCCCTGCGATGACACATTTCCATTCTATTGTTCGTTTTAAAAGGAACTGCAAATATGGGAACAAGATTAACCAATTACTATGCCACTTAACCAGCTTAAAGCAACAAGACCAAAACCATGCTTGCAAGTAAAAAATATGGGGGCCAATTTGCAGCTTCAGTGGATTGATACAAATTTTAATCACAGAGTACTCCATGCATTGGGTGCTGGCTGCATCCACAACACACTGATAACACAGCATACATGATTTGTTCCCAACACAATAGATATACTAATTATTGTGCACCAGCATGTCAGTGGAAGAAATGGGCTATTTTTAGTGCACAGCAGTTTCTTCTGTTCACAACACATAAAATCAATCGGCCTCTACAAAGCTGTAAATATTGCAAGCAATGGAAATTTTCACAATAAAAAGCTTCAAAGTTGTCAGAACAATTCCTGCTTTGCATCAAATGAAAACCTCAGACTGTTACTACATTATTTGCGTAAGAAGCCTGGGCTAAGACACATTTCTAGGCTGACTTGCTTTTCAAACTGCACTGTAATTCTATTTATCAGGTTCTATTTCTAATACATACACACTCCTTTCTGTATTTTAAATTATTTGAAAGAACATTAACAATCTCTGTACCTGCTGATCTTTTTTACAAATGCTAGTAGTCTGCTTCCCACAATGATCCATGCAAGGGTAGCTCCTTGTTCAGCTTTGTTTAAAATAAAAAAATACAATTTATTTATAAAATACTAAAATAAATATAAAGCAACTTTCGATATTGTTTTTTGCACTAGCAAGAACACAGGACCAGGCACAACTGCCTACTGCCAAAATTAGTGAAGGAGCGTCCCATAGAGTTGTTCTCCACAGACCACTTTAGCCGGGCGCACCACCCAGCAATTTTCAGTAAGCACTCGTCTGTTTTTTGGTGGTTACTGAGACTTGGACACAATACAGAGGCTGCTATCCGACTACATTTTCATCCCACCGAGCTTAAAATACCTTCTGGATTGAACATTGCATAGAGAGCAGGTTGGTGATCGCCTTGCATTTTCTAGTGAACAGGATCTAGAGTGTGCCATTTGGCCCATTTATAAATGCTTTCACCCAAGATGAACATGAAAATGTGAATTACTGGGTGTAAAAATTAACAGACCCCTAAGTATGTAGGCTAAAAAACAAAGCCCGGGAGTTTATTACGGGGTCCAAATCCTCTATGGAACCGAAAAAAAGTCAATGATACAAAAATATGTTATTGCATATGAATAAATGCCAACTAATGAGTTAGTAAAACTAAACATAGCTGTTCAATAATTAAATATATAATCATAAAAACTAAAAAAAAAAAAAATATATATATATATATATATATATATATATACCCCTATATATACTCCAGGTAACAGGGGTAAGTCCACAGAGGATATACATATATGCTGTTTTGTTTGCCTTAGGATTTGCATTTCTATCTGTTTCATTCTGACAACAACCTACCATATAGTGCAGCCAGGTAGACAAAACAATTTTCTGCGTTACAAATTGTATAACTGATACAGTGATATCCGCTCTCTGACTGGGCAGTGAAAGAGGAGCAGAAGACTGATAAGGTCATGCTGCTCACTCTACTCTCTCCCCCTCCCAGTATGTCCCATGTCAGCATATATGCGTGCAGTAAATCTGGCTGCCTGTCTATTGCACAGTGCAAATTCGATAGGGGATTGCAGGATGAGATTATCAAGGGTAGGTACTTCTGATAGCATTTTGGAAAATGAGATTTATTCATGTATTTGTGATCACATAGCTGTGTATTTATTACTATTACTGTGAAACATCACCGCTCAATGACATTTCTAAAAGTAATTACTTTGCGATGGGAATACTTAGGAGGATTTTCTTGTTGTGTAGTCCATTTGTCTGTGTGGTTTCTTCAAGGACATGGGAGGCTACGCTCTGCACCAGGGATCCCTTTGTAACCTAATGGCATTAATAAAGGGGACCTGTCATCTCCTGTGTATACTATGGTACACCTATGGCCTCCCAGAAGCTTGGGAGAATAAACTTTATTTCTAATATTCCAGTGTTCTCCCCAGCCCCTTTTAGCCGGGCTCACCACCCGGAACTTTTAAGCAGCCACCCGGCTGTTTTTGAGTGATTACTGATGAGTTGGGTCATAATACAGGGGCTGCCACCCGCCTACAATTTCTTCCTACCCAGCTTAAAAAAATTTCTGGGTTGAGCATTGTATTTATTTCCCTTACACCTAACGAATACAATTAGGATATACAGACATACATCCTTAGATGCAGAAAAATAATAATTAGGGAGCAAAGTGAATATAGTCACAAATTTAAGGGAAATGTTAAAGTGGACCTAAACTCAAAACTTTTACTTTACAACCCCATAATTTAAAGTAAATTTTTATTTTTTATTGCAGCGCCCTTTCTTTAAAAAAAAAAACGGTGCAGCACTTGCTGGGGCAATTAAGACAGAATGGGATCGCAAAGCTTTCCAGGATACCTAGGTCGCGCATCCCAGGAAGTTCTTGGCTGCTCCTTCTGCGCATGCCATGATTTCAGCCACGCGCAGAAGGATCTTCTTAAAGAATCAATTTCACGCATGCGCAGTGAGATCCGCAATCTTTTTCTCCATCTACGTCACGCGATGTTACGCCTGCGCAGTGCAAGATTGGGTGACGTAGAAAGAAGAACCTGGGAGGTAAGAGAAGAAGATGTCAGCGCCCGAAGATGGATACTGGGACCCAAACGAAGAAACCTCCTGACGGATCTGCGGGATTAAAGGTATGTGTGTTTTTTTTTGTTTTTTTATTTTGGGTGTAGTTCCGCTTTAAAACTTTTTCAAAGTAAATCCCAATCTTCCAATGCTATGCTACACAAATACAATAAACAAATGAAATGTATTGCCAAGCATCAGATAATCATCAATGTGAGATCCCTACACAACACTAAGATATTAACTACAGAAAACATAGGAATATTTTAAAATAAACAAAAATATATAAAAAAATATACATATATATATATATATAGACACACACACACACATATATTTATACATACACACACGTACATATATACACACACACATACATATATATTTTTTTTTTTTTTTTTAAAGAAACGTTATGCATTTTCCTAAAGCCTCGCCAAAGTCAAAGCGAAACCATCTGATTATAATCAGTCAGTAAGAAAACCAATTGAGACATTTCCCCAAACAAGAGCCCGTAACAAACTGCTAGAAAATAATCCACCCAGAACAATGGAAGCCGCTTCCCTGGCAGATTTATATTCTATGTAACCTGAATATTTTTTTTTTTCCCCAAACACCAAGAGCTGGGCTTTGCTGCACATTTTATAGAGATCGCCAGCAATACACGGCATCATTGAAGGAAAACATTACAAAACACTGACATAATACAATATATTAGTCAAACGATTGCACCTGTAATGTCATATCATGAAGTTATTGAGAAGGTGCCAAAAAAGCTGCGATTTAGAGAAAATAAAGAAATGACAAATGAAACCCAGCAGGAAGAATACACAACTACTTTAATTAGATATAAAGAAGAAGAAAACTCAACAAAGTTGAAGTTTTGTTGTTTGTTTAGTCACAGGTAAATATAAAAATAAATAAAAATACAAAAGATATCAACATATGTATTTCCCAAAAGCAGATACGTAAAAATAAAATGCTGACCTCGTTTATAAAATAAAAAAAGACAGACAACACTCTTCACATTACATTTTGATAACAAATGCTAAAATATATATCATACAGACAATACAACCAGAGGATACATTGTATCCAATAAAACATTGGAAATGTGTGTGTGCCACTTTCATGCCCATGGCTGACGTGTATAACGGGCACCGGACCGCACAACCACAAAACCACAAAACGTTTAGGCGCCAAAGGTCTGTAATCTGGCACAGCCAAATCCGGGCGGGATAAACTAAAATTTGGGGTGAATGTGAGTGTAAAATTACATGTGATCTGCATCGATATTACAATATTTTGAAGATTATTAACCCCCAGGAGATTGCAAATACATTATCATCAAACATAATTAGGAAAATAACAGCCCATCCCAACCCACATAAGATCAAACACCCAGTATCACTCAGTTATTCGTTTGTTTTTTCATCCTTGTAGCCTTTTCACTAGCCATTTTTCATCTGATTTATGCACGTATAATACTGTATCAGAATCTTATATGAATGTTTTATTTGTATTTTATTTTATTTAAAGTCCAAAATAAAGAAATAAAACAATGGAGATAAAGGTTGTCTTGTATTGAGTATTTCCCCATATTCTCTTATTAGAGATGAATATTTTTAAGGGTGCCCCATGATCCTATAGGTGACCCCCAAACTGTACAGGACAGGGGGTGCCATTCGTATTGTCCCGCAATCAGGTACGATTTATATAAAGCAGAAATATCAGATCTGTCCAATCTATAGCCCTGGTATACAATGACAAATATCATCATGGTATTCCCTGGCACACATCCAAACCCGCCATAATGTAACGGCTCATTTTATTAATATGAATCCAATCCACATGGACCCGTTAATATTTATCACACCCCACACTATGATCGCTAATATGATGGTATAGCCCACCACACACAGTACAATCGCAGATTAGCAGCAGATCTGTGCAGTAAACCAGACTTGGAATAATTGTTAGTCTATAGCTGGCCATCTAATTGTACAATGACAAATGATTCCATGGTAATTTATAGATTTCTAATTGTACAATCAGATTGTATGGTGTATGATGAGATCTCAGTGTAGGTCCAGGCAGAATGACCCCATATGTGAGATCAGGGCAATATGTAGAGATTGATAGGCGAGTATACAGATAAATATTTAATTACAATGTAAGGTTGGAATTGTCACATCACTTACCGCTCACATTGCCCTGCTGCTCGGTGCCCCGGTGCCAGATGTCACCATAGGGGTCATCATTATTCCAGAGGGGTAAGTAATGCTTCCTGCCCCCATACAGGGGTACGATCTGCCCCCCGGGCACTGTGCCCTCCCCGGTGCCCCCCCGGACCTCCATGTCCTCTATACACACCGCCCCGGTGCGCAGCCTCTTCTCCGCATAGCGGTACGAGCACTGGCCGATGGCGGCCCGGGAGCCGGAGCGGAGCCGGTTATCGTGCACCAGGTGGGCCAGCTCCGGGGACAGCAGCCAGGTGTCCTGTACCAGCCCATCGTACAACGTGATGTCGTAATGATAGCGGCACCGGCCCACTTCCCCGAGGTAGCGCTGTACGGCCAGGACACACACCGGCTGCGGGTCCGGGATCACCAGCCTCAGGCTCCGGCTCCCTTCTACACACTGCCGGGTATGCTGCAGCCAGGAGGACGGGGCCTGCTCAGACACCAGGCCGGGGGGAGGGCGGCATGACGGCCCCGGAGTCCCTTCATCTAACTCGGCCAGCTGATCCTGCATCTCCCGCCGACACAGAATTAACCGACCGGCCGCCGCGGCTGCCCCGACTGTACATGGTCGGTGACGTATGGCTGCAGGTTTGAAAAAGCCCGGGCCAAACAGGGCCTTACCCTGGAAGAGCGCCCCCTGCCGGGAATATGGACACATTGCCGCTCTGTACTGAATGCCTATTGTCTGCAACTGTCCCTAGCAACCTTTTTAACTTACTGACCCCAATATTTACCCCATGTTACCCCTCTATACCAGGCAACTCCATAACCTGCTGACCCCAATATTTATCCCATGTTAACCCTTTATACCAGGCAACTCCATAACCCACTGACCCCAATATTTACCCCATGTTACCTCTTTATACCAGGCAACGGTATAACCTACTGACCCCAATATTTACCCCATGCTACCCCTTTATACCAGGCAACTCCATAACCCACTGACCCCAATGTTTACTCCATGTTACCCCTTTATACCAGGCAACTCCCTAACCTACTGACCCCAATATTTACCCCATGTTACCCCTCTATACCAGGGAACTCTATAACTTACTGACCCCAATATGTACCTCATGTTATCCCTCTATACCAGGCAACTCCATAACCAACTGACCCTAATATTTACCCCATGTTACCCTTTTATACCAGGGAACTCCATAACTTGCTGACCCCAATATTTACCCCATGTTACCCCTCTATATACCTGGCAATTTTATACCTTCCTGTACCCTAATACTTACCATATGGTACCCCTCCATATCCCTGACAACTCTATAACTTATTGACCCCAATATTTACCCCATGTTATACCTCCATATACTAGCGCTCCCCATAACTTACTGACCACAATTTTTACCCCGTAATCCCATGTTACCCCTTCATATACCTGACACCTCCATACAGCATTTACCCCCATGTTATCCTCTCATATTCCTTACAACTCCATACCCCACTGACTCAAATATTTACCTCATGTTACCCCTCTATATATCTGGCACCTCCACACACCACTTACCCCAATATGTACCCCATGTTATGCCCCCATATCCCTGACAACTTCATTTCTCACTGTCTCAAATATTTCCCCCATAACCCCCTTTTATTCCTCCCGTTCACCCTTTCTTCTTTCTTTCCCTCTTTTTTCTTTGGCTTTGTTCAGACCTCAGGGTTTTTTAAGCATTTTTACCACTCAAAAACTCAGTTATCAATGGACTGAATGGGCCTGTTCATTGTCCTTCATATGACAGACAGCAGTATTTCCGTGTGGTTTTCTGGGTGCTCAATGCAGTGTTCAAGGCCGGATTGCAACCTTTGCTGTCTCCATCGATTTGAATGGGGAAGTGTGTAATATCTTCCAAAATGGCTTGTACAGGAATTTGCACCTCCCTGTACCGGTGCTTTTAGGTGTTTTTAATCCATAGTGACAATTTTTTTTTTTTTTTTACAAACACCAAGAGCTGGGCTTTGCTGCATTTTTATTAGACAGAGCTGGCTAGCAATACACGGCATCATACAGAGAAAACATTACAAAACACTGACACAATACAATATATTAGTCAGAAAAATGGCACCTGCAAGGTCATATGATGAAGTTATTGAGAAGGTGCCAAAAAAGCTGTAATTTAGAAACAGCAAATGAGACACAGCAGGAAGAATACACAACTACTTTGTATATATATAAAGAATAGCTCAACAAAATAAGTTCTGCTGGACTGTAAGTTTTTTAAAAGTTTTTTTTTAATTGAAAGTAATTAAAAAATAATAAAAAAACAGACGATATATCAACATAAGCATTTCCCAAAAGCAAACAGCAATTACAAAAAAATAATGCTGATCTCATTTATACTGCACCAAAAAAAGAAAGAAAAAAATGGATAAAGAGTGACAACACTGTTCTTTACTTTTTACAAATTATTAACACGAATGCTAATATATATATCATAAACATAATACAAATAGGGGATACATTGGGCCTAATTTATAAAAGCTCTCCAAGGCTGGAGAGGATACGCTTCATCAGTGAAGCTGGGTAATCCAGCAATCCTGGAATAGATTTCTTTGCTACTTAACCTTCTGAGTGGTAATCCCAAATATGGCTTGGGGTAAAAAAAAAAACATGCTGAAAGCGGTAACCCGAGCCACACTTTTTCAAAAATTTTTAAAAAACACCTTGTCCCATCGTCTTGCCCATCGGATCCCATTCTTGGTCCGCGTCCTCTTCCTCTGATCTGCCGGAGAGTGCACTGATGTTCCCTGGGAGTTCCGGTGACGTTGGTGCATGGGTCCGTGTGTGCTGGAGGCACGGCAGGAAATTCAAATTATTTTGTATTGGATTTAATACACAATAACTGTAATAAATCCAATACAAAGTAATTATTATATTATATGTATATATTTATATTATACATGCTACTGTACAGTTATATTACAGGTTTCGGTATTTTATGCACCATTGTTTTACCAGATTTTTGTGTTTTTTTTATTTAAAGTTTTTTTATTAAATATTGGACATTTTGGTGAGTTATGCCTAAGAATTATAGGCCTACAACGGGTGTCAATCTCAAATACACAGAGGGCCGAAATTAAAAACTTAGACCAAGTCGGGGGCCAAACTTGAAATTTATTGAAAACATTGAGAAAGTTTACTACTTCATCCATAACTAACAAAAACAAACCTCTCTACACACACTTTAGGGTTGAAAAGACTAATTTCTATCTATGTATGCAGCCTGTGTGTTGTTCATCCTCTCACATCACAAGTTTGTCTGACACTAAATATTACACTATGCAGTCTCTAATAGATTGAAACAAACACAATGCCCCTGGTAGTCAGGCATGTGATCATTGCCTAGGCTTTGTGTCACATGATGGGTGTACAGGAATAATGTCTATGTATTGCATATATTGAAAATATTGAAGTGAGGTGGTAACGGGTGCGGGCCAGATGTAGTTCATTTTCTGAATTCTCTGGGGGGGGCCAAAAAAAAGACCTTGAGGGCCAGATTTGGTTTGACACCCCTGGCCTACAATATAAAATAAATTTCCATGTAAAACAATGTAACGCTTTTGGCATAAAAATACTCACATAATTAGACCGCAAATGTTTTCAATCCTAGACCAGATCCATTCCAGGTTTGCAGGATCACTTATTTCACACATGCACAAGTGAGATCAGAACACTTTTTTTCCCCAATCCACGTCATCCGATCTTGTGCGAGATCAGGTGTGATGTAGGAAGAATGCCAAAGAAGATGAGGGTGCCTGACACGGTACGAAGGAGGATACCAGGACGACGTAGGACCTGATTCAGAAAACCTCCAGATGGATTGACGGATCTGTGAAAGTAATGGTGAGTACTTCCACTTTAAATATTACAAAGTAAATATATTGTTTTCTCAATATCTGTTGTCATACAGTTTGCCAGGTTTTGTATTTGTTATACAGAGAAGTAATCTTTTAATGCTTTTTCTATTCTGTTCTATATTCTTCACATCAAATGCTTTTTGGGTGTCTGGCACAAGAGTCTGCAATCCAATGCAACATCTAAATGGACTGATTCAGGAGCTTAACCATTGCTTCTTGTGATAACAGGTTTATGTTAAACACTGTTTTATAGATATTAGCACATGATGGCCAAATGGTATATACATCTGTTCAACTACATGTTACCGTAATTATATATTAAGCCTATCACATGGCCACTCAGTACATTTAACCATGTAGACATTGTCAAGATGATCTGCTAAAGTTCAAACAAAGCGTCAGAATGGGGAAGAAAGCTGAGTTAGGTAAATCTGAACATGGTAATATTATTATTACACAGTAATTATATGGTGCCATCATATTATGCAGCGCTGTACAAAGTCCATAGTCATGTCACTAACTGTCCCTTAAAGGGGCTCACAATCTAATGTCCCTACCATGGTCATATGTCATTTACACAGTCTAAGGCCAATTTTAGAGGGAAGCCAATTAACCTCACTGCATGTTTTTGGGATGTGAGAGGAAACAGAAGTACCCGGAGGAAACCCACACAGACATGGGGCTGAACCTGCAAACTCCATGCAGATAGTGTCCTGGCTGAGATTCAAACCTTGGACCTAGAGCTGCAAAGGCAAGAGTGCTAACCACTGAGACACTGTGCTGCCCATGGTATGGTTGTTGGTGCCAGGCAGGCTGCTGATTTGCTTGGATTTTCACACACAACCATTTCTCTAAACACACAACATGTCCATCCTTGAAGCAGATGGGCTACAGCAGCAGTAGACTACCCCGGGTGGCACTCCTCAGGACAGGCACCCGAGGCTACAATTTGAACAGGCTCACCAAAATTGGACAAGATAAAATTGGGAAAATTGTTGCCTGATCTAATGATTCTGAATTTCTGCGGCAACATTTGAATGGCAGTAATTTCATTGAAAGCATAGGTCTATCCTGTCTTGTATCAATGATTCAGGCTGGTGGTGGTGTAAAGGTCTTGGGGATAATTTCTTGTCATACCTTGAGCCCCTTAGTACCAAATGTCATTGCTGACCATGTCCATTCTTGATGTCTACGGTTTACCCTTCTTCTGATTGATGATACTTCCAGCAGGATAACGCACAATATCACAAAACTCAAATCATCTCAATGTTTTTTGAACATAACAATGAGGTCACTGTACTTAAATGACCTCCACAGTCAACAGATCCCAATCCAATGGAGCACGTTTGGGATTTGGTTAAATGGGAGATTTGCAATATGACTTTGCAGGTGCCAAATTCGCAGCCATTGTGTAATGCAATCATGTCCATATGGATCTCAATCCTTGAGGAATGTTTCCAGTACTTTGGTGAATCTATATTATGAAGAATTGCAGAGTTTTGCAGGAAAAATGGCAACCAACTCTGTAATAGAAAGATGTACTTGTGAAGTATGATGAGTGTATATATTTATGGGATATATTGACTTCGGCCAAGATAATTTTAGCTAAACTATTACTATGGGAATTATAGGTGTATAATATTTGGCAGATTAATAAATGGCAGGAAATTCAAATGGTCTGGATGTCAATAGGGTAGGAATAGAGGGAACATTTCCTAATGGGGATACTTTTATTATACAATGATGACAGCTGTCTAAGAGGGAATACAACCTTGCTTTAAAATATCTCCTTTTTTCTGCTGTGTCCCTGGAACAGGAAGTAGGAAATCTATCCTCATGTGACACAGGTAACAAAACAAAAATGTTTTTCTTTCACATAAACTTTACAATAATTCTGCAGGTTCTGATTTCAGCACCATGGAGAGCCCTATATGAGCCCTATCTTTTCGCCTTAAACGCGGGAATCGATTTAGATTGTAACGTTTAACTTAATCTTCTGCTGTGCAATATTTTTGTTGCAATGCAAATGCTGCTTGTTGTGTACTTTAAAAATAGGCACTTGGCAAGGAAGGTGAATATTAGTTTGATTTCAGTGATCTTGACTGAATATTAGTTTGATTTCAGCAAATGTCAAGAATGTTCACTGAACCCAAAACAAATAAAACCTTGGCAGATTTGAGCACCACCAGTTACCACTCCATAAAATTTCACTAATTTCTGACTGTAAATTCATGTATTAAGCAGAAAAGGAAATGGGAAAAGGAACCATTTGAAATGGAGATAATATATCATTTTGTTAGATAAAATACTGATTTTTAGGATATAGAACTTTCAATAGTTTAATATGCATTTCAAGTGTAAAAGTACAAATTGCCTGTGAGATATATATTTTTGTCAATTACACATATCAATGAGAGATGGAAATAATATAGAGAATGCAGCTAAATAGCTGATGACTTTTCCTAGATTGACCCTATATATATACCTGATAAAAGTATATCTTATATCCGTGGCAGACTTTTACTGTCACTGATTGGGATTATAGCCAGCATGTCTTATTAAATCAAAGTTATCTTATATATTAACTTATGTGCTATTAAAATATATAAATATATAAATAAATACTATTGTTACACCTCTGGATTTCAATCTTCTTGAGACTTCTAACGTAACTCTAACATCTTTTCTTTCTCCTTTTATAGCCTCTTATGCTTTCCTAACTCCAATCATTGGACTGCCTGAAGACCCTACCATCCAGCACCTGCCATACGGGTATTTTCCCTCTAATACAAGCCCAAAGAAGACACCAAAAAGGAGACCTTTTCTTTGAGGGAGTAAAGCAACAGCCAGCTCCAATCCCATGTTGGGAGCTATGCAGTTACTGGGCTCCCTTGCCGTTTCATACACAGCATTCTCACGAAACTTTCTTGGAACTTCCGCTGGATCTGCAAAATTTCGGCAAACTGATTTCGCAAAACCATTGCGATCGCAGTGGAACTGCACATGAACTCTCAATGGAGTTCCTCCATTGAGAGTTCATCTGCAGTTCAGTTCCCATGGTCACCGAGCTGATAAGTACAGCCCGGTGACCGTGGGAACTGAACTGCAGATGAACTCTCAATGGAGAAACTCTATTGATAGTTCATCTGCAGTTCCACTACGATCCCTGGGCACTAGAGGGTAATTAACCTCCAGTGCCCCGGGATCACAGTGGATTCTCAGGGCTGCATTCCTTCATGCAGCCCTGGGAATCCTCCTGTCTGCGATCTCCGGGCACTAGAGGTTAATTAACCTCCAGTGCCCCTGGATTGCACTAGAGGTTAATTAATCTCTAGTGCCCCGGGATCGCAGTGGATTCTCAAGGCTGCATTCCTTCATGCAGCCCGGGGAATCCTGTGTGCGATCCCTGGCACTAGAGGCTAAATGGGGACAAGTCTCCACATTCAAAACCTCTAGTGGCTTTTCTCAGCCAATCAGAGAGCACCAGAGGTTTTGAATGGGGAAACTTGTCCCCATTTAACGTCTACTACCGCTAGAGGATAAATGGGGACATCAATGAATGCGCTGCATTCAGATCAGCGCAGCCCGGGAATTTTTTGGAAATTATTTTTTTTAAATTCAATTTCGAGCTTAATCGGCGAATTTACACTGGCCGTTTTTGCTTACAATTTCAGTAAGTGAGAACAGCCGAATTTGCCGCGAGATCGAGTTTTAAAAACTCGTTCACTCATTCCTACTTGTGATCAGGAGATTCTTTTATGTCGTGTAGGAAGTTTCTTCTTTCTCCATTGTCTTTGGAGATTTTTAAACTTGTCTGATTTATTTCTACTTGTGGAAAATATTATTTAATAATGTATAATTATACACAACATATAAAAACACTCTAAGTATACACAGCATATAAAAAACTCAAAGTATACACATCATATAAAACACTAAAGTATTTACCTAGTACTGGTTGAGATATAGTTTAAACTCCAGATGGTTATGATGGATTTTCATTACCAAGAAGTTCTTTGCAAACAAGGCAGAGAAGTGGTTTAACAAGCTCAATGTCCCACAAGTATCTGTTATACATGCTCTATTATTCCTCAGCAACATTTATTGGCTAAAACTATTCCAACCTAATATTTCTTTAGAAATGTCTGAAAGGCTGTGGGTTAATATTGGCCCTGAGGTTTAAATTGGAACTAAAGTTGCACTTTTACAAATGCTTGATCGGGCAAGTCATTATTGTAGAAGGGACAGGCGATGTTCCTTCTGCAATAATGTGCCTTATCTGACTGATTGCACTGAGTTTTAGCAGCAAAGCTAAGTCACCCATGTGCAGCATCAGCTTTGGTTTCCAGGAAAACCTAGCAGTCCTAGCTTGCCTTGCATGTGCAAGGGATAAATGAACCGCACAGGAGTTATTTAATCCAGGCATGGCTAATCAAGATGGCCAAAGAACGTCTCTGGGAGGCAGAAGAGAAGGAAGATGGCGGCAACCTGCGATGGAATCCATAAGTGAGTTGCTCAGGTTTAGTTTTTGGGCTAATATTTTAGAAGTTATCACTTCTGACCCTGACACTTACTGGGGTTATTTTTTGTGGTTATTATTGTTGGCCCTGACACTTATTGGAGGTTAATTCTGGAGTTATCATTGCTGGTCCTGACTCCTACTGGGGGTTATATATACTGGCCTTGACACTACCTGGAAGTAGGGTTTCTAAAGCAGAACTTCCTCTAATTTACCTTAAAAATTGACAGCTCTTTAATGTATGAACCTGTTCAAAGAAAAGATTAGGTAGAACGAAGTAAAGAGGAGGTGAATTTGGCTTTTTGGCAAATAACGTATATGGAAAGGCAATTTAATAATTCAGTTGCACAAACAATATATAAAATGCAATTTTAACGGTGAACCACTATTTTAGTTGCGTATCAGCCTTGTTTAAATTTAACGACAGTCTCAAAAATATAATAAATTCAATAGTAGAATAAGTGTCTATTTGCCCCAACGCGATTCGCCAAAGGGGGCTTCTTCAGGGGAGACAGGAGTATCAGTTAGAGTTGCTAGAATGCTAAAGCAGAACATATATTTCTTTGTCGGATGTTTTTTGTGTGCAATGGTATGCAGTTGTAAAGAATTAATTAAAATTGCTGTCGAAAACAAGATTATCGTATCCGTAAAAAGGGTGTATGTCTCATTACCTACCTAATAAATTGAAAAGCCATACCTTGCATTGTATTTGCAGTTTCTTACCCTGTTTTATTCTGTATCCCTATATTTATTCCTAACAAAAATCTTGAATAATAAAAAAAGAAAGAAAAGAGAAATGTCCCCAGCTAGGCAGCAAAAAAATATAACTTGATAGTGGTTTTATTCCTTCCCTACTCTATCCAAAATAAAAGAAATTGTGTACACTATAAAGGTAACAAAGTTCTGAACAGAAGGTTGTGACTTTGTAAACATTCAAAAAAGGGGAATTCTGTGACCTAACCGGCAGCGTGACTGTAGTTTGTTTGCCATGCATGGCAGCCATTTAGTGGTTTAGGGGAATCACAGTTAATTTCTCTAAAGGCAGATGAATAAATGAGTTCATAGCATGTGGAGTGAGTCAGATCCCATGGAATATCCGGCTCTAGATAAAATTGCAATGTCCTTGTTGTGCTTGAAATTTCCCCAGCACAAACCGCAGGAATGAACAAAAAGCGTTGGCGTCTGGCTTTGTGTTTCTACATGTCGATAACCTAGTTACTTAATTCTGATATAATCCTTAGTGCACAAACAAAATTGTTCCTTAGATCTGCCACACAGATTTATGGGTAAAATAATTATTTTACCTATTTTATAGGCTGGTAAACATCATGTAGAACTGAACATCACAACCCTAAGGCGAAGGTGAGACCCATGACGGGTACTTGCATTCCTGCGTGTCTCTCATCAGCTGGCGCCTTCACAGCCAGCTGTTAGATTACCCGTACCATTGTGTCCGTTCTTGGATGGACTAGTGTTTGAACGAGGGGACAGAATTCCTGAACCACCCACTCCCAATTATTCTTCTTTGGGGTGCTGCGAGTGTGACTGGTGGCTTCATGTAATGGGCCTGATATATTAAAGCTCTCCAAGGCTGGAGAGGATATACTTTCAACAGTAAAGCTGGGTGATCCAGCAAACCTAGAATGGATTTTGTCAAATTATTTGCTAGCAAATGTTTTAAATCCTGGACCATACAGGATCCACTCCAGGTTTACTGGATTGCCCAGCTTCACTGATTAAAGTGTATCCTCTTCAGCCTTGTAGAACTGTAGGCCCTATGTCTCACCACAGTTCAGCAGTTCAGGGGCATGAGAAAGTGGTAAACACGCTGCAACCTCATCACTAATGTGAACACAGCCTGACCATTCCTTAATGTATACTTGAAGCTCCAGTCATATTTTTTTAATTTTGGATAGAGAGAGGAGTTAAAAGTTATGTCTGTCAGAGACACTGAAAGATTTTTCCCTGACTTCCTGGACCTATGTTGCAAGGAAAAAAAGGAAAGGTTGTCACTAGAACAGAAAATTAAAGCTATTTCAATCTAACACAAATGTTTGGGGTTTTTTGTCACCTTTAAAGAGAAATCTCCCTTAACCTCCCTAACGGTCTAAATAAAAAGTATTTTTAAATACTAAATACAAAACTGTACATCTAAATAAAATACTTATTTTAAATTTCCCGCCTGGTCCCGCCTCCCAGCCGCATGGTTCCACCCTCCAGCCTTACACTCCCGCTGCCCAGCCTGGCCGGCATCTGCTTCCCCTGGGCTCGTGTCCTCAATGTTCACATGGCTAAAACGTAGCCTGGCGATGCCCGGCCGGCATCGCCAGGAGAAACAGATGCCGGACTTTGCTGGAGGATGCTGCGGGAATGTGGGGACCAGGTAAGACTTGATCTCCCTGGCAATTCTACCCTCAGTGTGGCTCAGGGTTACCGCTTTACGTATGGATAATTCACCCTGAGCCACACTCGGGATTACCGCTAGGGTGGTTAAAAGGGTTACACATCAAAAAAAAAAAAGAAAGAGGCCTTAGCTCTTCTACCTCTGTTAAAGACAAAACAAAAAGTTTTGCATGGAGACCTATCTCTATAAAAAGTGGATATCATTAAAAAGTTTCAGAAAGCCATAGTTAAAAAACTTGATCAAGTTTAGTGAAAATCAAAATTCAGAGACCAACTTCTCTAGACATAAAAAAATGCAGATTCCTGTGTTTGTAATGTCTGATATATATATATTTATATATAGTCACTATATTTTAAATTTATAAAATATTTTGCAGCGGGAAGTAATCTTTAATATTTCAGCAAGTTGTGAGAAATTGGGTTTATCAGGAACAGAGTGGGACTTTTGTAGACCAGTGGTTTTCAAGGGTGGCATTTGTATCCCAATGAAGTCCAATGGAGGGTCACTTCTATAAAAACAAATACATAAATTATAGAGTTGTTGACATACAATACTTTTTTGATGATCTTGTCTTGAAATATTACTGTAATGAAATCTATACAAAAGTATAAAGGTTAGCTTCAAAACACTATGGGGAATATTTATGGTTACATCTAGTCCTTTGAATTAAATAGAAATGCTTTGAAAACACATGCATTAAGATGGCACCCACGAACATAAAGATAGATAGAATCAAGCTCCCCAACGTTATTAATATTATCTAGTATTACCTAGTATTAATAAAGCATATTACAAAGCGTTTCACAAAGTCTATAGTCATGTCACTAGCTGTCCCTCAAAGGGCTCACATTCTAATGTCCCTACTATAGTCATATGTAATTACCACAGTCTAAGGTGAATTTTAGAGGAAGCCAATTAACTTATCCACATGTTTTGGAATATGGGAAACTGGAGTACCCGGGGGAAACCTACGCAAACAAGGGGAGAACATTTAAACTGCAAGCAGATAGTGTCCTGAGCGAGATTCTAACCTGGGACCTATAGCTGCAACATACCACCCAATAATCAAGTGCATTGTGCTTATAAAACATTGACATACATGAAAGACTGTTTCCAGTGACAAACATTTTACATGTGTAGGGTGAAAATTACATCATACATCATTACATCATGGTCTCAAATAATCTTCTGATTCATCCATCAGGTAAAAACAACTGCCTGAAAACTGCACTGTGTGGGGCCTACGTTTTACTTTGCCTGAATATTGAATATACTTAATAATTAAGTGCTACACAGTGGTAAAGGCATCAGGATACCACGGTGAGTTCCTGTGAGTATTAAAATGTTATGCAGCATATACCGGCTTGTACCTTCATCTATGTCATGGACACATTTTCTAATGTAACCTACTCACCTGTATTTCAATAACCATAAACATTATGGAGTATTCTTGTTGTGCAGTAGCAGCAGAGACATAGGCCCTGATTTATGAAAAGCTCTCCAAGGCTGGAGAGAATACACTTTCATCAGTGAAGCTGGGTAATCCAGCAAACCTTGAATGGATCTGGTCCAGGATTCAAAACGTTTACTAGCAAATGATTTTTAAAAATCCATTAAATTTTTTCTGGATCACCCAGCTTTACTTCTGAATGTGTATTCTCTCCAGCTCTGGAGAGCTTGCATAAATCAGGCCCATAATGAGGGGTGATATTTCATGTATTAGATTTTCCACTGAATGGTTGAACGTCAAAATGTTTTCTGATGTGTCCTGTCTTTCAGATTTGTTACACCACAAGATATTATTTTAGATATCAGGCAGTACTTTTAAAACTGTCCTTCCTTAGAGTACAGTTTGCATTGTGGGCCAGAATACACATGAAGTTCAGGTTTGCCCAAAATTGAGCATGAAGCAGCATGTAGGGGTGGTAGTGGTACATGGTGCTTGTCAAAAACATAATTCCCCAATAACCACCAGCCAATAAGTTACAACTGGCTCCCAGTGTTCCTATTGTTGATTGGAACACTGCTCACTATGTACTTTAGCAACCATCCAGGACCTGGTTTTGGAAGATCCCTGCTATTTACCTTAGCATCCAGCTATTGCATTGGCAAGCAAGGGGAACCTGGGTGCATTTGCCATCTCTTGTCTAGAAAAGTATAAAGTACATATAAACCCTAAATGAAACAAACTTTGCCTGATAAAGCACCCTTTATCGGACATACTTGCTTGATCACTTTGTATCTACATGAGTGCACTCCAGCAACTGCTGGACATTATTTCTCAGGGAGAGTTTGCCTTTTACCAGTGACAGCAGTAGCACATTTCTACACAATGCGCATTATTAGTCTTTATTAGGAAAGCAGGTGGCATTGCCACCTTAAATAAGAAGTCTCTTAATAGTAGGATCTAACAAAAAACTAAAAATTTAAAATATCTTAAATTTGATCTAAATGATTGGGTTTATTTATACCTACACCACTGCATTGACTTACAACTTTACAACTGGGCAACCAAAGAATGCTAATCCAGACCGGGGACTGGATATAAACTCCAATGATATGGTTCTCATTCTGATCCAGTAAGAAGGTAAAATGTTGTTAAATAGTATAGACAAAGAGTGATGACAACATTTTCACATTTGTTTTTGTTCCCTAGATAAAATTTTGGGCCAGGTACAAACAACAAACCTTAAAGAAAGAAGTGCTATTAAAGCAGAACTGCAGTTTTGCATCAAAAATATGTTACTTTTAAAATGGATTTAAATGTTAAGTGGATTATTTTCTATATCTGTGACATTTTCCTAAAAGTATTTACATAATAAAAGCAACACCAGAGAACAAAAATGTTTATTCAGTACATATGCTTTATTCATTCATTTTGTATTTATTTTTCAGAATATACATCTTCTTTTGTATAAGCACTAGTCCCAAACTACATCCATACTGGAGAAAACGTAATGTATTTATTGTGTAAATGTAAAACATAAAAGGTGAGTTTGCATTTGGTACTGAAATGAAAATGTCCTGTCGTTACCAGTTACTATGAATGAGTATTGTAGTTCCTTATTTAAAACCATTGTGTTCTGAAAGCTCAGACACAGTCAGAAGCCTGTGTTGAATTAAAGAAAAAAAATAAAGTTTGAAGAATTCGAATTTCCTGAAGTGATTAGACATTGACTTTGACTTTCTATTTATTTCTCACTGAAGAGCTGAAGCCATTTATGTGCAAAACACTCTGATGTGTAAGGTTTGCACCTTGAAATGTCTGTTACAATAGTCCCAGCATTGGCGTCTGGAAGTGGCAATCAGATCATCTGGTACTGTATGCAGGCTATGTAAAATTGCAGGCTTTTATTTTTTTTTCAGCACAATCATTGTGAAAACATTCTGTTTGACGGCACATAAAATTATCATGGGTCAAACTGGTCCCATTGGCAAGGCTAAAATCTTTCATATAAAATTTTTCAGTGCTGCTTTAATAGCATAAAATTTCCTGTAAAACATGCTTATGTCAATCATTTCCAGTTACATTACCTAGCAAGTTAAAACCATTATGAGACTTCGCCTGGACTCAGACTACTATCTTCTACTTAATTTATTAAAGCGGAACTAAACTGAAAACAAAAAAGTGACACTTACCTTTAATCCTGCAGATTCCTAGATGGCGCTGGTCCTTCCCGCAATCCGGTCCATCTTAGTCCTGGAATTCCTCTTTGTCCCGGTTGTGCCCCCATCTTCAGTCTTCTTGGCATGCCACACAATCTTGCACTGCGCAGATGTGAGATCGGGTGACGTAGCCCACTGTAGGGGCTTGCATGAGATCGGAATCTCTTTCCCTTAATAGAAAAAATGCCCTTCTGCGCATGTCTGATATTAGGACATGCACAGAAGGAGCACCTAGAGCCTCCTGGGATGTGTGACATCCGTACACCGGGATGCTTTGCTCTTCAGTTCCATTTAATTTAGAATAAAGAAAAGTTGTTGCACCTAAAAAAATAAAAAATAATTAACGTTTTTCCTTTACATATAAGGGTTGTCTACCCTTTCATGTAAAGTGAAAATGTTGAGTTTAGGTCCACTTTAATTGTATCAGGCAAAGTTGTTAGAGCATATGACTGCATATAGATGTCAGATAATCTCCACCTGAGAAGAAGGGTTGCGCTGTTCTAAGGCAAGAATCTAACCTGTACACGGGATAAAAAAAATGATGATTGAGAACAACCATTTTTTCCCATCTGTCATTGGAAACAGATTATTTCCAGCGTTAAAAATCCTACGTGTGTATGTAGCCTATCTCTAGGCACATGCACTTCTCCTATTTGCTTTTGTTTGGTCTGACGAAAGTATCATTAAAAATGTTTTATCTGCTAGATATATATTTGTTAATCTTTCCATAAATTTTGTGAGCCGAACATCTTGTGCTCTCTGTCTGAGCATTGGGAGGGGTAATGGAAATATTGGGGGGAGTATATCAGGACAGATCTATGTTAGTTGCAATACATCGGTAATGAAATAGTCAGGACTGATAACGTGATTTGGAATTCGAGGCCAAAGCTGCCCTCACGTCCTCGTGTTAAAGAGGAAGTTAGGAGCATATTACATTTCTGGAACATAATCATGAATTTATTTTTTTTTGCCTCAGCATACTCAAGTTTGTTTTTATTGCTGTCTATGTGCTTGCTGTATTTGTATTGTTGACCATTGTCCACTGGAAAAAAATGTAAGGGAGGATCCTAGGGGCATATTCACATGAAATGATTCACAGCAAATGAAATTGCTCAGTAAGCACCCACCGTAACGCTAACTAGCCTTAGCAGTAAGCACTTACCCAACTCTAGCACATTTTCATTCATCAATGGGGTAAGTGCGAGATTGTAGGCTTAAGGCAAGAATTGCCGAGTGGTTCAACCACCTGCCATGAATACTCTGCTTTAACTCCACATCTAAATATAACATTTCCTTTAAAGTAGAAATAGCAGATGGTGTGTGGCCAATGATGTTGCTGGATGATGCTGTCCAGCTTTTAACATGTGGTTGAATAAGGTTCATAGGACTTATTGTTCAAATTATATTGCAATCAATATAAGTCCTTAATAAGTGCTGGCTTTAACTTTCTTATTTAGGTATCATTTTGGTAAATTTATGGAATGTCAACATTTATTTTGTTCACAAATTCATATTTATTTATATTTGTTGCCAAGATCTTGTATGGATGATGGAAGGGTTGGATTGATGCACAAGGTATTCTCCAGCATACTCCTAAGATTCCTAATGGGGTTAAGGTCTGGACTGTGTGGTGACTAATCTATGTATAAAAATATTATCTCATGCCTTCTGAACCACTCCTTGGAATGGCCAATGGCATTGTCACCCTGAAACATACCCATGTCATCAGGGAATAAAAAATACATTGTTGAAATCCAGTATATTCACATAGTCAGCTGACCCCATTTTTGGCACATATCTTTGTTGAATCTAGACCTGACTGGAAACAATCCCAGATCATAATGCCACCCTCCACCCCCACTTGTTAGAGGACTTTTACCTTTTTTTGAACAGGCACTGTATACGATAGCAACACTGACCATATTTATTGCACTTGAGTCTTGTGACACACAAAGTTCAAAGCTGCTAAAACCAACCAAAATATTTCACAAATTGATGAAAATATGACATAAATGACAACACTTCTGTAGCACAGAACGCATAAAAACATCCATCAACGTCTTCATGCCATCGCTGCATGAGGCATATTTAATTTACTTTCCCTCGAGGTAATGTGATGTGTATTTTACCACAATAACAAACACTGCAGCCATTTCCAATATTTCACATTTCAAGAGATGAGCATACAGAAGCGTCTTACGAGGCTTCATTGCCAATTAAGTTGCATCTGCTGTAATCAAACAGAATGACAGAATCTAAATATTCTTCTTTTGATGGTCAAGCTGTGCCCATGTGGATTCTTGCCACTGATGGAGAAAATACCACACAAAGCAGATGTGCCTTTGGCAATAACACTTTATTATTAATTGAAAAATCATGTCATAGAGTTAGTAAGCATTAAGAACATATGCTGCATTTAAATATATATTTATAGTAAAAACTTGGCTTTTTAGTATTGCACATATTCTAAGTACACAATACTTACGGGGTTATTTTCACAGTTTTTCTTTTTTTGTAAAATAATATATCAAGACTAAGTAGAATTAGTTAGATGTGTGATTTATTTTTTTAAAGGACCCAATGGACATAATGCATCCTAAGAACAATTTGATTTTCAAAGTAAATCTAAACCCAGACTAGATCAAATATAGTTTTTGAAAGCACCGTGTATCATAAATCATCTCCTATCGCAGGCTCAGACCGGCATGCTAAACATCCTGGGGTGACAAGAGCGCAGTTGTGTCCATATGGGGGTCATGATCAGCAGGGTCAGAAAAAGGACCCCGCTGATCAAGTCCCCCATATGGATACAAATTTTGTTGTGTCCACAGCCCTGCGCTACTGTCCCCCCAGGATGTTTAGCAAGCCAGTCTGAGCCTGTGATGGGAGAGTGGACCAGTTCTGACATTATGACATCACTCTGGGGGAAGTTTCTTCCTTTTTGAGTGACACATGGCTCCCCGCACATGCACGGGATTTAAAATTATGAATGTACTGAGTCCATGAGGTCCAGAAGGTTGGCGACCACTATCATAAATTACTGGCACTGTTTTTTAATTTATTTTTATTCATGCTTATATTACAGCACTGCTGATCTGCAGCTATCTTCCCATCCTGGTGACATGAGTGGAGTATTGCCAGATAATGTGTGTCAGCGTGACCACATGTGAAAGGTTAATAATGCGGAAGCAGTACAGGGAAACAGTTTTTACTCAGTAGTCACCAGTAAGTGTCTGACCAAGGACTTTCATTACAGATTCACTAAGCTCTGTTATGTTACAGTTCATTTCAGATTTTAGTTATTGTGTTTAGACCCAAATTAGAAAGTAAATTGTTGCAAATGGATTGTGCTACAAATAACATGGTGAGCGGATCAATTATATTCTGTCACCTATAGCAGTAACCAAGATGTCTAATTGTACTAGACTGATTAGGGAATGCTTTACACTGGCTTCTGAAACCAGTTACAATGATTGTTGTTTTTTACTTTTTTCAAATTTTAAAGCATTTGAAATCTAAAACGCCCATTTACAATAGCCCAGATTCTGACTGGCTGCTATACATTACTGTCCACTACTATTCTTTTCCCCAATCAAAAATGTCTTTCGATCTTTCAATAGGTCACTTTCACTGTGTGTTTAAACATCTATATAAATATTAATTCAGTATATTACTTATTTTAAAAGCCTTTACATGGTTTCTGGATATTCAATAGTCAATCCAGGCTGATGGTAACAAAAAACTTGGTATATTCACCCTTTGACAATCTTTAAAACAGACATCATACATAACCTTTATTATGCTACTTTACAATTCTATATTTTCACATTTTCCCATTTTTTTATATTTTCCCAACCTTCTACAAACTGAAAACATCATTAAGCATTCCTTGTCTAATTTCACTTTGTAGTCCAACTTCCGAGTCTCCAACCTACACTTTCCATTTTCTAACTATAGTATATATTCTCTGCCTTCAAAATTTTAGGTATATAAACACTAAAATGCTCAATCTTTATACTGAATAATAAAAAACTAGAAGCATGGTTACAAAATCTTTTTTTTAAAAGCATTTTCTCTTCTGTTCACTCATTATTTTTGTCTTGTAAAAAGGAGTGAACTACAGCTTTATCTATTAAAATCATCTGAATAAAATGTACTTCTGCACCAGCATATTTGATCATTTAAAAAGGAATAGTTGTTGCTGAACATGTGGCGTGTGTGTGGCCAAAAAGGTATACATAATAGCTTGGATGCAATACTCCTCTCTGTAAAATTTATCCTAGGTAATGATCAATAGCAAACAAACCAGCACCAATTTTCACTTCCAACTTGAAATCAGTCTGGTTGCTGTCTGTGCACAGTTATTTTATATGGTGGTCTCAAAGCCTAAGCATGATTGCCAGTGTTACATATAGAATACATACCAATGTAAAGAAAACTGAAGCAGGGCATTGTTCAAATATATTAATCCACATTTGATTTAGTTTTACATTCCCAGTAAAAATGGTCCTATCACTGATACATTATGTAAACTGCCATAGCTGTACTCTTTTTAAAGAATGTTAATGTAGTAGTTGAATTTTTGGTTTGAGCAGCTTTAATCACATAATGGTAACAAGTATGCAGATACTGTGTGACAATTGGCTGAACACCAGAGCTGCATACCCATTCTGGACAAGTGGTTCAAAAGGTATTAAAGGAGAGGATTAGAACTCCAGCCAGGCATCAGCATACAGGTTATATTTAACCAGGACAGAAATGGCAGTTTATGTAATCTTTCAGTGGAAGGTGAACTTCAATGTTTTGTAAAGTAATATACTATCAGAATAAAACAGTGTCAGAAAACAGTTGATTATAGGAATACAACTTTTATAATAAGGAAAAAAAGACAGATTTGCCTAACTGTTATGGCACAAACTAGTCTGATGACTGAATCCTACAGAATAACAGAATAAAGCATAAAACAAATATACCCAACTCTGGCTCTTACTGGCTATACAACTGTTTAATGAACTGGCTATAAATTTTACTGTGTTTAAGGAAAAAAACTTTAAACTACAATTTTTAAATACTTTAAACTTAAAATTTGGTATAACCAAAATTGTACAGAATCTTTAAAATGTATTATTTCAAAAATATTACTTTTATCTGAAATTGCTATCACAAGTTGTGTTAAATTTATTAGGACTGACTGTGCAGTTTCATTGTATCTTTACCTACTTACATAAAATTGATTAACTTTTCATGCATACAACTGATAGCTAAAATGTCAAACTATATTACAGACATATTTTTTACATTGCAGTGTATGAGATTTCTACATTTTAATAGAAGCTCTTGTCTTTCAAGTAAGATTTATATACAGTGTTAGCGGTACACGGTCTAATGCTGAGGCAAAAAGTGCAATAAAACAGAAACTGATGATCACCCAAAAATTATTGGGCTCCTTCAATAAAACAGTGCACATTTGGGATTGTAGTAACACATTACAACCTATCCAAGGTAATTTTTCATCAGTTTGGGGCACTTTAATAATTAAAGATACTTGCTGATTGACTGATTGAACTAATTAAAATATTGCACTTTGTTTTAGTGCAAGTTAGTTCTTCTATTGGTCCTGGGGGACTCCATGATTTTATGCTCAACGATATTTTCAGAGGATTTATTCTTCCTGCTGAAGTTTTACAATATGGCAAATGCAGCAGAAAATGTGATTCTTTCCCTGCCACCAGTGCAGTCCCTGAGCAATACATAAAGCCTGTTGATGGTGATTCAACCCACCAGAGTCTACTGCTAAAATGTAACTATTAGGAGGGCTAAACCTTTAAATACAAGCCACTAGCCAAGACACTTTATGATATCATGGCCACAGTAAAGCAAGAAACATATATAAGATATGCTACATTTATTCTGTATGAGCTGCACTATTTAGAAAATATCCAGGTTAGGTACCAATATAAGGTAATGAATGCTTGGTTTGTAAAATATTGACACATATATAAAATCCTTTTTAGAACTTCTCAGTCTCTTAAGTTTTAAGATCTAGCAATGACACTTTCCTTTGCCATTAACTCCCTGCATCTTTTGGCAGGAAGAACAGGTCAGTAATTATTACAAACCCCCTTATTTGTTATTAGACAAGTGCAAAATACAAATTTCAGACAGTAGGCATAACCTGAAACTCATGAACGCTACAGGTGATTTACAGAAGATTCCTGTAAATGACACCTAACACAAGCACCTGCAACAACTAAGATCCAGCACAAAAAGTACTTTTTTTGGATTATAGTGCACATCGATAGAGTAGTATCTCATGGCCTCCATTGCTCTTCAGTTTTCCGGATTCTTATTTTTTGTTACCAGCTGAACAGAGCATTTTGTCCAAGAGTCATAAAGTAAATTTGGCTGCTGCCCCCAGACTGCATTGATGCAAAAAATACCTGAAAAGAAAATGGATATTGCAATTAGAATTCTAGTAGAGAACAACAATGCACTCTAATCCTGGTTCAGCGAAGTGATATAATGCTAAATTATAATGATGAACTGGCACAACTCTATTCTCAGTCTCATTATCTACAGCAAAGGGAACAAGTCTGACATGAAATTGCTGACAATCCGTAATGCCTCCACATTACTACAGTTGGGAAGCTAGAGACTGTGCCCTAATGGTATTCTTTCTTTTACTATGTTAATTCTTTCTAATGTGATGAACCCCTTTATAATCACATTGTAGACAGAGCAAGGTGGATGTCTGTTACTAAATTTGTCTCCAAAACTCTATACAAACATATTAATAAGAGAACTCTAAACAGTAGAGTGTTACATAAAGCCAGGTTTGCCTCATGTAAAATTCAATATAAGGAGCCCAATGTGAAATCATTTATAGCATATTCATTCTTCTAGGCAAAAAGCAGAGCAAATGCATCAAGGGTAATGTGCAGAGTGTCCTACATTGCAGCAATACCTATATTTCATTTGTATTCAGTTTGATCGGTGCAAGTTGAATTTTTACCTGTCATTCTTTACACTGCACATGACTTTTTTTCTATATTAGGAAAGTGTGACTGCGAAGCATGGATTTAACTGAAGTGTGTACAATTGACTGATAAAATGATTTTGTGCATTTGCTCTATTGAAGTCAAACACAGAACAAAATATATGCCAATTCAAGAATACAATGCTAGCTTTATTTGAACAAATATATATATATATACCCCATATATATTTTTAATTGTATAATGCTATCTGTATGTAATGCCACTTTATCTTGCAGTTTACTTCCATGTATCACATCTTTAAATAATCTATACAGAAAAATGCCCAGTATTTGAGAGGTGATGTGTGGCAGCAATCAGCTCAATAAGCCAGAGTCAGTCAAGCTCCTGTCATCATTGTCCAGTTTATTAGCCATTGCTTTGTCACATGCAGATCTTCTCTGGGGGCAAAGATGGGACAATTACCAAATGACAGCAGAGTTCACTTATCAGTGTATCATATTAGTTGGCCAAATCCTGCATGTGATTCCTAAGGCACGAAGAAAATGCTAAACATGTCATTCAGTATGTCCAATTATGGGTAATCAAATCACAATGCTAAAAAAGATGCAACAGTATAGAAAATTCAATCTTGCTCCAACACAGCACTCAGCTTATTCTTTAGCAGTGCTTCAAAAAAGAGAAGCACTAAGGATAATTCAATAGCTTACAAGCTGCTGGAAATGGTTTACACCATAGACCATTTCCAAGCTGTAGGTCTCCTAATATAGTCTGAAAAAAGGAGCATCAGCAACCACAATGTGGAAATTCTTCATCAGGTGCACCTATGCAAAATGAACACCAAAACATATTTACAGGAACACCATTAGATTTGGTTATTGTAGGTAATCTTTAAAAGATAATTATATTTATACAGGATCTCAGCCGCCTGTAATTTCTAGCAATGTTGCATGTTACCAGAAGGGAGGACCACCTTTATTTATGTGTTGCAACTTTATTCCTTTCCTACTGCAGGTTGGAGAAGAATGGTGACTGTGGAAACAAGCACCACTTTGCCAGGCTTTACAGCTGCTTTTACAATCATTTGCAAATGCCTGCAAGTGGTTACCACTTGTTACCAATCCTGGATACCTAGATGTTACCAGTAGTGTGAGATATTATTCATAAAAGAGGAGATCAGTTTTCTACCATATATTACAGCACCACGTAATATGTTGGCGCTATATAAATCCTGTTTAATAATAATGTTTAATAATAATAATCTGAAGAAAATAAAAATTAAAACAGTGGTCTGTTTCCCTACTGGAGATTAGGAACTAAAGCTTTTATAAGCATTACCAAAACAAAGTTAAAAATTTAACAAATATTGAGTTAGAACCCCCAAAGAATTTTTTTGAATAACTTTCCTACTGAAAACAGTTTAATATGTTCTATAATCCATCAAGTTGGATCTGGAACTTACATATTGTTTAATGAAAGAATACTCATTAACTTTTATAGTTATACAGGTATGTAGTACTAATAGAAATAAACTATTACCATGCAAATCATCATAATTACATACCAACCTATATCATTATCATGTACATATTTTCACACCGTTGCAAGTACTGTACCTTGTCATTTCTTTCGCACAAAAATTTTAACTTCTGTGCCTTTTTGTGCATGAAAACCCCTTCTAAGTTCCCCGTCTCACCAGATCGCAGCTCAATTGCCTTCTCTCCCCAGCCCATTATTTGATTGGACTGTAGATAAGCTGAGGAAATAAAAATATAAAAATTATATTAATTCTAAAATTAGGATTGTTGGAATAAATCAGAATGAAAACTCAAAAGCTTTTTTTTTGTACAACGGATTCCAGGTAAGAAATCACTCTAATCTCAGCACTGTATAAATAGAGACTATGTTACATTTATTTACAACTCCCAGGATGCAGGGTCAAGCAGAGAGTAGTGTATTAGCTTCATAATGTATCAGAATATGTGGCCAAAAGTGCACAGCAGATGAAAGTAATGAGGCGTATGAAGTCAGTATGACATCCACAAACATGCACCTGATGCCTTGTTGAAACTGGATCTCTGGGTGCCCCTTTTGGGCTGGTGGATCAGTTGCTTACAGCTGATTTATTTTATCCACTTAGTTTTTTTCTAATGGGCTACGGGAAAAGTTCACTTTGGGACAAAATGATTTTCTAGACCTTGTACGGTATTCTAAAAGTCCATCGAAAGTGCAAGTAGGGTGTAAAAACCAATAAAGCATGTGTGCATTCACCATGCTTCAATATTTTATTAATTAATTTAATAATAATTTTCATTTTAATGAATGGTTGGTTTAAAATTGTTTACTGAACCCTATACACTATTCCAAAAGCCCATCAAAGGATATGTGCATTCACTGTTCTCCCACCATATATTTGTATTTTATATAATGGTTGGTTCAAAATGGTTTATTAAACTCTAACCAGTATTGTAAAAGAGCATCAAATCCTTTATTAGGGTAGTGAAACCAGTGATGCATATGAGCATTTACCTTGCCCATTTGAAACATACTGCATTGGGGAAATTGGAGGACTCCATCTCTAATCCAATGCTTCTGTTCATACTTCTATTTATGAAAATATACAAATACTTGTGAATAACAGGAAAAAAGCTGGCATTTGCATGGGTTTTTACATTTCCCTACAAGAATCATCAGCGCCTTCTGATCAGTCTACAGACTGATCTAGCTAACGGAGAAGCTAAAAACAGCAAATCAGAAAGTTTAGATATCTTTTTATAGCAGGAATTGTTCCAACCTGAAAAATCCCTTTAAAGCTCAGTACCATGTCAACAGTGGTACCATAATAGGTGCAATAACAAATATCAATAGTGTGTATGGATTATGTTCATTGACCAAAATACATGAAGATCAACGTCGCATGCTACCAGAATAGTAGCATTAAATGAAAATCGAAAGTTAAGCCTGGCTTTGTAATCCACCAATCCATTCCTGTAAATTGATTCAGCTAAATGAAAGGTTTTACAGTTCATAGGAGATAACAGATGGTTGTAACCTCTGATAATATCCAGGTCAATGTGTACACACTTACAAGAGACCTACACTCCAACAGTGTCCATGACTCCTGTCAGATACTGAAAAAAAAAATCACAGCCGGAAGGTTGAAAGCAATTAAGATATTGAATAACATTGTGCATCATCTCTGGGGGAGACTTCATTGACTTCATAAATAGCTTCACTTTCACTCTTCTATGAAGCTTGTAGTACACTCCTTGAATGTTTTGTCTAATGAAATGACTGCACACACTGATGTATCTTCATCTGATGACAGTGGAGCAATTCTATAAAAATCCTTGCTGGTATATAATTAAATAGTCTATGCTTATTTATGGGGAGAGTCCCAACATTTAGCCAATTATACTGCAAATATAATGTACTGCAGATTGGACTAGAAAAGGATCAAAGGGATAAGTGCTGTAAAGCGCACAGATTTTTTTTTCTATTAATTGTTACGGACACAATCTACAACGAGGTCCAGTGAATGTACACATGTGTTCAGGTCTGAATTAGAGAGACAGTTGCACCAGAAGTAGATTGTGCTAACTATTTTTCTTGGACAAGTATCCCAGGGCATTTATGGGCTTTTGTTTGGAACCCAATGGTAAGGGAGATGTGTTTTCTTTTACATATATTTTTTCCTGGTCAGTTTTGACGTGTTTAATTTAAACTTATTTGTGGCGGGATATATATTTAGAAGTTGGCTTTTTATTTTTTTATTGTAATAAATAAAATGATGCTTAAACTATCACTTAGGAGGAGCACTCAGCAACTCAGTAAAAATACTGTTCAAAATGTTTCATTAAGCAAACTGTCACGCATGGAGAGGCAGGACCACTAGGGGGCGCTACAGCTTGCATGGAGGTGGTGTGAGCCCTGGGAAAGGCCAAGGCACAGAGTCTAAGCAGTAAACAGGTTTTCTCCAGAGACTCTGATGGTGAAAATGTTGCGCAGGCTGCGGTCCTTGGGCACACCAAGGTGGGCAAAATACAGTACCAAATCACAAAGCAGAAGGATAGTCGAGGAAGGCCGGGGTCGAGGCAGGCAGCAAGCAAGAGAGGTCACGTCACACGCCAGGAGTCAATTACCAGAAATCCAGGAGACAGACACCAGTGACACAGGGGCCACTGTGGGCACAGGGAACCCAGGAGACACTGGAAGCAACACGAGGCACAGGTGACTCCGGGATATCCACAGACAGGAACTCTGGAACAGCACAGGAAAGTTGGCTGGGAACCAACAGACTGGACCACAAAGGAATAACCCAGAAGCTGGACAGAGGAAACACTGAATTATGAACAAGGTGAACAGGAACTAGCTTAACAAAACTAGGGGCTCGGCACAATGAAGACACGTTGCACGAACACTGAGCGCTATGTTTGAGCTAGCTACCGTATTTTTCGGCGTATAAGACGCACTTTTTCTTCCCCAAAACTGGGGGGGAAAAGTGGGTGCGTCCTATACGGCGAATGCAAGTTTTAAAAATAAAACCGGTAACATACTTACCCGATACCACGATCCCGCGATCCTGCGTGCTTCTGCGATCTTCTCTCCTCTCCTCCTGGCTGCAGCGCGTGTCCCCGGCTTCCTGCAGACCCAGCGAGGAGAAGCCTGCACACGCGATCCCGGAAGCAGGCTGAGAGACAAGCGTGCCCCCGCGATCCCGGAAGCAAGCCGGCGGAGAAAAACGGACCGGTAAGTGGGAAGGGATGATCAGCAG